>NW_019741976.1:187363-300606 GCF_002891405.2 Cryptotermes secundus | reverse complement strand
TATTGAAATGCACCCTGACTTTGCCATTCCCCGAGATCTGTGCGTCTCTTAATCGGAAGAGAAGAAGTGGAGTCGGGAGTGATGAAAAAGAGCGCTACAATCTGACAGTAGGCGTTAAGGATCTCGTTACGTGCAAGAGGGGTCCATGTGTGAAACAGAACCCAGTAAATGAAAGAGAGTGGTTTCGGCCAAAAGCGAGACCTCCTCTTATACAAGCAACACAATATATTCGGCCACACATCCATGGTCCGAGCGGATTTCGAACCCACGATCACAGTGTTAAAGCGATCCATGATCAGTCCTTAAATCAAGCAGCCACTGCGATACGCGAAAATTAGGTTAATTTATTGAGTATCACAATTTGACCGACTACACAACAATATCATCATCATCATCAGTAATCTGTCAGACGACAGATCCACAGTCCCTTCCAAAACAGTTCCTCCACTTAATGCGATCTAGAGCTTTCTCCTTCAAATGAAAATATCCTCTTCTGTCCCCAAGGTCATCCAGCATCTTCTTACGTCTTCTTCCTCGCCTTCTGGTCACTTCTATCCGCCTCTATATCTTTCCTTCAATAACTCCTTTTATAAGGCAGTTACCGCGTAAGATATGACCAATCCAATTAGCCTTCCGTTTTCTTATTTCGTGTAGGATATTCCTCTGCTCACTGACTCTAATTAACACTTCTTCATTTCTCACATAATCGGTCCAACAACAATATCTCCGTATGTAAACAAAGACAAATCGATACTGATGTATCAACATTCGCTTATTGAACATGTTTCGACTTTCAAGAGGTCGTCATCAGGCGTATTTACCAGAATTTAGTATAAGTTCTTGAATTGTATTTTAATTTTGATCCATATTATTACAATTGGTCTTATTTTCGATAGCCAATACTACTATGTTTTCTTGGCTGTGCAGTCGTGAATTTCAGTAAATGAATACTAACCCCTCTTCTACCCTGAGGATGGAAGCGAGAGGATAATGTGAAACGTTGGCACATATCTACAAAAGTACATATCATATCTCACAAGATCAGCTTTCATATTCATCGCTGCAAGAACTTCACGGCTCAAATCTTGCTCCTACTGTTAGATTAGAACTGAGGTGGCATTAAGAAGGGCACCGTACGTATGCTTATTGCTATATGCAGCGACCCTAACTTGAACCCCCATTTCTAGGAACTCAAACTGTTTTTATCGCCTTTCTTCGCCTAATCCTCTTGCCATGATATTCAAAAGCACCTCACTTCATAATATGCTCCCCTACTTCCAAGAGTTTGGGGTCCAATAATCAGGTCTCTGCTCTTTGAGAGGAGCTCGGTTTCAGAGCTGGGGATTTCGTGCTGTAACCATATCGATACCAACATACTTCCTGGCAATGAACAACTGCCAGCTGATATCACTCAGCAGAGTGAGGTGCACTATATTCCTTTCAAATGGCCACACTGACAAACTGTCCTTTGTCTGCCGGCCGAGGAATGTAGACTTTGTGAAGAACAGTCGAATGTTTTCTGTAACATTGCATTTAAGCATCCTGTTGCATCCATATAGAAACTATTTCATATATATATATTTCCGTCACTAGTGCAACAAAAGTTTATATTCACTATAAGTCTCTATTCCGACCGAGCGACCGCCGCTTGTCGGCGAATTTAGTGCCAAATTTTGATAGAGGGTGTCGCGTGGTCAGCGCAATGAATCCCCACGGCCGTTAATTTCGGGTTTCTAAACCGGAGTCGCTATTTCCTTGAAATAGCTCCTCAATTATTATCACAAGCCTGAGTGGACCCCGTTCCAAGACCCACTAGCTACTTCTCCGAAAAAATCTGGTCGGTATAGTTCGCTTGCGGACTAAAAGCACGGAGTTTGTTTTGTTTATAAGTCTCTATTCACGACATGTTTCAGCCACACATGGCCATCATCAGGTGTCTGTTTCTATGTTAAATTGCTGTGCTGTACTGTACTGTATGTCACAATTGCATATGGCCGGTAGTCGATACTCCTTAATTAAGATAAAAATTAATTTTAAACTAGGTCAACCCTCAGAGATATTGGGTTTTCGGACTTTATCCATCATCCTAGTTTTTAAGATAACTAAGAAAAACACGACGTTTCGGAAACTGGATCTGTTTCAGCCCTCAGGTGAGGGAAACACCTATTCTGTTGGGTCCCTTAGAAAGAGCTAGCCTCCGAAACGTCGTGGTCTTTTTCATACCAGACGATGGATGAAGTCCAAAATAAGCCAAAAGAAGTACAGTATACACCATCGTCAGAATCCTTTCAAGTCTATGTAGGTCATCCTTATTAACTTTAAGCTTGTGTAATCGTTTTGTTGTTTACCTAGTGTGTGCGCATGCGCTTGCAGCTAGTATAGATGTTCAGTGTGTTTTAACCTGCTTTCATAGCTTACGAGGTCAGGGGGCGGGGGACGGAGGGCGGAGGTGCTTCCATCTAGTATAAAGCTCGCGTCATGTCTCAAATATTGGATTGTATGTGTCGATGTATTTATCACTAATATGCAGATTATCCCTACTGATTCTACAGATGTAGTATCTTTCTAAGATGTTTCAATGCTTGCCTCCTTTCTGTTTTGATAATGTCCATGGTATCCGTTATGGTTTCATATGTATGTCCTGAGTTTAATGTATGGTTTGAATGTCCAGAATTGCTATTGTTGCTTCCGATTGTTTGAATGTGTACTTTATATATAGCCTTAAGTGTTCTTCCTGTTTGTCCGGTGTATTTTACTGGACAATCTAGGCATTTCATTTTGTAAGTGCCAGTCCTGTTGTATTGTATTGTCTACATCAGGCATGTCAAAATCAACTTGTATAGAGGGCCACCTCAGCCCTATAAATAATAGTCCAGGGCAGTACTTCAAAATAGAAATATACATTAGATTTTGATACAGGGAAATTTAATTAGTTGGACAAACCCTTCTGCAATTCCCAGAATCACATTTCCTGCAGCCTGCTAATTTATGTCTGAATGAGACTTCTTGTCTTCTGGTCTGTTGGAAAATTGTCTTTACAAAAAATATTTCTACTAAAATTTTAATATTGATTTTAATATCAATTAGCTCTTAAAGTTGAGGGGCCGCACTTTGTGGCTATGGGGGCCGCAAGTTCGACACGGCTGGTCTACATATTTCTCTGTGAATGAACACCAGAGCTGGTCGATGCTTCTAACATAAAGATCACCTATCGACTTACACTGCTGACACCTTCTCTTGCAGGCTAGAAAGCGAGCAGTGTTAATTTTTTAAGCCATAAATGAAATAGAGGATTTTAGTGTGGATTGCATAACGATTCTCTTTAATTTGCTAGGGCAGGAAAACTTTCACAGACCTAGCTCATAATTCCGGACCTCGGAATTCGATCGAGGGGCTTCCGGAGCAAGTGTGACGTTATGAAACTCCGTTTATCAGTAGACAGGATATTGAGTAATTTACATAATGCGATGCAAATTGCAATACTTGACGTGCTTCTGGTCCATATATTACAAAAATGGATATAGATCAGACGACAAGCTTTGACACTGTTTTTCGGATTAGAAAATATTACTCCTCAGTATCACCACCCACTTAATAACATGAACTTTTTGCATCTTTGAATTATTCGCTATTCAAAACTGAAGTCATGTTATCCTTGCATTTTATCTCGCCTCACCACGAAGTCAAGATAACCCAGGCTATTCCATACACAATATCCCACTTCTCCTTCAGACCTGTTCGCTTGTCGCCATGTAATTTCCTGTCTATTCTCATCTTGCCTTGTCAGGCCTCTTATTGCCGGGTCCGTGGATGCTGCTGCATTATCCTATCTTTTTCATCTCATCTGTCACCCTTCTCGTATAATGGCCAGCCCTCCCTTTTCCGCCATAGCACGCCTTGAATTCGGACTTGACGATATTTTAGTGCTCACACAATTTGATGGCGTTTAATGCATAAACGTCAAACAATTTACATCACTGCTTCCTTTTTTAATTAAACATATGAAGAACGCTGCTGGTTGCGCCATTTTCAAAAGTTAGAGCGAGTATTTAGGCATTTGTTTCTTTAGTACGACTTTACTTCTAATTGTTGACAATCATTTCCGGCATTCATGGTAGCGTGAACAAGAAAAAATACAGCGTTTCGGAGGCTTGAACTGGCTCCGAAGCGTCGTGTAATATACTCTGTACATTTTGTGAATAAAATGTACTTAGTACTAAAAAATCTAGTAATTTCTTTTGCATTAGTGAGAGATCTTCATGTCTGCTGTCCAAAAACATAAAAATTAGAATATACAAAACTATAATTTTGCCTGTGGTTCTGTATAGGTGTGAAACTTGGTCTCTGACATTAAGGGAGGAACATAGACTGAGAGCGTTTGAGAACAAGATGTTGAGGAGAATATTTGGACTTAAGAGAGATGAAGTGGTAGGAGGTTGGAGAAAACTGCATAATGAGGAGCTTCATAATTTGTACTCTTCTCCAAGTATAATTAGAATTATCAAGTCAAGGAGAATGAGGTGGGCAGGTCATGTAGCACGAATGGGGGAGACGAGGAATGAGTATAGGATATTGGTTGGAAAGCCAGAAGGAAAGAGACCACAGGGAAGACCAAGGCGTAGGTGGGCGAACAATGTTAGAATGGATCTTAGAGAGATAGGATGGGATGGTATGGATTGGATAGATCTGGCTCAGGATAGGGACCAGTGGAGGGCTCTTATGAACACGGTACTAAACCTTCGGGTTCCATAAAATGCTGGGAAATTCTTGAGTAGCTGCAGAATTGGCGGCTCCCCCAGAAGGTCTCAGCTCCATGAGTGAGTAAGTAAGTAAGTAAGTTAGTTAGTTAGAGATCATCTGGACAAATATTTTTTAACCACTGCAATACCTTTTCATTAATTGTAATTGTGAATTCAATGTATGAAGACTTCCATTTCTTAGACATGTCGGTTGAGGCTTTTGTTGGTAAGTCTAATTCATATTGTACCGCTTGCTTGTCAGATTCAAAAGAACACTGATAACTAAGCTGCTTTATATTTGAAACAAAAAACCCTTACGAAGTCCAACTGTCTTCACTGTGAGCGTTTCTCACGTCCTCCAGGACAAACGCCTTCAATTTAACTTGGCAAATGCAACGAGTGCCATGGTATTCGGCTCTGCAGAGTCATAACTTTTTAAAATAAGCAGAATTACTGTATAATTTCGCCAGCACTAGATCAGACATATTTCAATAACTTGAAAAAGTTAAGTCGTGGCAGAAGCGATGTTAAGATAGATAGAAGATTGGAGCTTTCGACCTAAATTAAAGTGAAATATTTATTCTCCTTAGGCAACTGCTAAGCTGTTAACCCAGATTCTAATTACATACCAATTTACTTCTCTTGATATCATGTAAATCTTATTTATTGTTAAAGAAGCCCGACGGTTTGGTTCGATTTGAGCTTCTCACAACTGCGAAAAATACACTGTTTTAGGTTGTAATGCCATGTACTCGTAGTTCAGAGAAAACCAGATTTTTTTCAAAGAAATATATCGCCTCCACTTTCAGCGTCGAAAAATCCCAGCTTACAAAGTGTTCCTTCTGGTGTCTTGCTTGACACACTTTTCTGCAATTAGAAGTGTGTGTGGGGTGGGGGGGGGGCGGATATACTCGTACCTTCCTCCGAAATGTTGGGCTCTTTCCGAACTATACGACATTACAACCCGTAGCTCCGTACTCTTCAAAATAATCTACATTATTAACTAACACAATAAACAACTTTCTAGTCATAAATATTTATTTATATATTTGGAATAGTCAGAATGAGACATCAAGATGACAAACTGAAAAATATCTGAAATACAGTAATTGTTATAAAGCAAATATTATTCAGATTAATTTAGCAAAAATGAAACAAGTCTGTCTGCCTCTAGGTATATGTACAAAACAAGACACACTTGTTGACTGGAATTAAGTCTTTCTGACGGACCCAAACATGTAGGTGTCTCGCACCCCTTCGCTTGAGGACGGAAGTAGATCCAGTTTCAGAAATGTTGTGATCTTTTACAAAGTTAATTAAATTTTGCTGGATGACATCAATTAAGTGGTGGCTCTATAACGATTCGCGGACCAGTGGCTGACAAACTTTGTAGAGAGGAAAACGTGTGTATGGCGTCTTCATTCCATTTGGTATCCTTCTGCCCGAGCGATCGGTTCATAATTTCGACTGATCTCCAGCAGAAAACAAAACCGTCACAGTTCCAAATTAATTTTTTTCCTCGCCCTTAGGCTAGACACAGTGGGTTTCAGACAATGAAGCCCTGACTTCTGGAGATGCAGCTGTGGTTTCCAGCAAATGCGATTTCTTCGCCACAAAGCCCCATTCTGCAGGTCTAAACTCTCAATCTAGCGCCTCCGGTAATCAAGGAGAATGTGTCATTTGACAAATTGATGCACATTTGGATGCAAATGGGGCCTCATTATCGGTCCCGAAGGTTGGAAGCTCGGAGAGTATGGAGTCCTTCGAGTGTCTATAATGTGCTGCGTCCTATGGCAGGCAGTTCTTAAGGCCGCTCCCTAATGCTGTATCGCACGATTGTTCAGCAGTTCTCATTATACAAACTCGGTCACAGAGAGAAAAAGAGCCTAGAGCAACTGTATAATAGTTTAGTATCTGCCATGTTCGAAGACTCGATAACATAAAAAACTTTTTATTTAAATAGGAGACTTTAAAATGTCACTCATTTAGCTAAAGTTCCTTGTCCAGGCAGCTTCCCGCTGAAATAAAACGTTAATTAAACTCAATATCTTCATGCAACTTGGTTTGAACATCACACCACTGGAAGCAAATACACTGTGTGTTGTAAGATTTGAGGCTTTCACGGCGGTGACTATGAAGTCTGCTTTTACCGGTTCTCACGGTCTCTTCGCTTGCATATTTCTTATATTTTCTCTTCTACCCTGAAGATGGAGGCGATACGTTCCTCCGAAACGTCGGTTAACACCACATATACACGGTGCCAAATCCGAGAAGACTGCTTTCTTCACACTGTGTGTTCCTTGTTTTTCTACCGCCAACAAAAATAGCTCCCTTGCAAACTTCTAGGTTAGGAGCAACGATAGGGTCAGTTAATGTACGCGTAAGTCCTCGAAATTCTGTGCTGTAGTGAATGTTTGAAAAGTGTTCTCCTTCAGTTAAGGCAGAATTATGTAGAATGCATAACAAGAAAATGGTGGCCGTGCGAATTATATATTTAGCTTTCAGTCTGGTGACTAGAATAATATACTGTGCCTAGGTATCTGATATTCCAGTTGGAAGCGTGATATACACAAGTGCTTACTCGGCATAAAATATTTATTTAACAACTACAAACGTGAGAAAGTTAGTAATACAGGGTGATTCCAAATTATTGTCGGAGTTTCGGTTAAATGCTACGGATATCCTGACAATAATTTAGAATCAGCCTGTATTTCAGGTTACAATTAACAATTAACCAATTACCGTGTTCCGTCTAACGCAACACAGAAAACGTATAACATTCAATTTGTTGTATTAAAATCACAACATGTTTCGACCAATTTATCTGGTCATCATCAGGTGAATAGAAATGCTAAATAAGTGCTCTCTTGAACTGCAAAATGCTTTACTTCTCACATGACGTATATTTACAATAATTTCTGTTTGGCGACACAGCATCTTGTTATGTATTAGTATTCACCTTATGATGACCAGATAAAAAGGTCGAAATATTTTGCGATTTTAATAAAACAAATTGAACATTATACATTCTCTGTACTGCGTTAGACTGAACAGGATTTTGATTAGTTTGATCAAGCAACAGGATGCATTCCATAAGGACTACATTTAACAAGTTTAACATGGTTAAAATCTCGAAATTATGCTCATAAACCATTGACGAATACATACAGTTATTAGTATACAATTCTTGTGGCCTCGCCATATTGACTGAAGCGCGCAAAGAGAAGCAGTAGCTGTAATTTTCCTCAGGACTCCTGGTTCCTTATTTGTATTATCTACGAAATTTTCTGAGCAGTAGTTAACCAGGCGAACATCCTTTATGAACACTCACAAAGGTCGTTATGACAGGGTTAAGCTTGTTATTCTGTCTTCACGCAGGCCTGTCAGTCACTCATGTTTGGTTGCCGTTACTAAGAGAATTGCTAGACGGTTGAAATATAATTTGGGTAATGTATTATTGAGTCGGTATTGCAGTGTCCAAATTTGCCGAGAGGAAGCTTATGGCGTTCCGCCTGATAACAGCATCGTTTAATGCATATTATTATTGTCAAATGCAACGGCGTCTCCAGAACTCCTCAAGTTCAACGCGTGTATACTCAACGAATACTTGAACTAAGTGTCCATCAAGTGCTATATTGTGGTATGTGTGCTGAAAGCCAGGATTTCGAACTGAGAAGAATTAGTGCGTGTTGTAGTGAAGTGTACAGTGTGAATTAGCGGTAGTGCTGCAGTAACTTGTAGTTACATTCTGTTAAGTGCTCAGTAAATACAATTACCAATCCACACGCCATGTCTAGTAATTTAACACGAGACAGCTGATTTCAGAAGTTGGAAAATCGGATTAATGGATTAATTGGAGCAAGACTGTGGTATGTAGATGTACTGTCAGCCGACAAAAATGGAACAAATGACTCAGAAAATTATAAAACAGCTGTTAATCATCATGGAAGAGATACGAGTCAAAATAAAAGCCGACCACGAGGAGCTGGTGGCCATAATGCAAGGCGGTCACCAGGTAATAATGGTCAAGACGAATTTTTTCGTCTCCCAGATGGATATCAACCAATCCAAGATAGAAGTCAAGATGGGAGGTAGGCCAGAAGAGACGAAGGCCTGTCCAGAAAAGATGGAAGCGAATCCAGAAGAAATAGAGGCCGCAGCGGAGTATTAGGAAGTCTAAACCTTCAGCGGCTACAGCTGTAATAGCTCGCATCTGCTTGACTTCTGCCCTCGCCTCGACGTGCACTTTTCTCTGCATGTCCGTCACGAAAGTGCATCGGCATTGTTGTGCTTCCGGTCTTGCAGGCGCTGAAGTCAGTGAGCTGCCTGCCCCTTAAGTTTGTCAGACCCCATGAGCCAAGTTACGGCGGAGTGGTGGGTGTGGGGGTGAAACTCTTGTCCGTAGAAGTCCTTATGGAAATATTGTAGTGTCCTCAAGATGTTCAGTAGTTCCCGCCGGCAGATGCAATTATTCCTCTCCGCCTTGTTCAGCCATCTTGCTGTAGTAAGTTCGCTCTTTCCGTCTCTCACGCCCCCGTCAGCTGACTGTCTCGGCATAGGGAACTACAAATAATTATAGTAAAAGTAAAGCTATCCTTACAACAGGCCGTGGAGGTCCATAGGGTTGTGAGACGTCGAGGCTCCCACATTATCTAGATAATAGGCTCACAGATGGCGGTAAGTTTGTCAGCTTCAGGCCCCGGCCGCCCTATACCCCGAGGAAGATCGCTGGTACTCATTTCTGTTAGAGGCTGAGTCGATCTCAGAGCCGTAGTGCTGCTGGAAAGATGAGGTAAATTGATAAAATCCTCCTCATCGTGACCCGAACCCCGACCTTCCGACTTGTAACATAGTTCCTCAACTAACTACGCTACCGCGTGCCCCACACGTAATTATAGTGCTGTTGCTAATTCACCCAGTCTGCAGTTCACTACAGCACATATTAAATCTTCTCATTTTGCTGTGTCTTCACTATCCTGGCTTTCAGCAGACGTGCCACAATACGTAACAGTGCTTAGCAGTTAAATAAGAACAGTGTGGGCAAGAAAAATGTTGATAGACGAAACAATTCTCTCCCAGTATCAATAGGCGCCATGTCAGTAACAGATATAAACTTGTGTACAGTGATGTATAGCAGTGGATAATAACGGGAAACTCACCGTTTAAATGAAGATGGAAAAATCTGATAGCTTTGCATATTCACAAATTAACGACATGGACGTTATACTTGTACCAGATATGCACGAAAGCATCTGATCACCAGAGCTGAAACGCAATTCGTAACATAAGGGCGACTGTGACTATAGATGATACAAAAAACACAGTTCAAAGCAACCTCTCATAAGAGTAGACAGAATTATATACGAATGTTTAACCAATAACACGGTGCGCATAAGCTGTTCGCAGCCTTCTTCTTACTAGTTTCCTGCGTGGCTTATTCTTCGACCCTGAAGATGAAAGAGATATGTTTCTCTGGTTTTGTCCTAAGAACACTGCCTTACCGTTCCGAAGGCCCAAGTCCTCAACACGAGAAAAAACCGCGAGCAGTTGCAGGACCTGAAAGATTGTCATGGCATTTATCAAGACACTCTACCGGAACTGACATGAACAGATTAAGGAAAATCGAAAACTAATCTCAGGATGTCTCTCAGGACATCCGATAGCTCGACTAAGATTCTAACCGTGTCTCTCGCGTGTAAATATAGCGTTACCGCTCTACTGACCTGCTAGGTACAGAGACGTTCCACAGAAATTTTATTGTTAGTGTTTCAGACTATGAAATTTTTATTTCCGATGCGGTACTTGGCAGTGCAAGTAGTTCCATTACTGTGATTTTTGTAGCCTATCCACCGAGCCGTTTGGGAACACCTTTATACTGCGAAGATAGCTATATCAGCTACCATAAAACATTGCTCGAGTGAAGCCACCGTGAAAAGGCTAGTCTTATATTCTCATGGCAGATGCAGAGCGAAGTGTAGGCAGAACATTTTGTGAAGAAAGCAGTCTTCTGGGATTTGGCACCGTGTATATGTGGTGTTNCTACCCTGAAGATGGAGGCGATACGTTCCTCCGAAACGTCGGTTAACACCACATATACACGGTGCCAAATCCCAGAAGACTGCTTTCTTCATAGTCACCGCCGTGAAAGCCTCAAATCTTACACAAAACATTTTGCATTTAAAATTATAAAGTCAGAGTGGGAATGTATATAGGATATTGATGGGAAGGCCAGAAGGAAAGAGACCACTGGGAAGACCAAGACGTAGGTGGGTGGACAATATTAAAATGGATCTTAGAGAGATAGGATGGGATGGTATGGACTGGATAGATCTGGCTCAGGATAGGGACCAGTGGAGGGCTCTTGTGAGCAGGGTAATGAACCTTCGGGTTCCATAAAATGCTGGGAAATTCTTGAGTAGATGCAGAATTGGCGGCTTCTCAAGAAAGGCTCAGCTCCATGAGTAAGTAAAGCCAGAGTGGTCAATGTCATTCATACCATCAGTAAAATTATGATTATTTTAGCACTATAATCACCATCACCATTATCAATATAATCGTAATGCTTACTTGACTGTGTACTATATTTGCTTTGCAAACTGAATTCTTCCCAAGCACACGACTGGAGGAAATTACAACTAGGTAACTTGTTGTGTAATTTACTTATTCTTATTGCTATGGCCGATTTAAACATGAAAAGAAATTTTCAAGAATCGATTTATCATCATTTCTGTAAGGCTCCAGAACGTCATCTGAGACTCATAATTTGTGAGCTTGTTTCGACGATAGCCGTGAGTCTTTAGCAGACGTTCTTGCTCGTAATGTTCTCCAAAGCTAAACGGAATTTAATGTAACTAAAAGTAGATTTAATATTATTGATAAGTAGCTGGCTAATTGTAAATTGAAAATTTCGTACCAAGCATTCTCGTGCACCGCATAAGAATTTAATACTTTTTAATTATTTAAAATTGTTTCGGATTTGTTCTTAATGTCATTGTTTTCCTTGGCACTACAGCCCCAGTGGGCCTAGGCCTACCTCCATGAATTTCTCCGTTCACTTAGGTTTTTCTAGATCTTACACATTCAGTAGGACTTCTTGGACGGTGATCAGCTCGTCGCAAGGCCTCTACTTGTACACAAACAGAGAAACGCATACACACAAACCAAACACCCAAANTTGGCACTACAGCCCCAGTGGGCCTAGGCCTACCTCCATGAATTTCTCCGTTCACTTAGGTTTTTCTAGATCTTACACATTCAGTAGGACTTCTTGGACGGTGATCAGCTCGTCGCAAGGCCTCTACTTGTACACAAACACAGAGAAACGCATACACACAAACCAAACACCCAAGCCCTGAGTGGGATCCGAACCCACGATCCCGGTTTCCAAGCGAGCGAAGATAGAGGGGAAACTGAAGTACTCTGAGAAAACCTGTCCCAGCGCCACTTTGTTCACCACAAATCCCACTTGACCAGACCCGGGATCGAACCCGGGCCGCCGTGGTGGGAAGTCAGCGACTAACCGCTTGAGCTATGGCGCGGCCTCCAGGAGTAAGTAAGTAAGTAAGTAAGTAAGGAGAAGCAATAGCAATGTACTGACTGTACATTGAATACGAAAGCGAAAGGACTGCCCTGATAGTGCACGAAAATTAATAATAATGACTGTAACGTCTATCAAAGAGCAGGACAGCTGTTAGGTGGTTACTTCCACTGCCGGGATTGCTGTCTCACGCTGCAGTTACAAAATTCATTATCCTGACGTAATTCGTGGCTTGTGTCACACCCCATCGCAATGTCGCGAAAATGTCTTCTGAAAACAAGAAATAACCCCCGATTCTGGGACCGTGATCCAATAACGTATACGCCAAAAAGTATATATAATCACCCGATAAGGGTTGGACACGCCAGGGATTTTCTAAAGAGGCCCACATACCTGGCCTTTATGTAATCTTTCTTTATTATATATTTAACGTCACTGTGTTTGGCGCAAAATCTAAGATTTTGAAGTTTACTCTTTAGTAAATAAAAGACCTAAAGAATATCCAATATTATAAGGTAAAGTACCCTCCGATAACTACATGAGTACAACGGAAACTTTGTTCAATAAACGACATTGTACACCGCGTGAACAAACAATCGTAAGAAATGCTACGGCGCGATAAGAAAATGGAGGTCAGCTCACTGAGTGCACACTTTTCCGTTGGTGGTTATGAATATAATCAAACTGTCATTCTATCGTGCTCTCCTGGGCCAACAATCGCATAGATATAGAGATATAGAGATTTCTATCCTAACTGGATTAGTCATCGTTCATTATATACAGACACAATAGTATGCATTCATGTTACCAACTGCACAACACAGTCTGATAATTATTGTCTGCCACATTCTAGTTATGCTTAGTCCAACATTGGCCCTCTTCTTCATTCAGTATTAATAATATGATCGGAATAAACATGAAAGAAAATTTTAAAAATTAATTTATCTTCATCATTGCTCTAATGTCCAGCATCGTCATTTCCACATTCATTTTGTTATTCATCTGTCGAGTTTGCATTTCATTTCCTCCCTCAAATCAGTACATATTGGTGCAACCGTCTCTGCACGAAATTGCTATGTAGCAGTCTCTTCCCCGTGCGCAACTGTTTTGTCCGGACCGGTCCGAAGCGTTGCTACTTGTCTACCAAACTCAAGGTCACACCCTAGCAGACAGGAATTGCCACACTTACAACTGCAAGAATCTCAAATCTCGTGAAATACAGTATGTGGTATATTTATTTTCAGTAATTAATGTTTAACGGGGGCACGCGGTAGCGTAGTTGGTTGAGGCATTATGCTACAAGACTGAAGGTCGCGGGTTCGATTCCCGAAAATGTCATTAGATTATTCAACTGACCAAAGCCTTCCAGCCGCACTATGGTCCTAGGGTCTACTCAGTCTCTAACAGAAATGAGTACCAGAAATCTTCTCGGGGGTTAAAGGGCGACCAGCGCGTGAGACTGACAACTCCACCGCCATCTATAAGCCGATTGTCTAGAAAATGTGGGAGCCTCAACATCTCACAACATTATGGGCCTCCACGGTCTGTTACAGGCATAGCTTTACCTTAATGTTTATTGATGTCTCGTTTAGAGCATCGTCAGCAGGTGAAGAACTTGTAATGGGCCGATCCCCATTCAAAAATTCCTACGCGCTTTCTAAAGAATTAATTTTTTTAATATATTCTCTATTATACTGTATGGCCCCTGCAGTGCTTCCACAGTTGCATTCGTGTAAACTTATCACTGTTACTGTGATAGTACAAATCTTATCAAACATAGCAGAAATTAATTTAATAAGTATTTAACATTCAATATTTTATAAGTTTTGTATCAGCATTAATTGAGCATGACGGTGCAATATATTCATTTGGGTTATTACACATACCCAACATAACTCCGCTTTTTCTCAATATTCACCCTTAAAATTCATCCACGAAGAAGAGACTTGGGCGTAGACCATATGACATTAATTTCAAAGCGAAATAAACGAAAATGGATAATTGTTAGAGTACAAAAACAGCGCCCCTTACATCTGAAGAAAAGTCAGCAAAATATAAAACCCGTGACTGGCTGAATACGTTTAGCCGGATGTGTGACACGTACTTGACATCACTCGTTCAGTCAACGTTGAATACCAGTCAAATTGTTACATTTCCATCTTCCGTAAAATTACTCACTCACAAATGTCTAAAAGTTTTACAGTCTTTTCGTGCCCACTTACTGAAAGTGAGCAGTCCATCAGTAGGCTCCTAGGGAAAAGCAACCATGGATGGTTAGTAATACGAATAAGGATATGCAGAGGAGAGGAAGGGTTTGCGAGCATCAGGAGAAGTCCTATAGATGCAAGATTAGCATACCGTGACCCCTGGACGACAGTGACGAATTGGTGTTTCTCAAGTAGAACTCTGCGAAATGATGTGGAAATACAGAGTTTTTGTACTGCTTAATACATGAGAAGCAAACTGAACAGTCTCAATGTCCCCCTCCCACTTTGCTTAAGTTGATTAATTAATGAGCGAAGGCGGTTACAGCTCAACTGTGACGGAAGAAAGGAAAGAGTCCGTATGAAAGAAGGTCTGAACGAGAAAAAGTCTTGAGAAAGTTTCCCATTCATTAACTCCTATGGGATTTCACTGTGATCAACTTCCAACAAACTGCGGTTACCACGAGCCGACTGAGCGCATAGACAGAGCATAAACAGGTCTCAAGTCTGATACTGGAGAAAGCGCATCTCTCATGTCGCAAATTATTCGATCTTGATCCCGCCACAACAGAACATTCTTTCATTAATTTCAGGAATGTCGACAGTTCTGTGGCCCTTAAGCAGCCGTTCAAGATCGTTCTTCTTCTTCGGCCAGATGGCCTATTACAATTCAGACCACTCTTCTGAAATAATTACTCTTTAGACAGTGGATACTATCTGTCTACGGCTCTGCAGCCCTTGTGGGCCTTGGCCGCGTTTTCAGTTTCCTAATGCTATACATAGTGTGTAAAACTCCTTGAACGTGGGACCAGGCCATCGCAAAATCACTACCTACGCACAGAACACAAATACAGAAAAAACGCAAACATACATCCATGCCTCGAATGGGATTCGATCTCACGACCTCAGTGTTCGAGGGGGCGAAGACGGTTCATGCCCTAGACTGTACAGCCACTGTGATCGTAATTTATACTATATTTTGTATAAACAATTGGCCCCTCTCAAGCCTCTTCCTGCCCAGAGTAACNGCCGCGTTTTCAGTTTCCTAATGCTATACATAGTGTGTAAAACTCCTTGAACGTGGGACCAGGCCATCGCAAAATTACTACCTACGCACAGAACACAAATACAGAAAAAACGCAAACATACATCCATGCCTCGAATGGGATTCGAACTCACGACCTCGAGAGGACGAAGACGGTTCATGCCCTAGACTGTACAGCCACTGTGATCGTAATATATATTATATTTTGTATAAATAATTGGGCCACTCTCAAACCCCTTCCTGCACAGGGTAAAAAAACTCGAACATAAGAGGACAAATATTCATGCCAGGAGAGGGATTACAATCAATACGTACCAGCTTTTCATCAATCCACAATGAAAGTGATTTAAACCATCTGGCCAATGTGATAAGATTTATTTAAAAATCACAGAAAAATCTTAGCAGCATTCCCAGAGTTGGAAGATAGCCGCGGGAGTCAGTCGAAGTCTAGCGTTCGCCAATTAGGTGGATCGAGTGAGTGAAATCACAGGAACAGTAAAAGTGATACGAATTGTACTTGAGAGTGTAAAAGTGAGCGTTCAATAAACTTATTCGCCAAATCCGAGACCCACGTTAAGTTGTTTGTCGCGCTGCATACGCAACACGCAACAACACATTAAGGTTATCAAAGTGCTCAGTGGGTGGTACGTATAGTAACCACTCAAGGACTCCAAGGCACTAAACGACATCTTTCTTCTGTCTCCAGGTCTGCAGAAATCATGAACCTAACTACATGGGTAAGCTGCAATGCTTACCGGAGTGCACCAGTTTCCAGATGAATTCTTAAATTCATTTTCTAGTGAACTGACTTTTTCCAAAGTTCTGAACGTCTTTACCATGTTTCATATCGTTACCATAGCTAATATAATTACCACAAATAGCATGCGTCCTCTAGGTATTATTAGATACTAAGGTAACGAATTCAGAATTACGTGGTAAGACGCAAATTTGACCACTTGTACTGAATTATTCCAGCACTTACCTAGAGTGGCAGAGAAAAACCACGATAATTTGTGAGGACGGTAGCTTTCAGACGCCACCCGTATACGAAACACAATGTGCCGGTGTCCAGCATACTGCAACAGAGGAAACGTAAATCAAATTTGGAGTTCCAGTTCTATTGCTTTCAACCTTTCAGTAATTGTTAATAGAAAAGTAAGTACGTGATAAAGTACATCAAATTCCAAATTGAAACAAACATTAATGTAACCTATCGCAACCTCTCTAAGGGAGGCAAAACAAATTAATGAATACAAATACATTTATCTACAAAACTGAAACAAAAGCATCCAACAGACTGTCATTAAACTATTCATCGCACATATAATCGAAGATGGATTATCCAAAAATGATAAAAGAGTGAGAGGAAAAAGGAGCTGTCCATGTCACGGTATGTGTTGAAACGATTCTACATATGTCTCAGTTGCTCACATACTATCACGAATAACACACACATGAAACTGTACTCGAGTCTGACACAATGGGGTTACACTGCCCACAAACCAGACCATCAGTCCGTCCGCCCTTCCGTCCATCCATCACTGCTGATCAATATAGATGTGTGCATTGTGCCCGATATTTTGGCGAATAAAGGCTGGACATACAAACATACACATATGTACATATGTTGCTACCTTCTGTATTCTCGTGCAGACGTTTTGGACTTACACTGTGCACGATAAACTTGATTCATCCAAAGTGAAAGAAATTACCCTCTCTGCATTATTCTGCCTTCACCAACCGGAGCAAGAACAGTACACATCGGTACGGTGGCTTTCGCAGAAACTAGCGCCAACAACCAAACGCTAACCTCACGTAACTTTCTATCGGGCAGCTCTCTTAGCGACAACAGTAACATTGAGCGTCTTTCTGTTCTAAGTTGGCTACTTCACGCCACGGTCAATGCAGAGACAATACAGCATAAACGATAGGGATGATTAGTGAATGTGGAATGACAATTGCCAGGGGAAGCTAATTTGAACTCCTATCCAATGAATAACTTGGGCTCTTTCCAGAGAGGTGAAGCGACAGTGGAGTGAAGTTGACCATTCACGTTCATCTAGTGCCCAAGCTGAGCATACATGGATTTCTACCCCCACTATTCATACCACTTGATGGTGTAATGCGTAATTAACACAGGGGCAATTTTGCTTTCTACGTGTTATTCGTGCGGGGCTGAAGGATTCGAACAAAAGCGGCCGTCGTAAGTCCATGCAGAAATTGTGTCCGGCGGAAAATGATTTTTAGCTTCTGCCAGTTCAAGTCATGAGTATTTAAGGTCTCCACTTATTCCATAAGTGTAAAGCGGCCTCCGTAGTCTAGAGGTAACCTTCCCACCTGATGAATCGTGGTACGCGGGTTCAAATACCCGGCGGAGGTCGTCGAATTTTTAAGGGCGGAAAAATTCAGGGAACAAGTCCTCCGGGAGGGACTTTAAGCTGTGTGTCCCGAGTCGTAACTTTACGGCATGTAAAAGAACCTCATATCCCCAAAGGGGATCACTGAGCCAAATTCCAGGACGTTTCCCGCCCAACAATAGTCTCTAAGGCCTCTGATAGATGGGGGAAGCATTATAGATACCGCTAAGCAAGTGGCCGAACTCGCTTGCTCGGTGGGACTGATGGTACGCACCATTTATCGGTAGGGTATAGAGACTGGTAGAATATCATAGAGGGTAGCACAATAGATCAAACTGGTCGCGGTGCATGGGGAAACCCACCCTCTCTAAATAACTATTCCATAAGTGTAACTGTAGCTAAAAATTAAGGGAGCTATCTACCGTAGAGAGGGTCCAGATTTTCCTGAAGATGCTATGAGACAATGTTGAGACAAAATTGTATTGATAATGATCTTTTGCTCCCTATTGCGAAGAGTAAGATTGGCCTTTCAGAAATCACTGTAACACAAACTATGACGCATTAAGTCTGTATGTACTTAACACCATAGACAAACTGCTTCTTTATTTCCTGAGCAGCATCAATTGCTAGTCCATGAATACAGTTTTACAGTCATATAGTCCCTGGGAAAAACATAACTTTAGAGAAATAAAAAGAGATAAAAAAGCCGAGTCATCTGGCAACTATACATCAACCAGACACTAAAGTATTTATATGAAACAGACTTCTGCGCGGTAGAAACGGTGAAAGGGTCCTGGCACGGTATTAACCGAAAAGTCCTATTTATAGGAAGAGTTGAAGCGTGCGGACAGACGCGCGGCTGTGGTCACTATAAAGTTAGCCAGGTTTGCCTAACCCCACACCACGCGACAGGGGCGACGTTGGTGGTCCCGATTAGACATGCTACTTCTCTCAGAGCCCTGCATGTCTCCGGTAGCCTCGTTATCACGCAAAGAGACGGATGGGACGAGACAGCAGAAGAATGGCCTCAACAAAAGACACCAGAAGAATGGATAATGAGTTATGAGAAGAAAAAGTAAAGGAAGATTGAATGGAGTGGTGTGAACTAAATAACGGCAGTATACGGACGAAACGATACATCACAATGCGGAAAATATGAATGAGAACAGCCCGCCCCCCTTCCCAAATAGAATAAACAGAATTAAATGAAAACACAGCAGTAAATTACTTTGTTATTCATTTATATATTAAGTCGAAACTCTATTGGGTATGATAAATGTTTTCCGCAGTTTGTCCTTCACTAGGAATAACAGGTCCTTTCATGTTTCACTGTAACTGCATGCCTATTTGGGGCACGAAGTACTACAGTTGTTTAAAGTTGTTTAAATTCCGACTCCCTTTCTTAAAACATTTAGTATTTTGCACGGCTATATCTGGAAATTATAAGTATCACGTTTGTTGTTATTGTTGCCCACATAGGTAGTATGTATGAGAGCACTACGTGACTCGGGTAATACTTGCTACCATTCAGTCCAGAACCATTTTTGTCTTCTCGTCTGCTGTCTAAAAAACATAAAAATTAGAATATACAAAACCATAATTTTACCTGTGGTTCTCTATGGGTGTGAAACTTGATCTCTGATATTGAGGAATGAACATAAAGGGAGGGTGTTTGAGAACAGGGTGCTGAAGAGAATAATTTGGGCCGAAGAGAGGTAAAGTGACAGGAGGTTGGAGAAAACTGCATAATGAGAAGCTTCATAACTTGTACACATCTCCCAAGTATAATTAGAATGACTAAGTCTAGGAGGATGAGATTGTCAGGGCATGTAGCACGAATAGGGGAGAGGAGAAATGCATATAGGATATTGGTGGGAAAACCGGAAGGAAGTAGACCACTGGAAAGACCAAGGGGTAGGTGTGTGGACAATATTAAAATAGACCTTAGAGAAATAGGATGGGATGGTATGGATTGGATTGATCTGGCTCAGGATATGGACCGCTGGAGGACTCTTCTGAACGCAGCAATGGACTGTCGGATTCCATAAAATGCTGGGAAGTTCTTGAGTAGCTGCACAATAGACAGTTTCTCAATAAGGACTCGGCTCCATGAGTGAGTGAGTGAGTGAGTGAGTGAGAAATAAGTTCGATATAAAGTTCTTGAAGGATTATCATATTCTCATGCGTCCCTGAATAGAAACAATTTATTTTTACAATGCCTGACTCTCTGTACCTAAAAAAGAATGCCCCTGCGCGTGCCCATTTCTACTGCCTCAGAGCTCTTGGACGGATTTTGCTCGTGTCCGGTGTTGAAGCCCGGTGCTCGATAAATTGGCCTATGAACATTCTACCTCCTATGCTATTGGCCCTTTATATGGGTTAGCTCAAAACAAAATGACGATTTCTCTAATATGTTTCCAAAGACCTTGATTTATTTTCAATTAATTGTGGAGACCATTTTCTTAATAAAATTTCTAAGGTAGTGCCCTCAGGAACACAAGGGCGTGCTCAGTAGAGAACCAAATGCGAGGTCAATTTTCTCGAAAACAGCTTTCAACAACTGCACCGGTTTTATTCTTGCATTGATTGCGTACATTCAGCAACAAAAATTAATGCACTAAAACACTCGATTTCGCTTCCAAAGTAGCCTAGTCAGGTTCATTCGTGTGTGGGCGGGCGCGCACGGTGTCCCTACATTGGTTTATTTATCATGTACAGCTTCTTAAAACGTTCTAAAGCCGTTAGAATCCCCGTTTCTGGAGAAGTAACAAGAATTACTTCGTTTAACATTCCCACGATGCCGAGTTTCGAAACACGAGACGGATAATTTTCCATTTTCTTGCCACGTCTATGCGCTTCTCTATGATGCACCACAAAAGAAAAACCCCTTGAACTGTGTGGAATGGCAGACCGTACCAGCCCATTGTGGTTTTAATATTAGTGTCTAATCATCTCCGACTCATTTAGTAAATTAATTTATTTGCTCTTAATTATTCTTATGAAAAGCGCAGCTTACACTAGGTACCGAATCTTTGTTTGAATTTCTGCTTCATTTGTCAAGTTTCCTTCCTGGAGATGCTGATGCACGTATGCGATAATTCTTTCGGGGCTACTGTCTCGATTCATTGATCCTCGCCTGCGTAACATCCGACATGAAAACATTAATTGGTAAGGGATGTTTACTCAGAGTTTGTCTCGCAGTGTGGGGTGCTGATACTAGGAATTAGGAGGCATGGTCTCAATAAAGCACTACCACGTACATTATGCACAGCAAGAATCTCCCAAGGGCTGTTCCCACAATTGGAACAACCTAGCAGACGTTCTAAACGTTTGCTGTTTCAGAAAAAACGGAAATTAAATACCCCAGAATATGTAACCCGATGATGATTGAATTTCATATAAATAATATTTAAATGTTCAGTTCTTTCCTCAAAGAAAACACACTGCATAAAATATTTATTGTTTCCGTCAACACGACAAATCTTAGATATATACAAATGAATGTTTACATTAAAGCCATAACTCTGAAACGGCACGACATGTTTCGACCTTTATTGGATCATCATCCGATGTCTTTTAGTGTTAAGGTACTGAAATTATACGCAGTATGGATCCATATTATGGGTTGTACATATGATATACAGTATCGCACGTGTAACGAGACTGGATGAATCAGTATGCATCCAGTTAAATGTCAAATTGAAGCTAACAGTAAATACTCTATGCACACAACACATAAAGATAAAACACACTGTGTTTCCATTACCTATCTCTGTCTGTTAATGGTGTTCACGGCAACAATCACTATTTATTCTGAGAATCATATGCCTCCCACACCAAATTTCGTGAGCAAACCTCAGAGGCTTTTAAGTGTAAAAGCAGGTGGTACGTATCATAACCATTATGCTCTAAGAGCTAACCATGCAGGAAGAAAAAAAAACAATACGCAGTCTTATGACACACAGAAGACTAAACCGGAACTGGTGGAGAAGAGAGCTTTCGCCAAAACTGAAAACACTAGAATGTTCTGGAAGATTGTAAAAAATCATAGTATTTGAGTCCAAAAACTTCTCCTGCAAAGAGGCCGAGGAAATACCCGTCATCGGTTTTCAATATGGGAGACTGTTGGGGGGGGGAGTATATTATTTTAGAGACCGCTGCAGTTTCACACAAAGGAGAAAGCGTAATCACACTGCACGTCAAATGAATATATAGCTGCCGGTCACGGTAGCCGAGCGGTCTAAGGCATGCACTGTCTTCGCTCCCTCGGAAGCCGGGATCGTGGGTTCGAATCCCACTCAGGGCATGGATGTTTGTGTGCTTTTTTCTGTGTTTGTCTACAGGTAGAGGCCTTGCGACGAGCTGATCACTCGCCCAAGGAGTCCTACCATATGCGTAAGATCTAGTAAACCGAAGTGAAACGGAGAGTTTCATGGAGGTAGGCCTAGGCCCAAACTGGGGTTGTAGCGCCACAGAAAAAAAAATATATATATATATACATGAACTGAATGCACTGCCCTCGGTTCAGGAACAAGAGATGGCAGTTGGAAGGGGACAGCAGTGACTACGTGGTTTCATATTACATAATGACACTCCTACACAGCATCAACATTTTTGAAAGGGAGCCGATTAGCAGCGTCAATAGAAATGTAATTAAGTTCTATTGATTAGCCGCGTCAATAGAAATGTAATTAAGTCCAGAACATTCAAATAAAGTACGGACTCAAGAGCCATCCATAATGATTCTGACACTTAGAAATGGCATATTACATGACTAACAAGAACACGATAAATTTTCATTTTGTATGAGTAATGTTAGGCTGAGCCTGACACCTGTTTGCTCCCCAAATGTTCCAAAAAATCCAATTATAATTTATTAAATTGTATATGTAATCATTTATATTGTATGATTATATATTAGGGTTACATAAAGCAGAGTTCTAGTATACCACTTCATTTCTATTCGGTCTAGAAAACCAAGATTAACGGTCGTGGGGATCCGTTGCGCTGACCACGTGATACCCTCTATCCGCAGAAGTTGGCACTAGCTTCGCCGACAAGCGGCGGTGGTTCGGTCGGTATAGTTCGGTTGCGGACTACAGGACATGTTTTTTTTATTTCAATTCTATTGTGCAGCAAAGAATCATCAATATTTCTTCAAACCTTCAAATTTATTGGGAAAATGAATGAGCAGACATCACTGAGTAAATCTTACGGAGTGGCGAAGCGATCTAAATGAAATAGCGGGAAAGCACATAAATATAGGTAATAAGTCCTTAATCATTATCTGCAGCTTGTTAGCCTGTTCCGTCCTCAGTCCCTGGCAATTCAATCTTTGGGGATACGAAGTATATATTTACTTCTGCAAAACCCTTTATCCTCTAGGATGAGGATTTTTGCTAAGGATTCCTTCTCTTATACAGGTTGCCTACCACAGCTAACGAGTCCTGTATAGCCGACATGTAACCCAGGGAAGAGGTCCTTACCAAGCGCTACCCACCGGACCAGCGGGCCCTGGAGGCAGGTTGGAGTGTCTTTTATGAGAGTTCCAACTTGTGCCTCCAAATTAATACATTAATCCTAGAAACAATTTTCTAACTGTACCGAACTTTCTAGTTCCGCTAGTGAAGAATTAGTGTAGTCAGTTGGTTTAGTTGCGTTTATGTCCACAGAACAACGTGAAGGAATGGGCTAGGCTCGTGATCTCGAGAATTGTGTCGGAGAAACAAATAAGCAGCACATACGAGATCCGATATTCTCACAGCGATAAATGTTGAGAATACGGTCCCCTGGCATATGACGTTGCGTGCAATATTTAATTACCCAAAAGACCGCGGTCTTGAAATAACGATCATGAAAGCAAATCCAAGCGCTGAATTCCTATGATGAGAGACCTAGCTATTCGGACACCTCCTTAACTCAAGGATCCTCCTCTACAGTATGTACAATATGCATATACAGGATGGCAGAATTGTAAAAGAGCATCTGTTGATAACGTCAGTTTCTGCTACTTTTTTTCAATTACGTAATACTAAATAAATACTACTCTACAGTATTAACAATTCTCCTTAGTGTTTCTGTTTTAATTCTGAGAGATTCGTGTAACTTTGTTAAGAGGATGTCACTTTTTTTTTTCAATTGAAAGAAGCAAAGACTTCTACAGTATCACTTCAGGCCCTTACAGCTACGGTCGGGGTTATAATGGAGAAATGAACTAAGGATTTGCTGACATATGCTTAATCAGCTACCACAAACCTACGAGCAGATTTAATTTTAACTAGCCTCTTGACAAAGTTGGGATAGCTCAGTCGGTACAGCGATGGGCTATGGGCTGGACGTCCGGGTTTCCTTTCCCTGCAGGAGCAATAATTTTCTCTTCGTCATACCGTCCAGCCCGGCTCCTTGGCCCACCCAGCCTCCTATGCAATGGATGCCGGGGGTCAATTTACCCGGAGTACAAAAGTTTGGACGTGAAACTGACCATTGACCTCCATCTAATGCCGAGGACAGTAATGGTGGAGTTATATAATCGTAATATTCAGAAATATCCCAAGATCCTTCAATGATTTTACGAGTATAACAATAACTTGTGTTCAATAAGAGCTCATGTAAAGTATTTCATTTATAAGTGGTTTACTTCCTGATGATGGTCACTGCTGACTGAAACATGTAATGCATAAGGAATTTGCTCATGTAATTTTGAAATCACTTCCATTTCGTGGATTTCTGCTCCACTGTGTATTTGTATGTAGAGGCTCTTGTTAATAAATGACTGCTGTTTATTAAAGGACCTGAACCTCTGCACATCCTGTCCGTGTTCATGATGGCATCTCCCTTCCCACAATAACATATATACAAAGCAGGAAAACAAGCAGCGGTTAATTTTCAATAGAACTGAGGACGCCTGTGACACAGGAGACACATGCAGTCCCATCACCCGTCATCACTGGCAGTCGCACTGAAAGCGATACAAATAGAAATTCCCTCCTGCTTCATCTTTATAATGGGCTGTAATTCGCTGAGATGCTCCGTGTTGAATGGAGTGAACCTTGTCGAACTAAAACTACAGTTATCATTAATTTCGGAAAGAGAGTCGGGTTACAATTACAGTTCAACCTCCCTCTCACTGAATGATTGAGGGTTGCGGTGTACAAAGGGAGGTTTCGATTGGGGTGAGTTGGCGGCCCGCAAGTCTAATAAGCATCAAAGAAATCAAGCTCCTGGTGCACCCCGGAAGTGCACTATATTAATTTCTCATTATTATTATTATTGGCAACCACCCAAATCACGTTACCTCATACAGGTCCATTAGCCTACTTTCCACTGTATCCAAGCTCCTCGAAAAACTAATACTTCATAGATTAAGTCCCTCCTTTGATGAAATCCCACACCAACAATTTGGTTTCCGACATTCTCATTCAGCAATTCAACAGCGCACAGAACTGTCCATACAATTAACAAATCGTTTGAAGACAAAAACATTTGTCCTTTAGTTTTCTGGACATAAACCAGGCCTTTGATAAAGTCTGGCACGATGGTCTCCTTTATAAAATAAGGCACACTCTCCGACATATGTCAAGCCTGATCAGATACTACCTAAATGGCCGACAGTTCAGAACCAAAGTCAATGGTGAAATTTCAAATGTCTTTCCAGTAAAGTCCGGCGTACTTCAGGGTAGTGTATTCGGCCCAGTGCTCTATTTACTATATACATCAGACATACCGACGACAGCTGATACAATAACTGGCACTTTCGCAGATGACACAGTAATATTATCCAGCCATGAACACCCAGAAACTGCTTCAGAGCACCTGCAACACAACCTACATCTCCTAGAAGAGTGGACCAAAAAATGGAAAATTAAAATAAATTAAGCTAAATGTATGCAAATAAATTTTGCTTTAAAAGGGGACTATATCCTCCAGTGTCCATCAGCAATGAAATCACCATCAGTGCGCTATGTGGGAACACTCTTTGATAAAACACTTGGAAAGAACACATAGTCAAAGGGAAGAAACACATCGATGCGAATATTAAAGAGTTATACTGGCTATTAAGAAGAAACCCCCATCCGAACCTGGAAAACAAAATCCTGATGTACAGTACTGTGATAAAGCCCATATGGACCTATGGGACTGGCCTATGAGGCTGTGCCAGTAAGTCGAGTATAGCCATCATCCAAAGATCCTAGTCCAAAATACTTCGAGTAATGACAGATGCACCACGGTATGTATCGAGCGACACTCTTCACCACGACCAATCATCTCTGATGTAATCCAAGAGCGTAGCAGCAAACACCATGATCGACTAGAGACGCACATCAGCCCATTGATGGAGCCGCTATTGGAAGAACCCAAAAACTGACGATTGAAAAGACGTCTTCCAACTGATCTCACGTGAAAAACAGAGGGTCCTTCGGTGGAAGGATCCTCATCCTGTCATAGGCGGGCTTATTAGCCCAATGTTATCACAATAGCTTATAGAATACTGTGATTCTGATTGCTATTTAAGTAATAAATAAACAAAAAATATTGGCAACCGGGAAAGCTCGGTCCGCATAACGAGAGGATATGGGCTGTAAGGACGGGGTTCGTCTCCCGATAAGGACAAGACGTTTGTCTCTACTTCACTGTGGCCAGACCAGCTTTGAAGCTCACCCTGCCTTATATGCAATGGGCATCAGGGGCTGTTTCCTCGGGGGTAAACCGGCCGGGGCGTTAAGCTGACCTTTCTGTTCATCTACAGTCGAGATCAAGACTGCTGTAATTATACCTTCACTCTAATTTACGCCCTTATTTCTTGGCGCTTGATTAAGAACATGGAGATTTTTACCTTTACCTTTTATTATTATTCTCACAGAGATATTTGAAAAGAATCCAAAACACCCAGAAGAAAATTACATGCAATTGAATGTCAGATCTATTTGATAAGCACAAAGTTCGTACCAGACATTAAATCTTAATTACTTTGATCAGGATCGGAGTTAGATATTTTCTGACATTCCTGTACTCTTATTATACTGCACAAAATTTAAAGATGATGCCACATCCAGCAGTCTGTCTCTTGCTGTGCTTCGTGTCAGAGAAGGAAGCGCCATAGTTTCAAAACATTTGATGTGAAAATCTATGTGAATGCGGTTTCGAACATGAAGCCTAACGCTGAGCTCCTTAAGAGGTCTTCAAAATATCTTGTGGTCCATTCGCAAAGCTATACGCCTTCCTGGCCTTGTGTTTAGGCGAATAGAAAATTTAAGGTTATCGGTATTGAACAAATTCTTGTTGCACATAATTTATCTTTTAATTTACACAAACATTTACTTGAAGACATGGGACACTGATAAATTGATTTGTTTAAATTAATTCAGAATTAGTTTGAACGTCTCTAACTTATCCAGTGACCGATAAACACGAGTTTGATGTCATTAACTTGGTAATTAACTGAATGAAATACTTATCAAAGGGATACTTTTTTTCCAAAGCTTGGTACTTCCAGTAACTTTCATGTTTGAGCTGGCAGTTATGCGGCTTATTCCAGAAATAACACTGGTGTGGCGAACTGCCACTGAATCCTCTCGTCTTAAATTAAACTGGATAAATCTTTCTGAAAGTTCTTCAATTTAAATGTGCCTCGTGACTTCCCAGCAATGCTTTAGCCTTTCGTTGCAAAAGTCTTGAACTGGAGACTCAGAAAGTAGCAGTCTCGAATTTTTGCATACTTACTTCAGACATCATCACTACAATATTCAAAACCTTGTCATGTTTACAGAACTCCAGTTCAGCGTCATCGATGAATCGAATGAATATTCTACCAGACATGTTCTCATTATTCTGGAGTAATGGTGTGTGTATGTCCTCGCCCGCTCTAACACAGGGATCATGGGTTCGAATCCCACTCAAGGCATTGATGTCTGTCTTTATTCTGTGTTCGTTTTAGGCAGCGGTCTTGCGACGGGATCATCCCCCGTCCAAGGAGTCCTATCAACTGTCTTAGATTAAGAAACTGAAGTGAAACGAAACGTTTCATGGATGCCTCATGCTCCAATTGTGAGCAACAAGAACAGAAGAACAGGAAGAATGGAATGTGCGCCCAGTAAATGTAAACTCTGTTATCGGGTGGCAAATTTAGGTGTACAGCAACCCTGGGCCCCCAGCACTGGGGGAAAACAAAATAATTTTGCACACTGTCCCTTTTGCTATTACACAACTATTTGCAATTGCTAAATAAGGTTTGATTTACGTTCGGCCGTTTCCTTTAATGACTGTAATGGAGATAATCCGTATTTCGCTATATAAATATTGTATTACGTATCACTTCAGAGATGACATTTAACGTTAATTGTAAGTCAACGTGATGTACTTGCTAATACGTCATCTCATTCTTAATAATCATTACTTCCTTGTACAGAGTGATTGGCAGAGAACCCCAAAACACGCAGGTATCTTGAGAAAACAAAATATAAGTCGAAGGATTGTAGTTCTTATATGGCAATACCTAATGAAGGTTTGGGAACGTATACATATGTGATGTTTTTAATGGACATATTGGAATACTTTATAAATGAAAAATATGACGGTGATGCAAAATTTCCAGAGTTCATGCCAGACAAATTTGACGTAGTCGGTTTGCATGCCACATGGCGTTATGCACATAAATAAATACAAATTATTACTTCTAGGTTATACTTCCTCTAAGATTCATCATACAGATTGGGATACTGTGAGCAAACTAGATAACATAACTTCCTCCTAGAGCATTTTAGTAGTAAGATTTTGTAGACTGCTTGTTCATATTTAGAGTTTTATAAAATGTTTCATTATAAAGTGACATTTATTATTGGTTCAAATTAAAATTGTTGTGATAGCCTTCATTAAAATATCTTATTTCTGGTATGTTTTTACCTTATATTCAACTGGACCCTCGATGAACTTCTATTCTCAAAATCGTTTAATACATGCAAGGAATTCGGCAGGTTTCTCCTGAATCATCCTGTGATAATACTGTATATGCGTCTGTAATATTGAAGTTCTCGCTTGATTTTTTTTACAACTCTACTTCATATTTTGGGAGTCGGGGTTCAAATTTGTTTCTTTCTGACAATTTCAGTGTCTTCTCCCAATTTATCTAGGAAACCGACCGAACAGCCACAGCCTGTTCTCTCATATCCCTGCATCTCGGTAGTAAACAAACAGTTCAACCATTCACAATGTGATATAAATTAAGCAGGTCACAAAAGGTCGTTAAACCAATCAACAATTTTATAATTTACATTAAAGGACCTATACCTTTCATTAAAATTATGACCCTAGAATGATGACTATTCCCGATCTATATTAGTGCATAAATTTGAAGTCACTAGTATAACTGATAGCGCGGAAGAGTTTTATTGCCCTATATGACGACATGTAATGATGAATATTTATAGAAAATTTTCGAACTTAATTAAATCTATGTACTTTCTCGTGAAAGAGGATACTTCCATATGGACAGTGAGAAATCTTCACATATATCTGCTTCAGCACGAGAAACCGGAGCAGTGAAAATGTACCAACAGTACAAGCATACACTATTTTGCTTTCAGAACTTAACTATATCATTAATGTTTTTCGTTCACTATTCATTAAGCTTTAGTATTAATACTTATACTGTGTGTGTAATTTGTGTTCGGATTGGCATGATAATAACGCACTAGTAGCTTACAAAGCCTCATAAACCAAGCTAATGAGCCTTCAACAAGTTTAAGCCTGTTTCCTAATTAGTTTCATCAAATTACATGGTATTCCCATTGGTTTAAGTACCCCTACTTACCTCACTCAAGCTCATCGGCGGCATGCAAGGCTAATGAGGACTTTAAATGTAGATAAAACAGTCGGTTTTAAAGCATTTTAAGTGGTTCAACTGACCAAAAGATGGCCAACTTTCGCTGGTGCCCCTGCACTCAGCTCTTGATAAAGGGAATATATTTCCAGACGAGACAATCTACACAGAACTGAACGAAAAATGAGAAAATGACTCAGAGAAGTGAATGGGAGGAGAGAGAATGCAAGCTATATTCAGGTCACTATATTTAATGTTATGTTATCTTTTAGTTTCAAATTTACCTAAACGTTAAAAGCGGAATTTGTTTCTTCAGCCAGTTCTTAACCATCGCTGTCGTCTAGAACATAAAATTCTAATACAGTTTGATGGAAAAGCAATCGTGAATACCGAAAGAATAAACAGTTTGAAGCAGTCCGTCGTGGATTATTTTCAAGACTCTCTCTCGCATATCAGTGAGAGTGCCTTCCAGCGCAACTTGCATGGGATGATTTGGTTTGCTGCCTTCACATCTTTTGGCCCACATCGATCGCCTTCAGAGGGCATTCACTCAAAGGAATATTTAATAATTTCTTTGAAATTATAAAAATTAATTATCNGGTAGGGTGATTGTGGAGCAATTGGTGGAATGAAGATTGGCAGGGGAAACCGAAGTACTCGGAGAAAACCTGCCCCAGCGCCACTTTGACCATCACAAATCCCACTTGACCAGACATGGGATGGAACCCGGGCCGCCGCGGTGGGAAGCAAGCGACTAACCTCTTAAGCTATGGTGCGGCCTTACTAACTAACTAACTAACTAACTAACTAACTAACTAACTGACTCCACAGAGCTGAGCTTTTCTTGAAAAGAAGCCAGTTTTGCAGCTAGACAAGAATTCCCCAACATTTTATGGAACCCGAAGGTTCATTACCGTGTTCACAAGAGCCCTCCACTGGTCCTTATCCTGAACCAAATCAGTCTAGTCAATAATAATCTAAGATAAATTTTAATATTATCCACCATCTACTTCTTGGTCTTCTCTAAAGACTGGCCAAATGACAACGGAGAAAACTTTCTAAGGGGAAGGTGTGACATCCATTGAGCACCTAATCAAGAAGAATTTCCATCGAAAGTGAGCTAAAGGGAGAATATATCTACGGATTGTTGAAATCCAAATTATTCCACATAGGAAAGAATTAAAACAGAAATAATGATGGATTTGGATTTCTTATAGCAGCGCGTGTGAAAATTACTATATTCTGGGATTCAACGCAGTGCAGAACTGTAGAAGTCCACAGACGTTTCGGAGGAACGTCCTACAACCATATCCAGGGTCAAAGGTTAAGTAGAGCAAGAATCCAGCAACAAACAGTCTGGTTTCTTGCTTCGCTTGGTTTTCGGCACTAAAAAGGAGGCAGTACGTCCCTCCGAAATCTTCAGACTATAAATTCATTGAACTCTTTCCCATTCCCTTCCTCCTCATCATCATCATCAGTAATCTGTCAAGACGACAGGTCCACAGTCTCTTTCAAAACAATTCCTCCACTTAATGCGATCTAGAGCTTTCTCCTGCAAATGACAGTATCNAAAAAAAAAAATAAAAATAAAATAAAAATAAAAATTTACTCAAAAACGTACATCGAGGGGTCAAATGTTGGTAGGACGCTGCCCTGTGAGACGATCCGTCCAGAGTCGCCGCCTTGAGGTGAGAGCTTACACTGAAGCTTCAGTACACGAATCGGCTGAAGCCCGAATTTCAGAATTACATATATTCTGCGCATGTCAGTGATAAAAGGCAACTGACTTCCTTAGTGATAACAGTGGGAATTTATTTTCCTATAAATCCTTTGATACATCGTCATTTCTGCCATACTCGTATTGCTAAATAAGAAGAAGCTCTATGAAACAGATTAGAATTCCTTTTTCACTAATTTTAATGCCCCATGTTTGCAAATGGCGCTCAGATCTACCATAAAATTTTCAGTTCATATGGCATTATGCTGAGCATTTCTGCTTCTTACACGTATTTTAGGAGTTCAAATTCAAATTTGAATTGCCTCCCGTGTGGTCAGTCGTTATTGTTTATTTGACATGTATTTCTCCTCCCGTCCAAGCAGATATAGGAATGTAAACCGAAATTAGACCAGGATATCTCAATATAGGATTTATATTCATGAAATCATTCGAAGTTTGTATAAATTTACATTAGAGGGGGAGTCGTTAATTAAACTAAGACACAAACATAAATACGCGTAACTGGTTGTATTTGACTGTCTTACTTGTATAATTTCTGAAATAATATTATATATATAGATATACATATATCTTGTGATCTGGTAAGTAAGCCATAGGGATTTCAGTGCAAGGGGATGAATTGTTCACTGGCCTTCTGTTTTAAATACATTCAAAATTCGAATAAAAATTAACACCATTATAAGTGGTTTTGTTCCTTACTCAGTCAACAGAGAACCATTTGATACAACGTCCAAATGTATTCTATATGCGATTTATTCGGCCCTATACGCCTAAGTTATTCATGCTCCTCAGGATTGTTACCAAGCTCTAAAGGGAACTGAAGATTTACAATAAACTGTCTTTACATCTCTAGTTAAAAAGCATTACGCCACACTCTTGTTATTCATGTCGAAAATACTAAGCTGTAAGAAATTACAGGAACTCGAGTGTACGTATTATAACGTGCAACAAGTTCTCTATAGATTTCTTTTCTAGTTGTCTGTAATTAGATGTGCCTATTCACGCACACACACACACACACACGTAATCTGATTAAAATTAAAACCGTCAAAATGCGCCATATTATGAATATACACACAGTTATTTAATAAAAGAGGAAAAAACTGTCGCTTATGAAGAAAGCAGTTTTCTGGTGTATGGCGCCGTGTAGATACTTTGTTAACCGACGTTCCGGAGGAACGTATAGACTATTTGCCTCTGCTCACGCTGGTTCTTCGCTTGAGGATTTTCTTATTTTTTCTTCTACCCTGAAAATGGGGGTGATACATTCCTCCGAAACACCGGTTACACCTATTTGCCTCTGCTCACGCTGGTTCTTCGCTCGCGGATTTTCTTCTTTTTTCTTCTACCCTGAAGATGGATGAGATAAGTTCCTCCGAAACGTCGGTTAACACAATATCTACACGGTGCCATATCCCAGAAGACTGTTTTCTTCATAGTCACCGCCGTGAAAACCTCAAATCTTACAAAATGTTGCTTCTGTACTATTTTTCTGAAGAATATTTTCCTTAAAGAGGTACAAGCATAAACACTATTAAGGAGAAAGATCTGTAAAACCTGAAGATGTATCTTCATACTCGAAAGGGCTTCACTCTGAATGATTACGGTCCTCTGGGTTATGATGTAATGTGGTTGACAGAAACTAACCTTTCGGAAAAACCTGCTGACTCCATCTTTAGGGCAATGGAGCGTGAACTGTAGATATAAGCAGCAGATTACTCTGAAACGTTGGTGTCTACCTATCAGACCACACGGCGTCACATTCCAGGAGAAAAATCTTCATAGTCAACTCGGTGACAAGCTAAGATCTGACTTCAACACGTGAGTTTCCTTCATGTAACAAATATTGGGACTTCCAGATAGAAGAGTCTTCTCTTCTGGGATATAACGCCGTGTAGTCCGTTTAAAGTAAACCGATGTTTCGGAAGAAAAACTCGCCTCCATATTCACGGTTGAAAGACAAACCAAGCAAGAAGCCAGTGCAATACAGACAGCAAAGTGTAGGCTATTTCATGTGGCTCTATAATAGTTCATGGTAAGTGTTGGAGTACAATTTGTGCCTTGACTCCTTTTACACTTGTATGAAGATTGGAGATGGTGAGGTAGTCGGCTGATGGCTACAGGAAGTCTCCGCTGACAAGCAGGTCATGTTCAGCTTACTCTGAGCCTGCATTAAAAGCTGATGGACGGCGTTCTTGTACCTCAAATGCACCAATCTGCTGAGGGGTCTTGTTGGAAGCAACGGATAAGCCAGCTAATAAGAACACCTCTTATAACCAGAGAGGTCAACTGTAAATAGGGTTTACGTTAGATCTTGTGAGGCAGTAGATTCTGCTTTAGTAAGTAGGTTAAAAGAACTTGGGGAGGAACTATCCATTCAAGCAATTTGTGCTCGCTGCTGTAGAAAACTGACGATCACGTAAGATAAAAAGAAAGAAACTGCAGCAGTTTTAACTGCCAGAACGACGTCCCTCTGAAGCGCAACTCGATTTCGAGGCGTCAGAATATTCTCGTGGGTAATCTGATGTGGATTTACGTTGGGCGTTCATGAAAACCTGGGAATTTCGAACAAATATCGGACTATAAAAACTGAACTGAAGGAGAATTCGTAAGTAAATCTCTGATGCGGACGCTGAGAAACGTCCATTCAAACTGAAACGAATGACTCTCAAAGGATTAAGATGTTACTGCATCCTTACATCAGGGCTATTCTAGAATACATAATTGCAAATCAGCTGGAGGAGATATTAGCAGCCATTTATAAATAATAAAGATTAATTACTGTGTTCGTTATAGTCCGCCACTAATCCGTATGCTGAATTACATTAATCCAATCATAACCCGCTTCTTTGAGATCAATTTTAATATTGTCTTCCCGTTTACGCCTAGGTTTCGCAAGTAAACCTCTCCCTTCAGATTTCTAACAAATACCATATGTAGGCCTACGTGTCGTGTTCTTGCAATTCCGGCAATGGGCAAATGTCAGAATATAAACAAACATGAAAGCCCAGTATAAGATGCACTATGGAAGCGGAGAAGCCATAAAGTAAGGAACATTAATGCTCATTTACCTGAAGGGAGAAGCAGCAACGCACAAGAGAAATAACATTTTGCTCTGCACACAAATTTCCGCTTATATCTTTGTACTGGAGCATTCCGTTCTGTACATTTATTACTATTTTCCGTCTTGGAAAAGTTATTAAATACTAAATTTCTACAGCATTTGATGAAAAGGCATTTTTCGATATAGATGTTCTCATCGGACTGAGTACGAGTATGTGAAATGCAAAAGCCACTACATTAAAGCAGTTCATATGGAAGTCAAGTTCGTAAAATGGTTTTGAGTTAATGGGATATGTTAATGAAAAATATTGTTCCTATAAAATTCAAAATCAAAATTAAAATAAGTATAAAAATATCAGACTTAGAAAGTTATTTGTTCATTTTGTTCCTTGGTTGATTAATTTTCTGCTCATTGCATCAGAAAGAGTTGCATATTTGTAGAAAATATAAAAAAAATTCTACAATTTTTTAGTTTTCTCAACTTCATATATTACACAGATCGAATGGAAGATGCGTGGACATAAACGATCATGATGTGTATTTTAATATAAAGGCCCGTATTTTCCTAGAATTTTCTATAAGGATAATCTGCTTTTGCATTCACAGTCGAACCCGATACTTCTTGAATAAGAAGCAGGAATAGTTACAAATTAAAATGGAAGCTCGACAATTCCTACGAAGAAATTTATCCACTCAGAATTAGACCTCCTGTATTAAAATCGTAAAATAATATAAAAATTGAAAATCCAGACTAATGCTATACATAAAGTTATACATTGAACTTTCTAGCTTTCTCGAACGGCCTCTTCGACTCAACTTAGAATGTACTGCAATTAGCTGTATCTAAAATGAAAGGTACGTACATGGACCCCCAGCAGGGCATGCAAAAGTGACACATATCTGCTTAATTAAAATAGAACTACTGGCCTGACGATTGTCGCAGGAATTCAAGAAACTCAGCACGGCATCCAGCACGCCATACCAGCCTGTTATAAAGACCACGTGCCTTAAGAACAGATAAAACCGCGTATTGACATACCGTATGCCCGATCTCAAAAGATAGGTTAATACACTTCTGAAGTGCTTCAGGGTGGTGTCAATAGGGACAACCCATAACCCCATATCGGAAGATATAACTTTGAAGAAAGCAGTCTGCTTTTACTGGTTCTCACGGTCTCTTTGCTTGCAGATTTCTTATATATTTTTCTTCTACTCTGAAGATGGAGGCGATACGTTCCTCCGAAACGTCGGTTAACACCACATATACACGGTGCCAAATCCCAGAAGACTGCTTTCTTCATAGTCACCGCCGTGAAAGCCTCAAATCTTACACAGATATAACTTTGTTGCAATTTAAATATTAGAGGCCCCGGATTCAAATATCTGCCGAAACCTGCAGTCACGACAGAATTTTTGTTTTAAATTTTTAAGTCATCCTAGCAAATGTAGAAGTTAACTTTAAAAAACGGCAACACCGTTTCTTCTATCACATTTTCTTCTTTCTTCTTTTCCTCTTTTTCTTCTACTTCTTCCGTTTATCATCACCTTTTTCTATTTCAGTATTTAAAGATTCGTTCTCATCTCATTTAACCCTACATAATTTAAAAATCTTTTTCCTTTAATCTGGATAATGTATGGCAGAAACATTAATAAGCATTTCATTCGAAGTCTTTTTCTAGCACAATAAAGGCAACTCCGTTATCCTCTTGCACATTAAAGGAACGCATCTCATACAATTACATAGAGTGTAATTAAAAGTAAAAATTATATTACAATCATGAATATATGCTGGTTTATATATAGTACTATCTCAAGAATTTCCATAATATTTTCCCTTTGTTATGACTGCAGGATTCCTTAAAACAAGGCTCTTTTATGTTTTCCTCTTCTATTTTATATATACTAGGTACATTAATCAGTGGTTAAGACAAGAGTTTAATTATTGTGAAGCCTTCATGGAGGAAAGTATTGTTCATTCAGTTTCTCTGACTCGCCCATGCTAATGCGCGGTGATGGAGAGACAAAGAAACGACCGAGTGGAGAGAGAAGGCTCAGGTCGTGCGACAAGTACGAGAAAGAACGTGGAAGCAGCCCCACCGGGTGTGTGAAATGTAATTCTCCTGATGAAGGTAACAATATATTTTGCTGCATTTCACACCCTCACATTGACTTTCCTTCATTTATGCAGATCTAAGGATTCAAACAACAACTGCGTATTTTATAAAATATAAGCGCCGACAGTATCTCGTTAGATACAAGCGCAACAACTGCGAGCACGCGGATGAATACAATTTCCGTGCGCTCGCTCGGACAGGATCCAGATTCTGACATAATAGCACTAGAGCTGGCCTAAGAGGACTGAGCCGGGGTCTTACATTAGAACGGAAGTCATTTCAAATTCCCCCATTTCATTGGAAATTCAAATTATGGAAATGTTGGAAGCATTTTGCTACCGGTGTAAGGAAAGCTTTGCAAAAGGGTGGGGGTGGAGTGTTGATGGTGTGTGGCATCGTTAAGACAGCGTCGGTATAGTCTTGAAAAATAAATAGTAATACAGAGGCTGTATTTTTCCAGTACCGAGTGTTATTATACATTTCTTACATTGAGGTACTCCTCATTTTTTTAACTTGCTTGTCTTTTTTTAGTCACATTATATTTTCAGCTTACAGCCTTTTGCTCTGCTGCTACATAATTCTAGCAGCAAAAGCAGCATAATGACCAGAAAGAGGCCTGATGTTCATTGTCTCAATATTCTTTTATAGCACTCCTCTTACGGCAGTACAGCTCACATTTTGTGAATACTAAGGGACGAAGAAACCGTGCACAACTTCTCAGGGTAAAAAGAGGGCCACGATTTCATTTTTTTCCTTTCCTTTCTCTCTGGCGTGCAGTGCACAAGTACTCCAGCTCATCACAACTGCATAAGAATGCCGATGCTTGTGAAAGCAGCGAAGACGTGAAATCGTTTTATCACAGAACAATCAGTGCATTGAATACAGCAGCCTTATCAACTGCAACAGAATTTCTTGTTCTTTAAAAATAAATTTCAGATAAACACGGACTAGAACAATGCAATGCAATGAAGAGGTTATCTCGATGTGAACGCTCTGTCACTTTCAGTGATATATTTTTAAATTTAATACAAGTATTGATAAATACTTCTCGATATCTTATAACTCTCGATTACAATAACCTCTGCTGTCACGTTTAATTACTACTCATTCATTATGGATTAATAATTAGACATAACTTCAGGAAGTTCGATATTGGGTATATTCTAAATCTCAACTAATTCTTTTGTGTTATAGGTTAGTAAACTGTCTTCGCTCGCTCAGAAGCCAAGTACAATACCGCGTGCCACCTTTCAGACATATACTGTCCCAAATTTACTTAGAGGACGGTGAAATCCCAGGAAACCCTAGCAAAAAATATTCTCAGAGTTGTGGTTATGAAGATATCTACCTTATGGGATACAGCGTCGTGTAGACCATCGAAAGTCAACCAACGTTTCAGAGGAACATATCCCTTCCATTTTATTGGTTGAAAATTAAGCCACGTAAGAAATCAGCACGACACAGCTTGCAGCTCTGCATGGTATTCTATAGCAGGAGATGGAATTCTTCAGAATAGACTGTCTCTGTGCAAGGAATCTAACAAGGGACCTTCTCCACAAAAAAAAAAAAAACCCCTAGATGGGAGTATTATTACGCCTCGTTGTTTGGTGAAAGGTATGTTCCTTCAGGAGACAGCTCATAAAAAGGGCACATTCAGCAGAGCTTCCTATCGAGTGTTCGTGATGTTCACGTATATATCGTTTTGAAAAGAATTATCTAACTGAACATCAGACAAGATTTCGCATGGCCGTGAACCAATATTGTGTCTTAGCTGTAGAAACATTGTAACATTTAAAAACGATAAATCAAACGGATACAGAGAGAGATGGAAATATATTGCTTACTGCATGGCTCTTAACTAGTAGTTCAAATAACAGATGGCAGTACCATCCAGCTATTCCCTGGAGATCTTTGCTAACGAGGTTACCATCATACACTATTGCAAGGGCTGCAAAGTAACTTGGAACATGTTTTATTATAATTATAAATTTGTTCCAGTAATAACAAAATAACAAACCTGAATGACCAATAATGTAAATTATTTATAAAATTGTATTTAATCCCTGACAACGGATTTAGACTTCCTCTAATATACAGGAAGTCGTGGTTTAGACGGCAGTTTAACACCGCAGAGACGCTGGGACGTCTTCGAGAATTTCTGTTAGCTTCCATAAATCATAATTTCGCTATTGCGTTCTTTTACCCCTGAGGTGTGTATCAGCCCCGACCTGTTAGCACAATGTTACAACCGGTTCTTAAGTCCTCACCTCATCCTATTTCTCTAAGAACCATCTTAATATTATTCTTCCACCGATGTCTTGGTCTTCCTAGTTCTCTCTCCTTCTGGTTTCCCCACCAAAATCCTTCGTGCAATCTTCTTACATCCTATGAGGTCTACATGTTCTGTCCATCTAATTCTCCTTGACTTGATCAATCTAATTATATTTGGCACATAGTACGAATCACGTAACTCCTCATTATGGAGCTTTCTCCAACCTCCTTCCCTTCATCCTTCGTCGGTCAAAATATTCCCCTCAGCAAACTCTTCGTAAATGATCTCAGTCTGTATTCTTCTGTTGAAGTCAGAGACCAAGTTTCGCACCCATAAAAATCTACAGAAAGATTGTAGTTTTGAATAATTTAATTTTTCCTTTTTTATACAGCAGAAAGGGGGGGGGGGAAGAACTTTCTGAACCGAACTGTAGCAAGTGGACTAAAAGAAAAGGAATATGAAAATAACAACGGGGCATAATTTTTAAAATAAATTAAAAAATTATAATATATTTATCTATGTTGGGCATCTCAGCTTTTCCTAATACCCAGTGTTGAAACTAGCTGCTCGTCTTTCAGATAATCCTAGCCTGTTATATTCCTGATGCCAGAGATTGAAACTATATAAACAAATATAGGCCCTCATGATTTCATATTTATCATGTTTTGACAGTCCTCCTCCAATAAGCAATAGACACTCAGCAGCTCAAGATTAGTTGATATCCTGAGCCACACCCTCATGTACTATACTTGAGACTTACTTTATCGTTACATCTTCAAAATGGCCTCGTCCTATCAAGGTTTCCAGCTAAATTCATATATCCATTTCACATATAACTACTGCGAGCTACATGACACGCCAATCTCCACCTCCTACAATCCTAGCAGTATCTGGTGAACAGTACGAACTACTAAGTTTTACACTGTGTTAATTTTTTAACCTCCCGGTATTTCTTCTCACTCAAGAAAGGTACGGGTAAAGTTGTTCTTATGCTTAATTAATTAAAACTTATGCCACGATGACGCATGCGGAAGTGCAGGTATAACTTCACTATTTTTGACCTTAGCACTAGATGCACGTGAGTGGTCAGCTTCATGCTCCAGCCCCTTTATCCTAGGGGAAAGAACCTTTGGTATCCATCGGACATGAGGGTTGGTGGGACCCACAGCCACTTTAGACACCGTGGGGAAGAGAAAGAAACTTGCTCCTGACGGGAATCGAACCTCGGCTATCCAACCCATAGCCCATCGATATACTGACTCCTTATTCCATCTTAAATCCAAATACATTAACATCAGAACCTGTTATAAAATGTTGCCATTCCATACAAAACAACAGGTAAAATTATAATATTATAAAACTCGTATTTTAATCTTTACTTTTTAAATAGTAAATGAAAAGACAAAGGCGCTTATATTGCAGGGATACTGAACATGTTACTCGTTGCTTACTTCTCTGACTTGTACTCAATTCGAAATCAGACTGCAACATGAAAATGAGGATTCTCGTGGGATCCACCATCTTGAAACTTATCACGGGTATATTTCTCCATGCCTTCATTGCAAAAGAAACCTTCAGTTGATGCAGCCTAATCAAACAAGGCACAAACATCCAGACAATTCTTTCTAGGTATAAATTCTGTCTCCTTCCTCGCATAGAAAGAAGACTTTTCGAAAAGTACCTCTTTATCCAAACTTTTATTTCATACTTCTGAGTTATGAAGGGCTAATTACATCTGTTTTGTAGGCTCTAACGCTTGCAGCAAGATAATGTAGATTTAAGCTGTTATAACGAACTGTCGCCGTACCAGGCAGGTTATAATATCTCCATCACACCCCTGGGAATCGTAAAGACGACAGAATGGGAACCCAGTGCTTGGGGTTAAAACTGGGCCACCCTATCACTGGGGGACATAAATACGGGGACCTGGTCCTCCCGGTTTGGGGTTGGGTACAAGGCTGACAACCTTGCTCTCTAAAAAGTTGTCACGAAATCCAAAGAAGCGAAAACCAGGTTAAAACTAAGAGAATCTTCTCAGGAAGGCTGTGGCTCAGAAAACCTATTATCAACGAGGACGATAAAGAAGAAATGGATATTCATTGGTGGCCTAATGGCCTATTGGAAGTCGTTTGAATAGCAAGTTAGAGAAAGGCGAGGTCAGATGCCCGGCTTCAAGAGAATAGCAATAGTGAACGAAGCGATAGTTGACTTTATCACTGTTATTTGGATGAAAATGTGAATAACATAAAAAATTCAGAACATTTTTTTTTTAATCTTCTAATTGGACCGCGCCTGGATGCGAGTATTTGAAGTGATTTCTGACCGCAAACGCGGTTAAATTCTCCTCTATGGATGAGACATTAGCTTGTAGATCTCTTACTGGAACCTTCCTCTTAGTAACAACGCAAACAGGCTTTCAGCTAATTGTTGTGAACGCTCATCTCTCGTTCGTTTTTATTTTCTTAATGACACCTTCTCCGTAACATAGGTTATAAGGCTCTGAATCTCAGAATTCTTTGCAGTGAGAAAGTTCACGAAAGTCTGAAGCAGAAGAGCTAGTCTCTGGGGTTTCAAAACAACATGAGCTCCTAATCGATGATTTTCGCTTCTGTCTGTCTTTAACCTGGATATTACGCTACGGTCGCTCTCTCTATATGCTCGGTGCAACGTTCAACTTTCCGAGAATGTTGACTAAACCCATAATTGACTCGGCTGGATTTCCTGGATCATTTATTGAAAAGGATTCTCTTTCTCTTTGTTAATCAATTAATAAACCTTTTAAAAATAAATTAATCGAAATGATCACAGAACTTCCTTACAAATAAACTACTTTGAGATTGATGAAACAATATTTAGGAGTCATCAAAGTATCTTTCTTCTGTCTGGAACATATTTCAGGGTACTTCATCATCAGATAGTGACGAAAATCATTAATTCATCATCAGAGACTTTTTTTTTTCCCTTGACACTACAGCCCCAGTGGGCCTAGGCCTACCTCCATGAACTTCTCCGTTCACTTCGGTTTTTCTAGATCTTACACATTCGGTAGGACTCCTTGGGCGGGTGATCAGCTCGTCGCAAGGCGTCTACCTGTACGCAGACACAGAAAAACGCACACACACAAATTAACATCCACGCCCTGAGTGGGATTCGAACCCACGATCCCGGCTTCCGAGCGAGCGAAGACCTTACATGCCTTAGACCGCTCGGCTACCGTGACCGGCCATGAGATTATTACTATTTTATATTCCAAGCACACGATGGGAAAGAAAATCGCTATATTTCGCTGAACACATAAAAATATTTTTCCGCAAGATTGGCTGTCAAGGTGTGAGGTACACTCGAAATTTTAGACGGGTTTTAACACCTCACGAAATGGCCGTCATTACCGCAAAGCACATCAACCGACTACAAGTGTAACGCTCAGCAAAACAACTCATATATTTTTATTTTATCAAGATTTATCAGTTCTATTCATTTCCTCCAGTGTACGCCTCGATTTGTACGTAAGAAATCGAACTCCTCTCACTGATCCCACATATCTGGCCTTGTGAGCAGCTCAAAGACCTTCACTCCTGCTGTCCGGCCACTACGAATGGGGTTTGTGGTACAAATACTGAATTCCGACAGGTTTTCTAATACAGATTTTGATAAAGTGATGTAGAGGAAAAGGTCCCTTTTGTACTTGCTAAGGAAACAAGCAAAATTGTGTTCGTGAGTTGGGTCCATTTATCTAGCTATCGTGCCATGTAGACACACAGACAGACCATCTATCCGTATCTTAGCGTGTTCATGGTTCGGCGACAGCCATGGAAGTTGCGCTGGAGAGGCGTTCATTCATGCTGGTCCACTGTTATTAATGATGTCCAATTAAGAAGATCAGTGATTATCAAACTGCGAGGCGCGTTTTACTGACAAGGTACACAGGAATTCCATACGAAGCGCAATATAGGTGGATGGAATTCCATCCCGTTGTTATAGCTATGCCTGGGTACCTTCGTGTTAAGTCAATGAAGCATTGTGTGTGCCCGCTCTCTTTAATCGGGTGATCATCTTTTCAGATAAACCAATACTGCGCATACATCATTATTTCACGTATCTTACAAATCATCTTTAATTACGGTGATGTCATGTATCTTATGCTGTTTTCTACTTTTGGAGCTGGAAATATAAAGAAGCACTGGTCAGAGTGGAGTTATTGAATATTAGATATACTCAAATCGAAATTGAAGTCTAAAACTGGTCTAATGCTCCACTTACGTCGTTTTTCTCATTTTCTTTCTGTTGTTTGCAATTTCTGCGTTCACTAAACGTAACAATGTTATATGGTGGAATATTTTCATAGAAAGTGATTTTCTTACGATGATTTCAGTAAGTGAAGCTGTGTTGAATTTAGTAAGTGGGCAATTTTTAAAATGGTTCTAAAATCAGGAACCAAACTACCTAAGAGTACGCGCTACACTACAAAAGACACCGGCTTCTCACTCAAAATAATTGGCATCGCACGTCGCAGCTGCTTTATTAATGTTCATATTTCGGAAGAACCAGCTTCGAATATCGGTCCAGGGATCTGCTAGCGTTATGAGGTTTCGTGGATTTCATATCTACATCTATAAAAATGACTGAAAAGTGCCTTAAATTTGATAACGAACGTTCCCTTTTCACGTTCTCAACCTACCTATCGCTTGACCGATATATCTATGCAGTTGAAAACGATCTGTGTTTAATCTGTATGTTATCAGATTACAAACCAAAATTATATTTACTAACCTGTTTAATTAGTAATAATGCAACACGCATCAAATGGTTTTAAAAATGTGATTGGATCTCGTATATCTAGGGCAGGATTGAGAATTAATTTCCAAAGTTAGATCCATAATATGTGGTTCAGCATTGCTCTGCAATTTGCGTTTTTAAGCATTTTACAATGTGGCTGCATACCTGAACATCTGTCTGCGCATTTTTTCTGATTTGGCAGTTTAATAATGAGTTTGTTCTATTATGATATTTATTGAAACAGTTATATGTCGTCTTGATCATATGTTCCATGCCTTTCTCTTGCAGAGATGGAGCAGTAAGAAGTTGTATTGCGGAGCAGAGAAGGAAGACGCAAAAGAAAGAAGAGAAGGAAAAGAGAAAATGAAAGATTTTTTGAAAGAGAATAATTTTATCTAGGATCATTGATCAATCTACTGAGGATCACTGCGAGTGGGAGAACTGATGGATCTTATTCATTTAAAATAAATTAAATTTTGGTTTAGGCTATTATTCGCTTAAATATGTAGATATGGCCGTAATAATTAAACATAAGCACAGAAGTGGCCGCAGTACAGGGGACTTAGTCCCACCCCACTAGCAATAAAAAATTGTTGCTGCACGTATGTAGAATATGCAATAGCGGACAGCCTACAATTGGTAGTCCTTGAATTTGGGGTTTGATCTTAGGGCTAACAATTCCTCGCCTTAAATATAAGCTTGTTACGAAATATGGCAAAGAGCATCGTACCTGGACGGATTATTTGGATAATTGACATAAAGTAAAGAAATTGGACATGAGATTTGGTAAGAGGAATGTAAGAAATCTGTAGAGGGCAGGTTCGCTCTTGGCAGTTGCGAAAGGAGTTTCAGAGTATGAGCTAGATTTAGTGGGCGTGCAGGAGATCAAATGGGGCAGAGGCGACGCCGAACCAATAGGCGAATATACAGTTTTCTACGGAAATGAATGATAATTATGAAAAAGGTACAGCAGGTAAGAGGGTAGGGTTTCTCTGCGATAGGACATCGTACATAATATTGTGGCGTATAGACCCGTTGCTAGACAAAGACCGTGAAACAAACAACGAGACAACGGCTGTTGCTAGGCAGCATCCAGCGCGCCAATGGACTGGTTGGGTAGAGATAATATAGATGCCATAAAGAAAAACACACTGACATTAACTGACGAGAGTATGGAGGTTGGTCTAGAAGAAAACACAGAGAAAACGAGGTATGTGTTGCTGCTTCGTCACTAAAATGCAGGACAAATTCATGACAAATATAGCTAGCAGATCTTCGAAAATGTGGTATAGTTCAGATATTTGGGAACGACTATAACAAATTAAAACTTTATTGAAGAAGATACTGAATTCTGATAATGCTTGCTACCATTCAGTCCAGAAATTATGTCGTCTCATCTGCTGCCTAAAATATAAAAATTAGAATGTACAAAACTATAACTTTGTCTGTGGTTCTGTATGTGTGCGAAACTTTGTCTCTGATATCCAGAAAGGAACATGGACTGAGGATGTTTCAGAACAGGGTGCTGAGGGGAATATTTGGATAGAAGAGAAATTAAGTGACAGGTGGTTGGAGAAAACCGCACAATGAGGACCTTCATAGCTTGTTCTCTTCTTCAAGTATAATTAGAATGGTGAAGTCAAGGAAGATGAGATGGGCAGGGCACGTGGCACGAGTATGGGAGAAGAAGAATATACTACTATATACGATATTGGTGGGGAAGACAGAAGGAAAGATATCACTAGGAAGATCAAGACGTAGATGAGCGAATATTATTAAAATGTGTCTTACAGATATAGGATGGGGTGGCATGGACTGGACTAATGTGGCTCAGGATAGGGTCTAGTGGAGGACTCTTCTGAAGACGGTAATGAACTTTCTGGTTCCATAAAATGTTGGGAAATTCTTGAGCAGCCGTGAAATTGGCAGCTTTTCAAGTAATGTTCAGTTCCACGAAGTTAGTTAGTATTACTTAGAATTTTACATTGAAATCCTAATTAGAGTACACATGTGGCCCAATTCTGTATCAAGATCCGTAAATCCGGTGTAGTGGAGAGGGAAGTTTATTTCAAAAACAAGTACCTACTTCGCAGTTATGACCAGGTTGTTCAAATATCACGGGCATCTCCTTTGCAAAAATCATTACACTGTCCATCCAGGGGCCCTGCAATCTAACTAAAACCTACACTTAAATGTATTTATTGGTTTCCGGTTTAAAATAATTGGTAGCGATAAGAATTCCAGCTCTCGTGGCACTGAATAATCTCTCACTGCACACAATTTGTATTTCAGCCATGTGAATTTGTGCTTGAAATTGTTCTCATTTGTATTTCTCGTTATTCATCAGACTGAATGCCGCTTTTTTCTTTTGCAGCATACCCTCATTCCTGTCTCACGCCACGTCAGGATTCTTGCATGCTGTTGTTGTATTCGATGTAATTTAATGTTTCGCAAAGAATGTTTTACATAAAATGAGAATATTAATGCCTTAAAAGTCACATAATTATTTGCTTCTGAGTGCTGGAATGTAGCTTTGGCAATTCCTGATGTGACACTCTATGCCACGAATGAGAAGTTCGACAATTAACGTGGTACTTTTCCATCAATCCACCAGCAAAATATGCAGTTTCTAATAGGCATAGTTCTTACATCTCCGAATTAAATTTCCTATTGCTGAATGTCTGATCTTGCGCCATTTGACAGAAATATTTTACAATTTGGTTGTACTGCTGTACCTCAAAAGTTATCGATTTCTCACATAGTTTTCTTTTTATCTCTTCTTATTGGAATATAATATATTCATGGTGTGCATCCTGTTGTGTTATCAATTTTATATATATGTATATTTTATTTTAACTCAACAGCACAATTAACACGATAGAACCAATATATATATGCTGTTTTATTTTTTTCTTACAAATAGTTCCTACACTACCTCCATCAGCGACTTCACTAACATCAGACATCGGTTACTGACGTAAATAGCCTTACAGCCTCACTTTTTGCGAGACCGTCCTCATTTCAACACACATCCATGCAGGAATGCTTGAAGGTGAGTGATTAGAGTCCCTGTTTCGCACAGTGGAGTCCATAGTTCTTCTTGTGTACAGATTTCGGTTATGCTGACGATGTTTTGCGGTTTCTGTAAGCCATTACAAGAGAACAGGGATGGTAGAAGCCACGAGTACTTCCTTTCCTGTCTTTCCAAATTCATCTTTCACAGTCATTCTCCAATTTTATGCTATATAGCATTTGAAGAAATGTCACGCACAAACTATGACACACGCAGGATTTGAGGTTCTAACAGTGGTAGTTATTGAGTCCTCTCTTCTGGGGTATAACGCCTTGTAGTACGTTGAAATACAACTGACGTTTCGGAGGAACATGAATTCTCTCCTCAATACCCACTTCATATTTGTTTCTTGACTAGCCTATTCTTCGATCCTGAAGATGGATATGATATATACCTCCGAAAAGTAGACTTTCAGCGTACTATATGGTGTTATATCCCAGAAGACATACATTCGTGTAAACAACTGACGCATTGCCTGCACGTTTAATCTCCCAGTGGAAGTTGCCCAATCCTGGACCAGAGTTAATAAGATTTCAACCTGCTTACGGTAAAGCAGCCGGGTGTGGTGCAATGCAAGCCTCCGTCTCATTGCAAGTTTATCGATAGCGTTCAATACATAAATCCTTCGCGGTATTTAAGAGAGCATCAGTATTTTACAGTCACGATATAATGGAAGTCAATATCGTGGATATTCCATCTCACGCCACGTCCAGCCACAGCACACAGAGTAGGAACCGATTTGTAGGTTTGCAAATAATGAAGTATTGTGAAGGAACATATTGTGTCTTCTGAGCTTGTATTATTTGTTAATACTTTTTGTGTACGCAGTTATTTGTGGAAAAGAAGAGAGTGTACCTGCATTTCCGTTTAAGAAAGTCTTATCTGGTGAGAGCATTGCAGAATCAGTTCCCCAAGAAGAGAAATAAAGAGTGTGGAGACCGGAAAACTGGAATACGGCTATTGCGTGTCAGGAAAATTGTATTATTTAAATATATCTACTAAAATGGAAACTGTGTACTTGGCTGGAATAAATGTACCATTCCACTACTGCATTAAAAACTGTCATTTCCTTATCAAGAAACTAAAATAATATTTAAATTTAGTTAAGACATTCTGGATATGCAATTTATTTAATCAAGTATACGGGTATGTAGATGGTCTGAACTCAATCCCGTCGGACTCGGGTGGTGTGTACGCCTCTAACGCGTGGTGCACGGACAATTTTATCTCTTACTTCACAGTACAAACGGATTCAGTCAATATTCTTGATAAGTTTCCTTTCTTTTAATATTTCTGTTCTAAAAGCACGATAAGTTCTTGAAACTTGCTACAGTTTATGTAATATTTCCCAGAAAATAATAATTCTTAACTGGATTTATATTTAACAACACGGTATTAAGCATTCAAAAAATATTAACTTAACGTGTTCTTACTGCAAATATATTATTTTGAGCCGCTTTCTTAGGAATCCGAGCTCTTCAGTTAAATGGAGACGCTAACTTAACAGCCGCAAGGCAAGGTCTTTTTTGCTAGGTTAATAATAAACCGTTCTGTACCTTTCGTGACACAGTACGCTTCATGAAATCATGAAGGCGTCTTGGTAAAAGTCGTATAGGCCTTTATTTCGTATGCTCTATCACAATCTAGAATTTCCAGATTCTATGCTGAAGGGGAAAAACATTACCGGGCAATCTGCTTTATCAGTAACGCTTTGAACTTATATTCTGTGGATGTAGGGTTGGAATCTCGACAGGGCCGCTGGTTATCCTGATTGATAACTTTCGCGGTTTTACTAAGCCCCTCCAAGCAAATACTGGGCAAATACTCGGTTAGGAAATGATCACTTCCTTCCTAATCATTTGAATTCATTGTCGGCCAGTCACCACGCAATCCGACGCTATGCACCTGTCTGACGTGTGGACGGAGAAGTAAAATAAAACTTCATAAAAAGGAAGAAAAATTAGTCCCATCAGAAAGGTTTTTCTGGCCGCCATATTCATGTTGGAAGCTTTGGTGTCAGCGAAATAAAAAGTTAAGAAGGTTAATTTACCCCGGTTAACAAGGCCCGCAGTCAATTACTCAGGAAATTGCCCACTGTTTACAGAACACGAACGTTCATTTCTATTTTCGCATGGGCCCATGTACTCAAACTCAAAACTCAAAAGGAACTGAGCCCGTCTTGAGGAACAGACAATTCTGCAGCTACTCAAGAATTTCCCAGCATTTTATAGAACCAAGGTTCATATCAGTGTTCACAAGAGCGCTCCGCTGGTCCCTATCCTGAGCCGGATAAATCAAATCTATAACATCCCATCTTATTTCTCTAAGCTCCATTTTAATATTGTCCACCCACAAACGCCTTGGTCTTCCCAATGGTCTCTTTCCATCTGACTTTCCCACGAAAGTCCTATATGCATTCGTCTTCACAATTCGTGTTACATGCCCTGCCCACCTCGTCCTCCTATGCGTGATCATTCTAATTATACTTGGAGAAGTGTACAAGTTATGAAGCTCCTCATTTTACAGATTTCTCCAACCTCCTGTCACTTCATCTCTCTTGGTTATGAGCCCATGCACCCAAATGAATTTCGAATTATATTGCGACAATAGAAGACTGCGTCTTCAGAAAAATAAACTTTAAAATTTCCTCAGTGAAAAATGCGGAATGCGCTTCCTTTGTTACTTGTCTCTCCAAAAGGGGCACAAAGAAGTAGCGTGAGATTTTGAAACAGAAGATTTGTGGAAAATTTTGCCTCATTAGTATCTCCATAATAGAAATATGTCACGGATTGGCGCGGATAAAGTGTTGTAGAAAAACTGAGCCTGGCCGAGGGTTTCCTCGAATTACCATATCCGAAACTGCTTTCCTGTCTGCTGTCCAAAACACGACACTGTTAGGTCCGGCATAAAAAATAGTTCTGTCGTTTTCTGTCATTGGCTTTCTATGAGACTGAAACATGTCATATTACTTTCAATGATAGACAGTTGGCTCACTTAATGGCGTGTTTTCAAACTTACACTACGTATAGCGTAGAATATTTGGGCGGTTTGCGAAAGATGAGTGGGAAGATGAGGACGGAAGAACTCGGGAACCTGTCTGAAGTTACGACCTCGAAATATGCTTGGTTGGTGTACGGAAAATCGTGGGAATCCTAAGCCGCTCTAGCAACCTGGATCCAAATTTGGTCCCCCAAAATACGAAGCAAGAAGGCTAACCAACCCCATTTACGCGGACAAAAGTACACAAATTTCGAGTTGTTGGAAGCGAAGTGTGAGGGAAAATACTCAGAACTAAGATAAATTAAATAAATATGCAATTTAGAATATCCAGTAATGAGAATATTAATTTCTTTTAAATGTGGAGCAGTATTACCAGGGTTGTAAAATCAGTACGTTTCTATGAGCTACGAAAGAAACTTGAACAAGGAGAAAATAAATGTGACGAAATTTGGAAAATTTCGCTGAGAATGACATTAGATTGTATTAGCAACATATTTTAAATATGTTATTATTACTATTGTATTCATTCTTACATCCTATTCAGAATTCAGCCGTCTAACACAGTTTGACGAAAGAATGATTAACTGACTCTGCATGTTTCGGTCATTAGGCTACCTTGTGTCCTATAATTTTTTAAAGGGAATAACACTTTACAAATGTATTAAGTACATGCCTTTAAAATTTTGAAACTGCATTTATGGATACGTATCTAAAATATTAAAATACGGTAAATTAAATTTGGTTATGAGTGTACAAATAAAAGTAGTAATTTATTCTTTGTAGTTTGCATTGCCTCATAATGGGATTCTGAAAGAGTCCGGTCTGTCTATTACTATAACACAGTTTTAAACACATTTCATTAAATGATCTTTCTATTTACTTTAATATTTGCTAATGTATTTGGAATTATGGAAGAGTTCCTATTGATCCTACCTGTTTCACTGCATTGTTCCGTCTTGCCCCACAGCATAACTTTTTGTCTTGTTCTGTCCTCTTATTACACTGATTACCGCTAGACTTCATGTATTGCTTACGTAAGGTTTCAGTGCTCTTTGCGCATGCGTGCCTGTCATGGAGGCTAACATCTCAGCAAAAGAAAAGTTTTCGTCCTCGTACTTTCTTTCCATGATTTTGTCTTCTCCACTCGCCCAGATCGGTTCTGAAACTCACCCAGAGTCCTATACAATGCGTACCGGGGGCTCTTTCTCCGGGGGTAAAGCGGTAGGATCGTGAAGCTGGCCACTCACCTCCAGCTATAGCCGAGGTCAAGAAAATGTGAATCTATACATCTATTCCCCATACGCTTTCATGGCGTCGAACTGAATTCATTAAGCACAGGAACAAATTTTCTTTTTACTGTTACTTTCTTCGATATTTCGATTCAATATATTTTACATGTAGATATAGAATTTTCTTTAATGTTCATGACCCCATCTTAAAAGAGCCGTGGAAAAGGTAGTTGCTAATTGAAAGGAAAATAATAAATATCATCAAACTGTGTACAGTTTGGCAATTAAGGCAGGATGAAAGTTCTGAAGAAGTACGTAGAGACCGTGCTATAAATGCAGCTCCTCTCCTGAGTAAACAAAATAAATTAATTGTATATTCGTCAGTATAAAACGTACTCGACAAACAAGTTGGCCACTAGTCCTTGAGTGTACTTACTACTACGATAATTTCATAACGGGAAGAAAAAATCAGAACTGATTTCACGGATATAATATATTGCCGAGCTCAGGAATTGCTTCCGTGACAATGAAGACCGATCCACGCTGTACGATGTTCTCCTGTGGAATAAGCTGGCACTTAATATTTCAGGCTCTCCAAGCGAATACAAATATATTACTCAACCAGAGGATTCCAGCAGGAAAGGGATGGAATGAGAGCCACTCACAAACCTTTTAAACATGCCAAAGTCTAAGTACAGGTTATGAAATGTATTTAGCTTGTATTTCATCCCCCTTTTCAGCTCTCTGGGCAGTTCCGTTTCAGGATTACTTCTGAAACGTCAGCACTTACTAGATCGAAGTCGGTCTATCACAAGAATTCTACCCGCAGAACAACATAGAGAAGCGAGGTTATATATCCATACACTGACCAAAATTCGAAATGGCAACGCCAGCGTTCATACCGTGAGGATATTTCGATGTATCATTTTATAACTTTGTTGCAAACTAACACGTGTTACTGTAATTAATATATTCTTAATTTGTGGCAGAAATTTTAGTTACTTCAAAGGATTTCTGCTGTGTCTTCTCCCCCTTTTTTTTTCAGGAACAAAACCCACGTGTGTTCTGTATGTGACTTCCATTATTGGAAAATTTGGGCTTATAAATATGATTAGTCTGCGAGTAACATGAAAAAGCTTTGGTCTTGTATTTCTTTATAAAATAACTGAAAGGTCGTAGGAATGTATACAAATGTACGAACAGCAAATGCATGCGTGGGATACATTAATGTGTTTCCATACATTCACAGGCTGAATCTAACTGGGCTTACGAGCGAAAGTAAAGAGCTTGGATTAAATTAAACGTGAAGTACATCCGTCTGCAGAATTCCACTAACAATATTTTAAAGCTATAATCTCGACAAATATACTAATTAAATCAGTGGTTTTAAGTTCCTGAAATAATCCGCAATAAAACGTTTATTGAGCAAAGAAAATTTATTTTATCATTAGAGTATTAAAATATTTAGAGCAGCAGAAATTTCAGCAAGTTTAATGAAGGACAAATTTCTTTCATTGTCTAAATTAATTTAAAAATAGTGAAAAAAAAAACTTAGGAAACGCTAGTATTGCAAATGTAAGAACAATACTAGAATAGATTTAAGAGAAATAGAGTTGGAGGTTGTGTGGCCGGTTCATGTGGCTCAGAGCAAGGGATGTAGCTACAATAACACACCCAAGCAGGAACCTGATGCACGGAATTAGTCAGTTGGGTAGGTAGTCGAAACCATGCAGAAGAAGCCGAGAGTACCCACAGTGAGAATTTTCGAAGGACCTGGTTTGTACATTACGTGAGGCAGAAAGGATATTTATGTCGAAGAATAGTTTCGTGAGTTGTACTTATATTTCTGATGCGTATTTTTCTTTGTAGAGATACGTACTAATGCTCTTATGTTTATAAATGTTTACTACATATTGTGGACGAAGTCTCTATATGTACAAGTAGAAAGAGAATATAATTCTTGGAATTGTAATGGAGTAGATATTTCTCTCATTTATATAAAACTTACAAAAAAAAAAAAGCCCGATATTTCATTCCTTATGTTCCGTATCATATTTATAGGCAGCTCAAATCTCACTTTCTTGAGCGCAATGAGTGTAGCGCTAAACCACAAAGAGAGGGAGGAACGCAACACGAATAGCACTTGATCATACTGCTTTCCTTTTCGGAGCTGAAACGAACTCACTCCTCGACCTGAACAAGGTGTTTGGTGTTTAGTAAGAAAATTTCAATAAATCTTTCTGCGTCTAAACACGTTTCAAAAGTGAATACTGCTTAGGTGGAAGGAAGACAAGAATCTTTGTGTGTAAGTGTATGTTTGTGTTTGCATTTATATACCGTCGCTTGTTTAAAACAGGGGTCTCAAATCTGTCCTCCAGCAGATAGCTCTGCACTGTAAATTATCGAAGTATAACTGAAAGGAAAGGAAAGGTATTTTATTTCCTACAATTAAAATGAGCAGTCACTTAAAACTGGTTACAATTAAGGGCTTTTTACAAAACTGTCTACATGCGTTAAATTAAAATGTTGCAAAGTTGATGAAATTTGGCAGAGTTGATGCACCTTTAGAGAATCTAACTGCGTCGCTGACTTAATCTGTGAATTCTCCAGGTTCATAGGGCGGTGAGTATGAACAGTACAATTTTGTGTAATGTGGCGCTGTGTATTTTGTAAACGAGTACCGAATTTTCTACTCTGAAGATGAGACCTGCAGGTTCCTCCAGAACCCATGTACAAAATTTCATGATGTCCAATAACACCGCAATCTTAATGCTACAAATGTTTCAAAGGATCAACCGATCATCGGAAATCTGGGATGTATTGTCATGCATCGAAGCTTCGGAGAAACGTTATCTGCTGAACAACATGGCGTCCAGCCCAGATCTTAAGATGGCTACCCACCGATGTGACAAATGAAGCTGCCTTTTAAAATTGTCACATTCAGTACATAAATTGTAAACTTTTATATATCACATTAAGTTTTCGTAGAAGGAACCAGGACCTGAACAAGGTGTTCGAGACATTCGAGACATTCGAGACATTCGAGACAGAACGAACACAGAAATTCTGCAGTGTTGCAGCTCATGATGCGAATAAGAGTGCCACTGTAAGACTTATGAGATTTGTTTGATGTGGTCTTGTGTGCTCGCACGTGTGCAAGAGGATTAGGCCTGTGGTTAAATACACTAATGAGGTTTTAGAGTGTATGAAAATGAAACACATTAGTATTATGAATCCCATCACTGTATCCAGTTCGACAGAGATTAATGCATAGCCTATAGCTGGTCACCGCTGGGATTCATTAGTACTAGGCATAGAACTGATTTCCAACTTCGCATGAAATTTCACTTACTCGTATATTGCTACTACTAAATACTACTACCACTACCACAACCACTACCACTATTGCTACCACCACCATCATCACTATTGTCTCCTACAGCTAATTCTACCACTACAACCCTCGTTAGTCCTACTACGATCATCAGTTCTACTAATACGAGTACTACAGCTACTGCTGTTATGACTGCTATTAATATTGTAACGTGTTTGCTTATTGAAGACGCCGTTCGGATTGTTAATTGGTTTATTTAACAACCTACCACAATATTACCTCCACCGCTGTTACTACTACTACTACTACTACTACTACTACTACTACTACTACTAATAACACTAATTGTATTAACATTAACAATAAAATAATAATCACCTAACCAAGGCAATATGATATGCAGAACTCACATACAAACGAAGGATGCTTATACACTGCCTAGAAGCAACGAAGAAAATTCAACACAAGAAGTTTTATGACATTTCAATTATTGCAGAAGATCTTAAATGACAGGAAAACATGGTCAGGTGTTCACAGGACACAGACCTTCTAGCATACGTATTCCATACCCACACATACGTGTATAAACACTAAAATACCTCTAAATGGAATTAATTAAAGCTCGGAAATTATAACGTTCCTTGAAGAAGACTATGTTCTGGAATTTGCCGCTACATAGTTCTGTAGCTGACAGTCACCGCTGCGAGGACTTGAAATTCAACTAGTCTGCTTTCAAACAAGTCACAAATGTGATTTAGAATATTTCAGAAACAAAATACCCAAGCAAAGATGATCTGAATGTATCAGCTAAGTGTCAGGAAGTTTGTCTAAGATTGAGAGGGCACTTCCTGTCAGGCTGCAGTGGTTTCTTTTGTTTGTCTCAACTCTTACAGGAAAATCACATAATGTTAATCAGGAATATACCACACCCGATTTTATCCATGATTAATCATAAAAAATTAGCCCTGAATTCTCTGTGGGCCGTAACAACGTCATTACATAAAACAAGAAGAATGACATCCTACCGTGTGCCTATGCTAATGCCCGATCAACGCTTTTTGTTTCTGGAAGCTCATTCAATGTATACCATTTCTATCCTCATCATCAGAGCCTTAAAATACTGTAATATTTTGGCATCTGATATGACTAATAGCACCAGATGATTTTATTAATTTTAGTGGCCGTGAAATTTGTGGATCTTTTATCGAAGTACGTGCAAATAAGAAGACATTAATATTTCGTAAGTCCTAATACTCTCTTACTACTGATAAGAATTTCGACAATTTGCCAGTATGCAGGAACAAGTCAATGAGACAATAGAAGAGAAATCGACTACTGTGTAATATTAAACATTTCAGTGACAGCCTTGGACGATTCAAAGCACAAAAACTGTCATATGTTAATTTTGATTTAAAATCAATTTCCTTAATTGTAATTGCTCAGGAACGAATATTTTTAAATGTGGTTTTCTTAAATTTGTGCAATCCTGAAACTTGATTGTCTAGCCTTGTATATATTGTGGAATATTTGATCAACGCAAAAACTGTGGAGCCACAGAAACAGTTGTTTCTAGCGAACGACTCTGAAACAGCAGTAATATCTAGTCAATGGCCATGAAACCGACAACAGAACGGCGTTGGTTGCTAGGCAGCAAGAATAGACGGCCGTTGCTACAGTGGCTCAGTAAGCACGCTCCCATTGCAACGGATACGCAAGCAACAGAGGAACTGTGTTTTCTACGTGGTCCGTACCGAGACGTTACAAGCAAGGGACAAGGTTGGAACTTAATCAAGTAGGAGTGAGTGAGTTAGAGTGGGCACCAGCAGAGTCACTCCCCAGTAGAATGGGAGTAACCAGCAGAAGTCAGGCCCCTCCTCTCTTCGAAAAGGAGGCCCTTTTTCAAAACACGTAGAAGTCTGGAAACAGCAAAAGTGTGATCATGGGTTCCGACGGGTCCCGAAACCAAGAACGACTGTGCTGGCTAGAACCAACGGCAATTTAATTGACTGAACTGGACTGGACTGGAGCTTAGTATTAAGTACTAAGTTAATTTGTGAAGAGAAGACTTAGTTGGAGTTAAAAGAGTGCTCAGTTGGGAGCCACCGTTCAGAGAAGACATCAACACGGAAGCAGAGGAGTAGCCATTGTTGGGGCCGTTACCAGGCAACTACTAGTGAATACACTGCTAGTTGGAAAAGACAGCGTGTGTTGTAGTAATTTGTGAAGTGTAGAAACTAGCGTTCATAATATAATTCTTTGTAGCTACGACCCATAAGTGGTCAATAAATAAAGCCACCAACCCAAACCCCGTCTACAGTCACTCCTACACGTGACAGTAGACCTAATTACATCATTACGTAGTAGTTAAATGTAGCAATAAAAATGACGGCCTTGTACGAGGCGAGGATTCTTATAATCGAGCGTAAATTTGGAGCTACAATACTTGTTCAACGATCTACCCTATAAGAATTAATGAAAATTAAGTGTCAGGCAAATCTGACTGTTCTGGAGTCCAGTATGTGGAATTTCAATTCAAGAGAAGCTGTGTGCTTACATGAGATATTTTAATTTTATTCTGGTTATTTATATTTTTAATTTAGCTCTACATGTAGAGTAAAATCAGGTAGTATACGTATAAGTTGCCGGTCACGGTAGCCGAGCGGTCGAAGACATGTACTGTCTTCGCTCGCTTGGAAACCGGGATCGTGGTTTCGAATCCCACTCAGGGCATGGATGTTTAGTTTGTGTGTGTGCGTTTTTCTGTGTTTGTGTACAGGTAGAGGCCTTGCGACGAGCTGATCACCCGCCCAAGGGGTCCTACCGAATATGTAAGATCTAGAAAAACCGAAGTGAACGGAGAACTTCATGGAGATAGGCCTAGACCCACGGGGGCTGCAGTGAAAAGGGGAAAAAAAGAAAAGGAAAAGTAACAGTGGCTCAAATATTATTAGATGAAAAGGAAAGATAAAATGAAGCCTCCGTCATGGCTTCGTGAACAGATGCTGAAGTGTAATGGTAGCTGTCCCTGCCACCAGGTAGTGTTTACTGTCGCTACCATCAGATAGTGTTGTAATTTCTTCTTCCGGAAGTTGTTGCTCAGGCGTAGGTAAAGAACTGTCTTGTTATTGCAGAAGAATCAGAAGATTTTTACTAAGTCCAGCAAAGATTACAGATGTGATTAGGCACAGAATAGGACGATAGGTGACATAGAAGTCTTCCGGAGATGAAGAGTGATTCTAGAATGAACTCCTCGGCCACACTGCCCTGATTACTTATACAGATTGTTTTGGGCATTGGCCGGGGCTTAGTTCAAACATGTGACACTATACATGCGCTTGGAGTTCCTTCACATATTGTGTCACAAGATTTCCAAATGCGAGAAGGAATACTGAGCTCTCTAACCTTGTTATTGACAATGTCCAGATATACACTTGTTCGTAAACAACTTAATAACTTTGCTTTAGGATCATGATACATTTCCTTTTCTTGTAGTATGGATCAGACGCCCGTATTTCTCAACAGTTGGTATTACACCTGATTATGTACATGTACATATTGTCATAACATCTGTTATTATATACTCATTACATCATTACATTATTACAGAAATTAAGAAACTAGATTAATATCAGTTTCAAGCATGGAAATTTCCCTATATAATAGCTTTTAATAAACATTTGCATAGTAAACGACATTTTGTTCACATACAAAGCTAGACATTTTCCTCCAATCAAAATACAATTCAAAATAACGAAGTTACCCGATCATACGCCTCTCGTGCTGAATGTCGTCACACAATGTAAAAACACGCACGACATTAATAGAAATAAATCACGATTTGAGTGGTTCGTAACAAGTATTTAGTGTGTACGTTGTCCTATACCATTTGCAAGACGAAATTTTGCTATACAATATCGCAGAAATTAATTTTATGGTGCCTTCACCCTTTATATTTCTTCCTCGCGTAGTTTTTTGGCCATACCCATTCGCTGCGAAGCCCCGTAAGTACCCCGAGGTCTCACGCCTAATGGCTAGTATAAATTCCAGACAGACCTTCAGATGAAGCTGATACTGCTGTTCGGCGGATGTACACCTCGTGCAACTCTTGGAAAGGAAGTGGCAAAAAGAATAATGAAAAAAAAAAAAGCAAGGTTATGCTGTATCTTTTAATCACACAAACATTCTTTTAATGTGTTGCTGCCTTCATCTGAACAATGTGTCGATTTTACTTCTTTATAGGAACCATTAATTATAACATCCAAATATAATTTGTTGATAACCTCCAACATATTCTCTTAAATATTCACTAAAATTTTCAATTAATAAGAATTGCGTTGTAAGATTTGAGGCTTTCACGGCGGTGACTATGAAGAAAGCAGTTTTCTGGGATTTGGCACCGTGTATATGTGGTGTTTACCGTTTCTCACAGTCTCTTCGCTTGCAGATTTCTTATATTTTTTCTTCTACCCTGAAGATGGAAGCGATACGTTCCTCCGAAACGTCGGTTAACACCACATATACACGGTGCCAAATCCAAGAAGACTGCTTTCTTCAAAGAATTGCGTTATTATAAAGTTATTAAGTAAAAAGTAAAAAGTACAGATATCCCTGTAACAGGCCGTGGAGGCCCATAGGGTTGTGAGACGTTGAGGTTCTCACATTTTCTAAATAATCGGCTCATAGACGGGGGCAAGGTTGTCAGCCCTACGCGCCGGCCGCCCTTTCCCTCAAGAATATTCCTGGTACTCATTTCTGTTATAGGCTGAGTCGGCCCCAGGCCCATAGTGCGGCTGGAAGGATTGGTCAATTGAAAAAGAATCCAATGACCTCATCGGGACTTGAACCCGCGACCTTGCGGCTTCTAGCATAGTGCCTCAACCAACTACGCTACCGCGTGCTCCTTATTATAACGTTATTACGTTGCGATTTCTTGAGAACCTATCCGCTGGAACCCAAACGAAGGTTCCATTACTAAGTAGAATGCAACAAACGCTTCAGGATTTTATATTTTAAATGTCAGACCCTTAGCTTTAATCCATATCAATGTGTACTCTTATTTCTTGTTGTGGTATATGTGTATAGTCGCACTTGTTTATTTATGGCTTATTTAATGACGTCAGGAACCTTCTGTGTAGTGGCCAGAGTTCCTGGCTACAGATCTAGGGGTCTCGAGTTCGTTTCCCGGCCCTATCAGATTTTCTGAGAAGTAGTGGATCTGGAACGTGGTCCATTCAGCCTCTTGACGACTGCGGTCTAGAAAATCGAGATTAACGGCCGTGGGGATCAGTTGCTCTGACCACGCGACACTATCAGTAAATTTAGCACTAATTCGCCGACAAGCGGCGGTCGCTAGGTTGGTATAGTTTGCTTGCGGACTAGAGGCCACGGAGTTTGTTTTGTTTTTCTTTGTCAGGAACTCAGAGAATATTGTAGCATCAAATAATAGGATTTTCAGTGAGTAATGGAGTGGAAAAGATGCTGAAGCATATACATATATATCTTAGTTTTTGTTTAGTATTTTGGATCCAGATTTTCCTTCTGTGTAGCGAACGAAAATTTCAAGAGGTAAAACGTTACTGCTACAAAATCCGAATTGTTAACACTTTACTTCTAGAACAATAGCCATTGTCAGCTCAGTTCTAAGGAAGTTCGAAGGACTGAAGTATACATATATTAAACTACTCCTACCGCTAGTCCATGCCATTGTAACGTGTGAGTTTACATATTTCCGAGGGCCAGTTACAACGAATCATACGCCCCCATCTTCACATGAAAACAGTTCACGCGGTCACGTCAATGTTTTCAAAATGCTGTATGAAACTTACGTGGGCCTACATTTCAGATACAAGAATTCACACAAAACTTTAGACTGTTCGTTCACTGTTACTCCCACCCCAGCCTCATCCTCACCTTCGCTTTCCCCTCATTTCTCTTTGTGGGTTATTAAACGACGCTGTCAGTAGCTAGACTACAGAGCGTCGAATATTAACATTAGAGAAGAATGATGATTTGAAACGAAACTGCCGTTGCCTAGTTGTGGCAGTATCCCAGAATTTGCCTGAGATGCCTGTAGAAAGCCTATGTTTCGGTTGAGATTCGAGCAGAGAACCTCCCGAATGCGAGCTTAGACCGTCATCCCTAAGCCAGCCGACCTCTCGTGATGGGAAGTTGAAGTTTACCGAGTTAATGAGACATAAAAGACATAATTAATATTCATACCTAATTTTACGAAAGTCAACCATCGTCTGTAACATTGCCTTTGGAGTTAGGCACAAAACAAACACATGCAGCTCACTAATAGGATTTTCGAGATTGGAACGTGATCCTGCAAGAACTTGGAAAACAGATTCTTTACTTTCAAGATGGGTCCCCTTTCCATGCACGTGGCAGCACACGGTTCTAGTACTGGCGCTTCCATGTACACAACAAGAAGTTCTGGGAAGAGCTAATTGCCTACTTTCCTTTCACATGACACTGATCGCATAGAAAACGACGCGCCCAACAATTTTTCATAGCCGCGGGAACGTGTTTACCAAGTTAACTTAGGTTTCTCAGTGTATGGAATTTCAATCTTCTTTTCTCCCGGAACTTTCTGTTTAAGTTCCTGTACAAATTCAAACATTTATCATTGTTTTCTTGACACTGTGTTTATATAATGTAAAATCAAGTATAAAGTAAAGTAAAGTTATCCCTGTAACAGGCCGTGGAGGCCCATAGGGTTGAGAGATGTTGAGGTTCCCACATTTTCTTGACAATCCGCTCACAGATGGCGGCAAGGTTGTCAGCCCTATGCGCCGGCCGCCCTTTACCCCCAAGAATATTCCTGGTACTCATTTCTGTTAGAGGCTGAGTCGACCCCAGGGCCGTAATGCGGCTGGAAGGATTACGTCAATTGAAAAAAACAATCCAATGACCTCATTGGGACTTGAACCCGCGACTTTCCGGCTTGTAGCATAGTTTCTCAATCAACTACGCTACCGTGTGCCCCGAAAAAAAGTTTACAAAAGCAAAATCACCGGAGAACTTACCTGTGAGAAAATGCAATTCTGCGCCGGGACGCCAAGCAAAAGCGATATTCCGTCAGCTGCAGCGCAGAACAAGATATGTGAAGACTTAGGTTCTTACGATAAGGACTCGAGCCATGTGTGGGCTTCGAACACGTGGTTGTCTTTAGAAAATATAATAGCGGCATTAAATATGTACGGACGTAGCCTCAAAGAACTTGAAGTAGGGCGTTAATTCAGGTGGCCGGCCGTAAACGAGGATGCAGTGGAAGATAACTATCTCAGCCGCTTACAATCCGAAACTCCGAGGCATGAAGCCAATAAATATGCCCTAGTAGCGTTTATCTCTTAATGAGATGTGATTTACTAATTTTAAACTGTTTCTTGTTGATGAGAATCGCTAAATACAAATACCAGTTTAATGGCATGATCGAACAAATCTAGCACGAATCAAATACAATTTCAGTGCTAGAATATATTCCTCTCGTGTGAGAAAACAGAAGAAAATATTAGCATTCCATATATTTTCCTTCATGTTTACGGCGTGTAAAGTGGGATGTTGTTGTATAAGCTTAACAGCCAAAATTATCTTGTTGGTATTTAAACGAAAGTTCATGCGACGGAAATTCGCTGTTCTCTTTACCTACGCAGAAGCAGGTTCATGTCGCTTCTAACTACAAAGATAACGTATGTTCGTACTAGCATGAAAATGCATTACAAATAATTTATTAGAATCTCTTCTAGCTCAGCAGTATAAAAGATTATTAACCCTTTGACTACGAACGTTTGTTCTCACTGCTGTAATTCATTTGTCACAATCTTCCTGTTACAGCTATGGATGAGAAATAATGTCAGGCTACACTCAACAGCCCCACGAAGCGACGGAAAGCAGTGCTGAGTGACTGAAGTCATTGCTAGTATTGCAGCTGCCATATGTCTCAGTAGCAGTACAGAAGCGCTTAATTCCGAAACCAGATGAAGTTCAGTAATATGCTTTAAGCTTCAACCGCTTTTTTTTTTCAAGTATAAGTACAGTATCCCCATCACTCATAGAGCTGAGCCCTTCTTGAGAAGCTGCCAGTTGTGCAGAAAGTTTCTCACCAGTGCCTGGAAAGTCATAACATTTCTTTCACATGAAACACGTCTTTAACCAAAGGCACTGAACATTATGAGCTGTAACATACATGGAGTACTTGTATTTAGGAAAGCTGAAGCCGGGGAAACTTGAAAGAAAATTCTGTTTCCATCAGAGATACATAACTTACACTTGAAAGCCATACAGAACACAGTTTATCGGTAACATTTAAGTATTATAAATCATGTACTGTAAGCAACAATACTCATGTTCAGTTTATTATTATTTTCATTAGAATGATGGAATTCGAGAATGTGAAATTCACTCTTGTCAGCAAGATTAAGACTGCATCTAATGATATAAGAAAATCTGATATATTCATCTTCACCAGCATGTGTGTATTGTCAAGAAGTCTCTAAAACTTATATCTTTCATTTTTCAGTTCTTTCTAGTCTTGTGACCCAGCTCATCTTCTTTATACGATATAATGATCTCTATTTGTAATGACGGAACTGTAATAGTCGAGAAGCTGTACGTGGTTCTGTTGGGTTTCAGTTTCCCATACGCGATAAGAGCAAACCCATTCTTGTAGGTGCTGCAGAGAAGGAAGGTGTGTGCAGTCTGTCTGAAGTCAGACCCCGGACACTCTGCCACTAAATCTTTGTTACAATAAATTAATCCTAGCTCACACACGGCTCCGAGAATACAGCGAAAATGTTGTAATGTAAACGAATTCCAAGGACGATGTTTTTTACATGAGGTGCAGCCATGACCTACGCTTCCTACTACCGCATTTTCTTTATCAGAAAGAAAATGTGGTTGCTGGAGAATTCTTTAAACGAAACCGAAATTTACGGAATACCTGTTAGCAGGGAACTATTAACTGAAACTTATTTTTGAGCATTCAAATATTTTTTGTACATATTAACAATATATAAGAACAAACACAGCAACTAGTAGTTAGTAATTCTGCACTGAGTTTTGAGATGGTTTATAGACTAGCATTTTTGTGCCGAGCGTTCAATTGTGCTCCTACCTATTTAAACGCTGAAGAGTTAAAGTCAGAATTACTTTACTACTGACGGTTTACCGCTAATCGGTTCCTCTGGAGTCAAGCCCTCGAGACTCACGACCAGAGATCATTTCTTTTCAACTGAGCCTTTGCAGTAATAGTCCTTATGTAAAATTCTTTCTGACGAAACGATGGGAGTTTCCCTTGTGATTATGCGCGGCCTTTTGTCAAGCGTACGCATCGCACTTTTAGCATGTTACTGAAAATTCTTACTTCCGCACAGTACAAAAGTCATCTCAGTACAGGGCTTGCAGAACAGATCATGCCTATCTTACGTATCTTATGCTACAACGGCAGCTTATTCAGTTGATCAGTCGTAAGCTTGATCACGGCCAAGTCTAAGCCTCATATATTTTCTACATCTGGTTTCGCATTGTCCTATACCACAAACATGTTCATAGGAAACATTACTTTTCCGTTACGAAGATAAACCGGTTAATGCTGTTTGGGGAAACAATAGATCTTCGTTTTAATAACCACACCTACACTCTGTGGACAGAACGCAGACTGTTAGTATGTTAAAATAGGTGATGCATATAGAACCACTGGGTCTTAGAGATTTATATCTGTCCTGAGGTGAGCAAAATCAGGTGAGGTGGATGTGTTCCTACGCATGGTTTTCATACTGCGCTTGAGCAGCTGTTACGGATCTTCTCTTCTTTTTAAGATTCTACACAAAAATTTGTATGTTTATTATGTGTTCAATCTACACTGAAGCAGAGCAGGTCTGCAGTTGCATTTCTGTAATAATGTAGCGGGCCCCAGAATTTTCTGAACAACTATTACTAGTATTTTCTTGCAATATTGCATGGAATTTTCCTTGGATTCTTAAGAAATGTTTCGTGCCCGTTATAGGCCAGGCACAATTACGTACATTGAGAGCACAAAATTTTGACAAATATTGCGTATGTTAACACTAAAACTAAATTTTTATAAATGTAAACAAACTACTCCAGATCAGGTCCATTCTTGACAAGCTGATAGTGGTTCAGTTAGCCAAGAAATTCCTCACGTTTCTTGGAACTGGAAGTTTCATTACGATGTTCCAAACTTCTGGCCCTGTCCCCATTCTGGGGCACGTGGGTCCAATCCGTAAGCGTCAATTTTAATTCTATCCTCCCAATTAAACCTATGTAGATAACAGTTTTTATGGTTAGCCTCACAATTATTCAATTTGGAGCAAAAGAATCTAAGGAACAAACAACTCCTGTGAACGTCAAACATGTTCTGTCTATAAAAGGAAAATTCGTGAAAAATGCCTGACTTCAAAAACCAAATATAAAAATATTATATTTTTTTGGACATTATCCATCGTCTTGTGTTTATCTAAAACCGATCATGTTTATTTTTTAAAACACAACGTTTCGGAGACTGGATCCTGTGTCCGTCTTCAGGTAAAATATAATCAGTTTGGCCCAATCGACAGATCAAGTCTCTACATCTGGACACCTATGCAGCTTCAAGAAGGAGTACATAAATCAAAACACAGCACAAATCATCTGCGAGAGCTAAAAAATATTCAATTATTGAAAGTACACACGTATGAGGCCTTTGCATAAGACATCCTTGTTAATAACTTTTTGCACCTCTTCGTGTGCAGTGCTTCATTTACCTGAAAGTCATAAAATAGGTATTAAACAAGTAAAATTTTGTAGTATTTATGTAAATAATTTACATTAAGTTTTAATTTTTAAATTCTACATACTTTACTGAAATCATTTCAAAATTTATCATCCGGCCAATGATTATTGGACAAGATTGAAAATTGGGTTCATATTAGAGTAAAAAAATATGTTAATTTCATTGCAATCAAACTTGTGATACAGTTTATGTGATTGCTATAAGTGACTTACTGTAATTAAAGAAACAATAACTCACTCATGTAGCTGAGCCCTTCTTGAGGCGCCGCCAATTCTGCAGCTACTCAAGAATTTCCCAGGATTTCACGAAACCCGAATGTTCATTACCGTGTTCACAAGAGCCCTCCACTGGCCCCTATCCTGAGCCAGATCAATCCAATCCATACCATCCCATTCTATATCTCTAAGATCCATCTTAATATTGTCCACCCACCTACGCCTTTGTCTTCCCAGTGGTCTCTTTCCTTCTGACTTTCCCACCAATATCCTCTAACCATTCCTCGTATAACCCATTCGTGCTACATGCCCTGTCCACCCCATCCTACTTGACTTGTTGTAATTATACTTGGAAAAGAAACGACAACACAATCTATTAATATAAGAGATACCTGGATAAGTTTATTGAAGAGAATATGTTTTGTTAGTCTGTTACACCTGCTTTCGTTGGTTATCGTGCTTTAGCGTAAGAGCATGGGTGCAACCTTTGCAAAACTCAAGCAACACGACCGACCAGGCAGCCAAACGCTCGAAACATAAATGAGAAAATGATGTACAGGCTCCATTTACAGAGGTATGGCTAATCTGCCATAAATCTTAGCTAAAGTGCTGTTCCGGCGGCGCCGTATGGCTCGTTATTCATGGGAAGGCCCTGAACTTCTACGAGAGAAGGGATGCCATCTTAGTGTGGTTACGGCAGCCGCCAGCATGCACCAACAATATATATAGCAAGATCGGGAGATTAGCGTTCATGCGAGCGGAGAGGGAGGTGTGTGAATGGGTGCCAGATGAACAGAGAAGAAACCATGTGTAAAAAGACATGCATGGCCAAACAATGATTTACATTGCATGAATCAGTCATCAGACAATGTGGGATCGTCATGAAATTTATACCAGGTATAAGCTTCATTCGGAGAAGTTCATGGAGGTAGGCCTAGGCCCACTGGGGCTGTAGTGCCAAGGAAAAAAAAAACTTCATTAAAACGGCAAGTCAGACATGTTCCAGGTGAAAAATTTGGTTGTAACAAATTACTGAATATTCCAGCCCCCCAAATACCTCAAAATGTTGCCCCATCTGCATTTGTTGCAGGCATTAAGCTGAGGGAGGATGAAAAGAGGGGTGAGTGTGAAACATACATATGGAAAAGTGAACATCATATCGCGTGCAGTGGAAAATCCCGAACAGAATACCTAGCAAATACGCTTAAAAGAAACAGCATCATGTGTAAATCTACAGTTCAAGAAGCGTCATCGTAAATGCCTAAGACAAACATCAAAACTAACCGTGATAATAATAAAATTTGTATAGTGAGCATTATTCATAGCTTAAGTACATATTATTAAAACATCTATGTGACAGTGTTTCCTGATCATAGTGGTGCGCCTCTGAGGATGATTCTTTTGAATCGAAACATGTAAGGTGAATAAAGACTGAAGTGTTGTAAACTTGTATGTCACACTGGACTGAAAATTATCTACTTTGTAATTGATAGTGTGACGGACCAGAATGAGACAAATCAAATCCCTGGAAATTTAGTTCCGCTAACCAAGAACAGTGAAATAAAACTCCTATGAAGACTATAAAGCTGGAAATCACTGGACAGTGATTGAGGGTAGCTCTTTCTAACGGACCCAACAGAATAGGTGTTTTCCTTCACCTGAGGACGGAAACAGATCCAGTTTCCGAAACGTCGTGTTTTTATTAGTTATCTTAAAAACCAGGACGATGGATAAAGTCCAAGAACCCAATATATCATTGTGTTATACACCATCGTCAGAATCCTATAGTAACTAATAGTGAAGTCTTCAGAGTGCAACTTATTGTTAGACAGACTTGAATAAGACCCTTATATAGCTCTAGCTTGACCAAAGAAGTGGGATTTGATACAGACACTGACTTATGCGGGTTATTATCTCCATTCGAACCCCATAAATTTGTCAAAATTTGGGCTTTACTGCGGTCTCCTCTAATCACGCTGAGGGGGTAATGACAGAGTGACTTCAATTGCTCAGGCCGAAGCTTGTTATATTTAACAAGGGAGGTGAAGGCATGATTCGAAACAAGTGCTGTGTATTGATTTCAGATAACAGTAATTTTCCTGTCATGTCCCTTATAAATCACGGGCTCCAGATGTGGTGGAGCTCATCTGTATTATTTAGAGAAACTATTGCAAGTGCGGTCGCTTACACCACAAAACAAATAAGGCAGACCCTAAATAAGGGTGCCCAAAGAGGTTTAAACACAGACAAGTTTTAAGACACTTGGCAGACGTGTAAGAAATCTAACGTTATGTAGACGCTTCTATTTGAACGCACCTCGACGATGTTGCTTGATTTTGTAGGATCTGAAGTTCTCAGAGGAGTAGTTATGAAGTCTTCTATCTTCCGGGATATAACGCTGTGTAGTCCGTTCACAGTCCACGAACGTTTCGATGAGATATCTCGCCTAGATCTTCAGGGGCAAAAAATAAGCCAAGGAAAATGTAAGCATTAAATAGGCTACTGTTTGCTGCAGATTTCACGCTTGTTTCTTTTTGGTTTATTTTCGACCTTGATGATGGGAGTGAAATATTCCTTCGAATCGTCTGTTGACTTTCAACGGTCTACAGGTGTTATGTGTCAGAAGACTTCTTATTTGGTTTCGTAATAATAAAATAAAGGACGACAATTAAAGGTTGACGACTTTTAACCGAAATTTTCGATGTCGCCCAATGTCAGTTTCCCGTTACGAAAACTATACACTCAATATAATTAGACAGAAAAATATAAACTTAAATATTATACAGGATTCATCGAGTTTGAAATGACGTGTTTAAATAAAATTATCAATTTTATTTTGTCATTTTAAATTATGATATGATATAGTATAATATAATAATGTTACATATTGTGGTTGTGTGACTATAGACGGGGTATGAATTGGTGAATTGGATTTATTGTACTCGGAACTACATTTACAGTTTACTGACTTATACAGAGTAGTGTTCTCAGTCTATCAGAGTCTCAACTAGCCGTTTCCTGGCAACAGAATTAACGCAGTGGAAATTCTTCAGCTTCCGTGGTCACGCCATTAGCTGCTGCTTAGCACTCCACACCTGAACTCATAGCTCCATCTTCTCAGCTTCCCTTGCAAAACCCAACTCTCAACTAACTGCTCACTTGGAACTCCGGAAAGCGACTGCCGATTTTTAACTGAACTCTACTCTATAACCACTTTGCACGGACAAAATAGGAAACATATCCATATTGTTGTAGGCGTGTTTACCGATCCGGTACTTAGAAACTTGTTGCATAAACCCCTCGTTTTATTGTTGCGTGTTTTACCTAGCAACGGCCACTGTTTATAGGATCTCTGCTCAGCAGATGGTCTCTACGCTACAATATTTCATTTGTTCAGTTTCAAGATGGGCACGATAAAGGCAAAACGTGTCATAAACCTATACAATTTTATAAGCATAATTTAATAATTCTATTAACCTTTGGTTATTTATTTAACGGAAAAGTCAATACAGCTATTTTCATAAATCATCTACATCACTTCTAATTTCATCAGCATACAATGTCGAGTGCCGATGAGGTGGATTATTTTCAACTTACCTAATCCTTCCAGCCGCACTACGGCCCTGGGTTCGACTCAGCCTCTAACAGAAATGAGTATCAGGAATCTTCCTGGAGGGTAAAGGCCGGCCGGCGCGTAAGGCTAACAACCTTATCGCCATCTGTGGGGCGACTGTCTGGGAGCCTCGACGCTCACAACCCTATGGTCCTTCAGGGCCTGTTACAGGGATACCTTTACTTTACTTTTACACAATGTTATAGCATCACAATGTGTATGAGTGGTTCTTAGCTTATTTAGACATGTTTTCCTAGCTACTGTAGTTTATGATTAGATGGAAAAATAATTTTGTCAGTGGTCAATGCTTCTTTCAGTATGCTATGTTATCATTCGCCTGGGAGAGTAAGGAAACCCATGAAAACATGAAATCACAATGCCAGCAACTCACTGGACATTCACATGCATACCCCCACCCACAAGGTTAGCACTTCCCGAATCTCTCACTTCACGACAGCAACGAGGGAAGAAAATGCCCTTTATTTGGAGGTTTGTGGGTTATTTAGTGACGCTCTTACAACGGTGCTGCTTATGAAGCATAGAAGAGCATTTTCGCCCCAAATTAACACACCAGCAAATGGTGTCATACTAAATAACCGCGCCAGCTCACGTGAGACGTGAAGAGACGGTACCCGACTTGGAAATGGATTTGCAGACGCTATGTCAAAAAATTCCCAGATTACTGAAGGAAAGAGGAAATGCATAAATACAATCACAACCAGGATTACTGAATTATTATAAACTTATGATAAGTGTCATGTTTCTTCATCACGTACATGTGTTTTTATATGGCAGGTGCATTCTGTGTCCAGCATTCATGACGCGAATTACTAAAAAATAGTAAACTGATATGCTTGGAGCATGCAAAAAGTGGTTAACTCCAGTGGCTCTTCAAAGGAACTGAGGACTTGCGTCTGGTTTCTTTTAAAAACTTCCGAAAACTTCAGTTGCTGCATCTGGAATTCTACAAACTGAATATTCCTTAGATCAATTTTCCTTGAATTTTCAGCCAAGCGTTTGCACTTGCGTCAATGTCAGTTACTTGCTGTTGGCAATTCAACCTGAAATTTAAATAGGATCCTTCTTACCAATTTCAGTGATATGAACTTGATGCCTCTTTAAGAAACCTCGTCTATTTCTTCTCTGAATAACAAATTAATTCTTCTGCTAGGCCTATCTTATGATAACTGAACCTGGACATTTATGACCTTCCAAAGGTGTGACGTAACAATTTCATGTAAGTGCAGACAGGAAGTATGTAATTTATTTTCTAAATTAGGCTCAGCAAGGAATTATTTCACCCCTAAGCTAAGTTACGTCAGTGCGTTCTTAATTCAATCCAAATTAGTTTCAAAGGCTTCAAACTATAAATCTATTAGGGAAGTTACTCTTGAATGTTAGACGCACCGTTTCAGTACACTGCATCAAATAGTGTTGCTATTCTTCTTTGTATTGAGAAAACGGGTGTGACACATCACAGCCTAGAATGTTACACCCAAGTTTGCCATTCAATGGCATAACACTCCACTTGGGGGATTGACACAGTAGCCCTTATTGCTTTGTTTCTCCCCTGCAAAATAAGGAAATAAATAAACAATTCTACTACTTTCCCTTTCCTGCCTTCCATGCGTGCGAGAGCCTCTTGCCTTTAATTGCAGCTTCACTCGGTTGCAATTAAAGTAATGACAATTTATTTAGAGAGAGCCACATTCTTTCACATAAAAATACAATGGAATGGACATTTACTTTTGATATTCGACAAGATCCCAATTTGAATCGCGACTTTAATGGACAGGGCCTTTCCTTGATTATTCGCAGGTACTACTCTAACAGCTCAGTGCCATAAATAACGCAGGAGATCTTGTTCCTAGTCGGTTCCTTTGCAATCTGTGGCAATCTCAAGTTCACTATGTGCAATTTAGAGTTGATATAAAGGCAAAAAATAAGGTACAGCTATCCCTGAAACAGGTCGTGGAGGTCCACAAGGTTGTGAGACGTCGAGGCTCTCACATTTTCTAGACAATCTGCTCACAGATGGCGGTGAAGTTGTCAGCCTTACGCGCCGGCCTCCCTTTACCCCTAGGAAGATTTCTGGTACTCATTTCTGTTAGAGGCCGAGTCGAACCCAAGGCTGGAAGGGTTAGATCAATTGAAAAGTCCAATGACCTCATCGGGAATCGAAACCGCGACCTTCCGTCTTATAGCACAGTGACTCAACCAACTACGCCACCTCGTGCCCCACAGTTGACATGGCGTTTACTTTCTTTTACTTATTTGTGGCTCATGTAAAGTCAATAGCTCAGACCATGTAGCACCGAATGGTAGGATTACCAGTGAACTCCGGATTACGTATTAAGTGAATGGACGCAACCATGGCCTATGTAGAGGTACTGCCTTGCCTTGAGTAACTGAAGAAACCAATGAATACCTGAGTAAAGATAGCCAATCTTCGTAGTTAGATCTGCACGAGGGACCTCCGCAATGCGAAGCTGATTATTATGGCTTTATCGACTAACCTATGAGACAGTTAGACAAACGATTAATTATCTACAAGTAAACTTTTGAAGTCAGAGACTGGGACAAATTTCTTCTCTTCAGCCTTAGAAAATTATGTAAGTAAAAGTAAAGCTATCCCTGTACGAGGCCGTGAAGGCCCATAGGGTTGTGAGACGTTGAGGGTCCCACATTATCTAGACAATCGGCTCAAAGATGGCGGTAAGGTTGTCAGCCTTACGCGCCGGCCGCGCCTTACTCCCCAGGAAAATTATTTAATTAATTCCTGGTACTCATTTCTGTTAGAGGCTGAGTAAACCCCAGGGCCTAGTGGGGCTGATATTTTGTTTTCCATGACAAGAATATTGGTAACGTCACTCTTCGGAAATTCACTGCGTTCTTAAGAAAATCTTGTCTCCATGCTTGGCTTATGCATAAAGTTGTGATCAGCTAGTTTCAGAGAATCCGGCTGTCTTCTGCGCCATCACGGCGGCCTGGCTCCGATATTTACAATTTCCGGAAAAGGGCACTGGGTCATTTCGTTTTGGAAATGGAGATATTCAGTTTCTCAGTAAACCAAGCCACCACGCTACGTAGCATCACAGAATGTGCAACAAAAGATATTACACGTAATATTTATTTCTTCCATTTTGTGATGTGGGGTGAGACTGAGTCCACTTGGTACGTCGGCCACGAATAGACCTGTTGTAGTAGCCACAGATGATAGGTGAGGGTGATTGTGGAGCAATTGGTGGAATGAAGATTGGCAGGGGAAACCGAAGTCCTCGAATAAAACCTGCCTCAGTGCCACTTTGTCCACCACAAATCCCACTTGACGAGACCCAGTATCGAACCCGGGCCGCCGCGTTGGAAAGCCAGCTACTAATCGCTTGAGCTATGACGCGGCCAAAAATCAGTTAAGTTCCATTACCTGGCGTCTTACATATAATTTGATAACTTCACAGTTATTTCAGAATTATGAATCATTTGTGTCCTTTGCCCCACACAAAATTCCATTGTACACATTCTCTTCATCAAAGCCACAAGGCGTTGTCACGTAACACAAGAGAGGCTGGCAGGGGCGGTGTAGGGGTTGTGTTTGAAGTGGGGGAGTGTGGCCAGCTACTCTCTGGAAAGGAAGTTTGTCGTCTCCAGAGACATGGCCAAGTGGTCCACTTATCCAAATAGATCGAGGAAGGACAAGAAACAGTTTGGAGGAGTTTGAGTAGTTTCTCGGGTTCCCTACTACGCTACACGCAGGAAAGCCGATCTATCGGGCGCCGTGACAGTGTGGTCTCATTAGTGATCGAAAGAGAGAGCACTGCCCCTCCTCTCAAGATCTGAATATCTCGCCGCAAGCGGATTCAAAATTAATTAAAGCGGCAACGTGACATCTGACCTGAATGAGGAGAAGTGAATCCATGGGCTCTGTAAAATAGCAACCAAGAGGCTATCATATTCCCCACACTGCACCTCATTTCCTTTCTACAGGAGAAGCTGTTATTATGTCCAGAGAGCCATAACAGACACAATCCTTCCATTATTCTAATCTGTAGCCTTTGCCTGAAAGTTTCACTTTTAATCCAGGGTAATCAAATGTGGAACGCGTCATATTTTCTGGCGACCCATATATTTTTAATCAATTATCATGTTCCGTGTAACGCAACACAGAAAATGTATAACATTCAATTTATTTTATTAAAATCGCAACATGTTTCGATCGTTTAATCCGGTCACCATCAGGTGAATATAAAGTACTTAATGAGTGCTCTGTTGAATTGTATTCGCTTTACCTCTCATATACATTATATTATATGTTATTGTTTAAAGGAAATCAATAGACCTGTAATAGACTACCACTTGAGGTATTTTATTTGTAAAATTACAAAATGTTATAGTCACGAAGATTCTAGTTCTATGCTGGTTCGGGAGCTATTCCTATTGAGCCAACATTTATTACCAAGTTTACGAACACCATCAACATGTTCCTTATTTTTAGTATAATTACCGCACTGGCGGTTGAAATAAAATATAATAATAATAATTCAGTTCAAACTAATTATACGTGTATTTCCCCGAGGTCTGTCTAAAACTAGTCATTGAGGTTTAAAACTAATTTTGTGCGCTTTTCTTTGTATCGGCGTGGCACTGTCACTCTCAGTAGGAACATATCAAATGGAGCGTAGACTGTATTGGTAAGAAAGGAATAATTCTAAGGATTTGAGTGAAATTCAGATGAACTGTGAATATATACAGGATATATAAAAATACATTGTACAGTTCTGCCGGTCCGATTTACGGAAAAATATTTTTAATTTTTTGTTAAAATAAGGCAGTTTTATATTCATACAACTTGCTCTACGATGAGCAGCGACACACACACAGGGAGCCTGTACAGAACAATAAATGAACGGTGCTGAAAAGAAGAAATAGCCGCTGCAGCACATGTAGACAAGAGCAGATATCCCTGGTATTTAAAACTTTAATTTTAGAAATTTTAAATTTTAAACTGTAATTCTAAAATCAAATTGACGACCGTATGTTGACGACATTTTAAACAAAATTGACAGGCTGATATTTTAGATTTTGGACTGTGTGCAGTGTGACAGCTACGTAGTGAAAAATACACCTGATGATGGCCAATTACGGCCGAAACATGTAGTGTAGAGGAAGAAAAGACAAAGATCTACAACCAAATAAATTGTTGCATTCACGACGGCATTTGTATTATTACATATAGAAGTGTATAGTGCAACAGGATGCTTAAATATAATACTGCTCTACGAAAGTGAAGCATGAAGCTACAGTTGAATCTGTCTGAATATCCAACTGCTTCCTCAGAGTTAATCCATTAGATTAGTGCTTGCACAATTCCTGCATAGCAACCACAGAGAACCGTTTCAGGCTTTGCATTCTCAGCAACAAAGGACTGGAATACGTGGCTTCACATGCCACAAGACAGAGTACGTTTCGCCATCAGTCCAAGGAATAGAAGGATTCTGGCTGTAAGTTGAGAAAATTTGGGACTTTTTCATCATCGATTCTGAGGCACTAATGTGACTTAATTACAAATAAAATGACTGCTTTTAACTTTCAAAATTAGAAGTGCTTTTTGTGCAATGCATCAAATGATTAGGATGTCTTCCTGTACACAAGAGTACATATGTTCTGCCCGACTTACACGAGCTTAATTGAAAGTCATTTATTTTAATATTTTTAAAGTCATTTTTGACCCACGCAGTACCTGAAGATGTTACAGAACTTTGTTCTAAGCTAAAGAGTGGTTCTATGGGAGGGGAAGTAACAGGATCATAATGAAAATGTCATAATGAGGAGCTTCAAAATTCAGGCCTATATTTTTGATTCATTATTCATAAGTCAAGATATGCAGCACGTGTAGGGGAAAGGAGAAACGCGTAGGAATTGCTTGTAGGTAAATCAGAAAGAAATGTACTAAATAGGAGATCTACATGTAGATACGATGATAATATTAAAACTGGTATTAAGGAAAATAATACCAGGAGACGCATTAAATTAAACTATGAAGAGCTAACAGACTAATGTAGAGACACTCTAGATATTAGTGTGTTAGCTCCTGCTCACGCTGGTTCCTCGCGCGGATTTTCTTATTTTTTCTTCTACCCTGAAGATAGAGGCGATACGTGCCTCCGAAACGTCTGTTAACACAATGTCTACACGGCGCAACATCCCAGAAGACTGCTTTCTTCATAGTCACCGCTGTGAAAACCTCAATTCTTACATAATTTAAACTAGCTTGCGACAGAGTAAAATGAAGGAATTTTCCTAAAATGATAACTGAACATTCAAATTCCATAGCAATTAGTACATACCGGCCTTTTTCAGGAAAATTTTCCGGTGTCGAATTTAATTAAAATACTTTCTAGTTTACGAGTTGTTACTCAGGCACTGCAATCATGGCGAAGACAATGGGTTCACTTTTTAAATGTTTCATTGCGAACCTATAAAAGAAACCATCATGTGCGGAAGAGACTTTAAAATTACAAAAATTTCAAACAATAGAATGAAAACTTTAATACTATGGACAGGTAGGCCTTAATCTTCTGCTTCTTCTCTAAACAGATTGGGCCACCTGGCTTGTTCCAGTTTCACAATTAATAAAAAAACCTGTAAATCTTACAAATGACTGGCAGGAATAATTGGACGGAGGGATCGGCCAGTCAAAATATAGATTTTATCAACGCGTTGCCAGGCAACAGCTCTGTAAACACGGTCCAACACGCAACAATAGATTGGCTGTTTTCTATGTCATCCGAGCCGAACAACAGTGGAACAACAAGGTTATGCAACCTGTTTCTAAGCAACGGCTCGGTAAACACATTTCCATGTAAGAGGCGAGGTCGGCAACAATAGAGACGGTGTTTTCCGTGGGCTCTGTGCAGAGTGCTTATAAGAGAAGTGAATGCAGTGACAGTTAGTTCAAGGGCAGTTACGAGTCTGCCTAAGTCGGAGGAGTGAGTCCAGAAGAATTTTTAGTTCCGAGGTTCCAAAGTGATTGAAGGCGAAATAAGAGAAAGACTTCATAGTGATTTGAAGTGCTAGTTTCTGTGTTGAGATCTGTTGCCAGGAGACGACTAGTGAAGCCTGGGAATCCTAGTGCGTGTGTAACGGTGATTGGAAAGTGTGCAAATCAGCGATGGCACTGTACTTAAATGTGATTAAGAGAACTTCTAACCAAGGGGCTAATAAATCCAATCATCCGAAACAGAACCCGTTATTTTCGTCACGCATACCACCGACATGTGATAATACCAATATCTACAAAGGACAACATAAAAATGAAAAGAGCAGATTATGTCCATGGCTCGAGTAGGATTAGGATCCAAAATTTCTGGGTTCGAGCTGACCAAGATATTAAACCACATGGCCACTATGATTAGCAGTAAAATTTTATATCAGATAAAGTTGCTGTCACTTTTTTTTTTTACTTAACCAGTCGAAATATTAATTCCATTCTGAAGCAAATTTACATAATGACGTGAACCCTGCCCACTATGCGTCAAACGTAATAATATTAGTCCCCACATGGGACTGGTAATGGAAAAATCTCCAACATTTTCAGGCTAACAATAGAAATTCATTGTAATGGATTAATAAATTTAATCAGCAAAATTGTTCATTAATTACTTAACGCCTAATCTCATATCTGCGGAATGCAAGAAGAACCCACCCATGGTGGTCTATTTAGATCATACTGCATAAGAACATTAATTAATTTATTATGTAAATATCTGTCAGAATTATTTCGAAAGCTGTGACTCTCTAAGTGAGTTAGTAAACAAAAATATTGGATAGGATTTTATCACTGATGTGACAGCTACCAACTCACTTCCAGGGATGTTTATACGGTTGATGTACTGGACTATAATCATTGTGTGATCACAATTCAACTAATGGAAATGCAAGCAGAGCGAAAAGGTGGCAAGGTCAACATCGCGAGTTGTTGCGAAGCAATGGGGCGCAGATGTACATGGAAGGGATGCTACTATCTGGACAGTGTACGAAATATGAAATAATGTTCACCAGATTTTGTATATTAATACAATACAGGATCGAGTTTCAAATGTATAGATTTAAATGTACCTTCGTAAATATGGGAACGTAGCCTATTCAATTTTATTTGTCATCGTTTTTTTAATTCTTTTTTAAATTCGTTTAGTGGGGGGTGGAATCCAACTGAGTTCAATCGGCACGTTGGCCACTGATTGGCCTATTGTAGCCTGCCACGGGGTGGTTATGATGATGGAGAATTTGGCGGAATACAGATTGGCAGGGGAAAGCGAAATACTCGGAGAAAACGCACACCAGCCCCACTTTGTCCACCAAAAATCTCACTTGACCAGACCCGGGATCGAACCCGGACCGCCGCGGTGGGAAGCCAGCGACTAGCCGCATGAGCATGTCATAGTTAATCTCAACAAAACATAGCTTTCATTCAGGAAAATATGTTTTGGTGTATAGCACATGGGATCAAGCTGATTTCTTCTGATAACATTATACTGTTTATGTACTACAAAGTCTGTCAACAATGCCACAAATTGTGCCTTCTTTCTTACACTTTCACTTTCGACACAATATGTTTCGGCCCTAATTGGCCATCTTCAGGTGTCTTACTATGCTAAAAGAGCTACACTACAGTTATGTTGCCAATTCGTCGCATATGCGACTCCACGCTTCATAATTCAAAACGTCATACTCGTAGTCAATTGGTACGCACTAAAATAGCACACCCTGTAGTTCACTTAATTTATAGCCCTCGTATATATATATATATATTTATTTATATTAAATCGTATCTAAACATTGTTTTTATTGATATGTCGTGAAATTTTCATTTCTTTTCTGACAGGGTCAAAACTACGAGAACTATGGGATTACTGTGTTAAAGGGAGTGAAGACTGTGCAAGAAATGGGAGTGAATTCTTAGCAAAACCGAGGTGGCTGAGGATGGTCTCACCTCTCCGTGACATTAATCTGAAGACTTCAGTCAATGCGGGAAACGGCAGCGTCGCTAGTGGTCATTAATCACCCTCTAACCCTCATTTTTCCTTTCCTCTGCTCGTCTTTCCCTGTTTCTTCGAGATTTCCCTTTGTTTCGCAACTTGGTCCTCGTGCATCCCGCCTTCACAGCTCTCTCTCTCTCTGTTAATGTGCAACATTTTAGTTATACATTGCTCGAATGAGATATTTCTAATGGAATGAGGTTTATACACGTATTTTACAGTTAACTCATTTCAGTTTCCCGTCATGGCTATAAGGTTCGAAAAATTCGACAGTTCAGCGAGTAAGGCTCCATCACTAATCAAAAGCGTTACGTTCTAGAGAAAGCTTCCCAGAATTATATGGAACCCGAAGGTTCATTACTGTGTTCACAAGAGCCCGCCATTGGTCCTTATCCTGAGCCAGATGAATCCAATCCATACCATACCTTCCTATCTCTCTGAAATCTATTTTAGTAATGTCCATCCACCTACTCCTGGGTCTTCACAGTGGTTTCTTTCCATCTGACTCTCCCAGCAATATCCTATATAAATGCCTCTCCACCCCATTCATGCTACATGACCTGCCCATATTATCCCTTTTTATATTTTTTTAGTGTCTATTACATTTAAAAGAAGCATTAAGTATAAGCATATCCCCCCCCCTTGGCACTACAGCCCCAGTGGGCTTAGGCCTACCTCCATGAACTTCTCCGTTCATTTCGGTTTTTCTAGATCTTACACATACGGTAGGACTCCTTGGGCGAGTGATCAGCTCGCCGCAAGGCCTCTACCTGTAGACAAACACAGAAAAACGCACACAAACATCCATGCCCTGAGTGGGATTCGAACCCACGATCTCGGCTTCCGAGCGAGCGAAGACAGTGCATGCCTTAGACCGCTCGGCTACCGTGACCGGCATAAGCATATTTTAGGGGATAATAATGAAAGGAAATGTTGATAGACAAAATATTTGATTACAAATTTGTAGTCTCAAAATATCAATAAGTATGCAAGAAATATAAAGAGACAAGAAAAATAATACAATTGCAAATTATTTCAGAAGTATCACAAAGATACTCGGATATACACGCCAACAAGAATTAGTACTGTTTTGAAGTACACTTGAAAACGTTAAATAATATAATAATAACTACAGCAACACAAATTCTACAAAGAAACCTTAGCACATGTTCAGTGTTTTCATAAACTATAATTTAATTTCTTTTACACTAAATTAATTATTTCTAGATTGTCGAAGACAAAGATCTCCTATCAGTCTTCAATCATCAGCGCCTGTTCGACTGTCTCTATTATGATTTCACTACAAACAAAATGTTCGTATTTTTCTTCTTTCCTCAACTTGCCACTGGAGGAAACTGCAAGCTGTCATTTCCAAGCCTCCAACAGTGTAAGATACCAACATGAGCCTCATGCACGCGTGTATGTCAGAGTATAACAAAATATTAAGAGCTGTCTGTTCAAGACATGGGGTGCTTCATTTCACAAAGGACTTAACATTTTAGAAAAATATAACCGCTTATGTTTCAAATTATATTCTAGCCTCCACATATATGCCTCTTATAACAGTTCAGTAGTGTCATTATATCATATTGTCACGATTTAGGGATGTGACTATAGACGGGGTATGGATTGGTGAATGGCTTTATAGAACACTTATACACACCACTAGGAAGTGAAAGTAATTACAGCGCTATCGCTAATCTCCACACTTTACAAATCACCATAGCACCCGCTAAGCTAGTTTCTAGTCTGTTGTGCCTTCGTCAACCGCTACCTGGTAAACGCTTCTAACAGTAGAGAACTTTAGCTTCACGCGCTCAGGTCATCTTGTCACAGCCGCCCGTGCACAATTCTTGTCAACTGTCAACTATAAAGCGATCTCTTCTCAGCCTCCTTGCAGAGCGCAACTGAACTGTCTGCCCCAATCTTCTTCTTTATAACTACTTTGCACGAACCGAATAGAAAACACGATTTACAACAATAATTATTGTTTTAGAGGCGCGTTTACAAATCTGTTGCTTAGAAACGGAATGCATAACCCAGTTTTTATATTGTTGCTTGCGTGCACGTTGCGGGTGTTACCTAGCAAACGCCGGTATTTACAGAGTCAACGTTTAACAACGGGTCTGTATCTCACAATATGCTCAATTTTTCACTATGAGTGGAGTGAGAGATAATTTTTTGGACTTCAGCACTATTTGCCTTAACTCATACACAATGTTGTCTAACCTCCAAATTTGCAATGCAGGGGTTGAAGATTCACAGAGAATACACAAGACACACATAAAATCTCGAACACTTAAGCCTTGGTTTTAAGGAGGGGTTGGTCAAATAGAGTGCAGGATCGTAGTGCCACTATTTTCCTTTTCCATAGAGCCATTATATTGCACTTTTCCCAAATCCCCTCTCAACCGAAAAACCGGGGAAACAGCCCGAGGGCAGATCTTCGCTGCTCCCTCCAGTATAAACTGATATCAGAGGGAAGGGTAGGACAATATGATGAATATGTGCTGAAAGCCTGATGGTCAGTCAATACCGTATCCCCCCCTACGCCGTCGCCAGCATTTCAGCTCTCTGTGAACAATACAGAAAACAGCCAATACTTGTTCATTCTCACTGCACTGTCGAAGAGCACTCAGATACTCATCCTTGCTTATTTCACTTCCTTTCCGCAGGACATTTCTCCCCACTGTATCTGCACCAAGATATCGCTCGTAGCAGTATAACAAAAACTTGGATTTTGTGTGGGATTTCCACATCGGTTTAGAAATAAGAAGAAGCAAAACAAGGACGCGTGCTGTATTCTGAATTATTAACAGAGAATAGACCTAGGGATTGAAAAAGAAATGTCTGATGAATCAAGAGCAACTAAAAACCCCATTCGATGCTAGGATATTGAAGATTGGATCTGGATTCCGAAGCCCGGCAAAGCCAATATTTCTAGAGCCTGTTTCTTTTTATCGTATATCCATTTCATATCCTCTTTCATCTATACTCACGCCCAAGTTGAACATCAGAAACCTTTTCCAGCATTTGTAGTCACTACGTCGAAGCCCCTGGCTAAATGACCATATAATGCCGGTAAAATGTCAACATATATATGTTACTTACAGACACGTTTCCAAAATGGACCTATGAAATATTTTTATAACGGATCTACTATACAGATTTATTAGCGAAGGCCGTAGACTTTCGTACTATCTACTGAACATGAGTAGGCACAAATGTTGTCTTACACATTACAACACTCACTGCAAACTTAATTGCTTTAAAGAAGGCAGTCTTCTGGGCTTTGGCGCCGTGTATATGTGGTGTTAACCGACGTTTCGGAGGAACGTATCGCCCCCATACTTAATTGCTTTATTTTGGAACTCAATGATTCACAAATTAGATATTCCTCATCAAAAGTTAGCCACATTTTCTGTGGATAATATTGTGTACATACAATTCTTGATGGTTTTGAAGGCAACAAAGCTGTAAAATATAATTTAACTTGTCTCATTTTGGTCTTTCAAACTATTAATTACAGAGTAGATGATGAAAAGTTCAGTCCAGTGTGACATACGAGTCTACAACACTTCAGTCCTCATTCATCTAACATGTTTCGATTCAGAAGAATCATCCTCAGAGGCGCACCACTACGATAAGGAAACACTGTCACATAAGATATTTTAACAATATGCACTTTAGATATGACTAATGCTCTCTATATAAATTTTGTTATCACGGTTGGTTTCGAAGTTTGTCTTAGGCACTCATCATAAGTAAATCTACACTTCAAGAAGCGCCATTGTGAGTGCCTAAGACAAACATCAAAACCAACCGTGATAACAAAATCCTTATCGTAGTGGTGCGCCTCTGAGGATGATTCTTCTGAATCGAAACATGTAAGGCGAATGAGGACTGAAGTGTTGTAGACTCGTATGTCACACCGAACTGAACTTTTCATCATCTACTCTGTAAAATATACTTCTAACAGAAATGTACCTCAATGACTGAGGCTTTGCATTTTACCCGTAGCGAATCTAACAGACTTTTATTGGGAAGTGTGAAGACAAATCAAAGGCACACAACTCAAAGATTTGTTTTCGATCACGCCTTATTTTATTCACATCCCTTACCGTTTTGCAGTAGACTATAGCATAAAGCGTGTAGTTCTTTCGTTTTGGTAATATTTGGTGACGATGAGCTCTGTTGCTGAGTGCTTCTCTTTAACAGGTTAGTCTTTGAATTAGTTTCGTTAACTACCGTATTTACGCATGTATAGGCCGCACATTTTGTGCCAAAAATTCAAGAGGAAAACTGGGGTGCGGCTTATATTCGAAATATTCGAAATCACACTTCATTTAAAAAAAATTATATTCATAATTAGTAATACAGGGTGTAATACTCCTGAAATAATATTCCAAGAAAATTATTTTTTCTATAATTTCTGTCTGAAAATTGTGCTGCGGCCTATACACGCGTAAATACGGTATAAGTTCTCCAATACAAGAAGGCTTTCTTAACTCGCTCTCGGCATACACGTATTGATGGTGCATGTCAGGAAAAAACGTCTGCTTGTAAGTGAATTTCAAGGACCAGAACGAACACATTTCCTTCTTGTTTTCCGGAGATATTTCGGTTCATCAGAAATACTTGAGGATAAAACTTTACAAAGAGAATTGATTCAACATGTTTATATTCTTATCAAATATTAGAAATTGATATTTTTTATTTATGCCATGATATTACTGAACAGAGAGGTAGCAGACCTCTTGAATTTCGTTCCCTGTTACCTGTTTTATTTCCTCCGCTGTAACTCTTTGGTAATATTTTAAATATTNGGTCAATGCCCTACCCTCCTCTTCGTCAATGACGTGGCCGGAAATGAGTCATAAAAGTAATCCGGGTTCTTTATTGCCACACCTTGTATTTCGTCGACAACCGGTCTTAATTATTTTCCGTGTTTTACAGCAATATACAGTATTATGTAAATTTCAAGTAACAAAATACAGAACAAACTATATCAAAGGGAGTTGACATTTGTGGACACTACGCTCCTTGAAGTTACTTTGTCATTTTCTTAAACTCCTTTCTCCTTTTTTCTTTTTGCTTTAAATTTTAAGTTACAAAATAAGTTTGATTATTAGAACCTTCTCTAAGAAACTACTTCAGGAAGCTATCCCCTAGAATCGAATTTAGATAAAATTACAGTACTTGATGACAGATAAATTATATGCTTATCAGCAATGACCAGGGCTATACAGCATAAGAAACATATACTAATAATCCGAAATTCTTCTTGGGCCAGCCTAGTCTAGTTCACAGCCTGTTTAGTCCGCATCTCGCATTTTGCACCCAGCTCTTTAACCGCTACGTACTGAGGGGTCTCTCTGAGGGGGTAAAGCGGCCGAAGTGTGCAGAATACTGACCAGGTTAAGAAATCCGGTAGCCTTATCACCCCCCCCCCGGACTATATGTCTTCATGGGACAGTGTTTAGGCACTGCTGTGACTTCGATTGTCCCACGATACAGTGGGCTTCTCAGTAAGATGTTACCCTTATGGTCAACAGTTAGAAAAACGTATTTAATAAAAGCGAATTGACCCATGTCTAAGCAGCACACCTTCAAGATTTACGGGAAGCGTGGAAGTAAATGCCACATATCGACACTGGTGATAAGTGATGGCTGGTCAGCTTCGCGCTCCAGTCGCTTTAGCCCAGTGAAGGAATTTTTAACTGTGTGCTGTTTCCAGTTGGCTAATGACTTGTAGTACCTTCAGAACACCAACAGCTCTGACACCATCTTAAATGCATTTTGATCTAATGACAGTAACTGGACCAACAAATGTACAAATATAGTGCACAACCAGTGGCGTAGCAGAGGTGTACTCAGCGCAAAGTATGACTATTGCGAACATGGACACGCGAATGTACAATGCTTCCAGTCAGGATTAATTAAATGACAGAAGTGATTTAAATGTCAAAATATTACCACCGCGGCACTCACTATTGGTCATACCACATTAATCTGGCACTTCGCATGGCTGTCTGTTCCTGAATAAAGTGACCTGTCTACGCAGTCAGTCACGTGACGGAGATCAACTCATACAATTTTTTGTTCTGTTTCACCTTATGTAGCATTTATATGTGTCCAACACGTGTTGCATTTTTGTTCTTATTATCCCCGTTTTCGTAATATTTATAAGTACCTTTAGAAATAAAATTATCCAGATTTTGTCTCTTTTTCATGATGACCATTCAACAAAATTGCACTTCAGCTTTGAGAAACTATGTGCAAAATTATAAATTTATCTTCTTTGCTGCATGTAAGGCAGAGCGTGTTAAAATATATTAGTTTTAAATAATTTCTAAGCTTTTCGAAGTTTTGTAATTATATTCCTTTGGTACCTTGGTTGTTTTATGATAAAATATCATATATATTGTACACGAAATAAGAAAACGGAAGGCTAATTGGATTGCTCATATCTTACGCAGTAACTGCCTTCTAAAAGAAGTTATTGAAGGAAAGATAGAGGGGCAGATAGAAGTGACCAGAAGACGAGGAAGAAGACGTAAGAAGATGCTGGATGACCTTGGGGACAGAAGAGGATATTCTCATTTGAAGGAGAAAGCTCTAGATCGCATTAAGTGGAGGAACTGTTTTGGAAGAGACTGTGGACCTGTCGTCTGACAGATTACTGATGAATGAATCATATATCCTATACATAACACTAAAATTTGTCTATGAAACTCAGTTCTACTTGTGATGCGCTCTAAGTAATATTGTCACCATCAGGCTTCGAGAGCAATATACTTTGCTCGGCAATGACAGTTTAAGTATATAGACGTCGTAAGCAAAAGCGAGGCTTAGAACGTGAACATTATAACATAAATTATAGAGTAACAGGGTACTGCAGCTCGTAAATTTCTTAGTGTGTTTAAAATTTCGGGAGAATTTCCAAAGATTAATCGTATTAATTCTACCCAAAACTACAATATCATAGCCAGCTAACTGATTATATGGACGATGTAAATATAATAAAATTTCTGAATATATGAAGATAGCAGAGATGTTACACAGGATTTCCCAAGTCATTTCAGATCTAGCCTAGACACCTGCAAAAAATGTTAATGATAACGAAATATATTCAAGATACAAATTAATACTGTGACATGACGCCTGAAAGCCGGAATAGTCCATTTGCTAGACAACGGCTCACTGGGCACGTATCCGCCGCAACGGATAGGCTTGTGAGAAAACCGGACGGTTGCTACGAATTTAACACATGTTTCGTAGCAATAGATAAACAGAGAATAACTGAAGAACTGTTTGAAGGGGTGATCTATATTCGGTTCGCCTCGAAGTTATGAAAAGGGGACACGTAAACGATTCGAGCGTTCAATCATTCAGTCATTAGAGAATTCAGAAGGCAGTTCCATGGCTCAGTAATTCAGTTGAGTGTTCAGCTCTGGAGTGTTAACCTGCGGACAGCGGAAGCTGAAGAAGTGACCGACACGTAAGTCAGAACCAAGTCAGTCACTCAGAAGAGAAGACACTCGTAGTCCAGTAAGGAATGTACCGAGTCGTAATCAGCCATTGATTGTGAGCTGTTATCATTGATTGTAATAGAAGGCGTTAATAAATTCAATTATCCAATCCAGAATCCGGTATTAGTCACGGATCCCCGGATACGTGACAATAACATAATAAACCTATTGTGAATTTTTGTCCCATAAATTCGATACTAAATTTAAAGTGGATGAAATTCAGCGGCAGTATTTAATTTTCTCTAACCTCACTTTTCCGTGATCAACAGTCTAAGCAACGCCCAATCTCAAGCGATAGAGAAGTCATTGGCGTAGAATAGCATAGTTTTCAACCTAAGATGAAAAGATTTATGCCACATTATATATCTGTACAAAGTACGTAACTGTGTCATATTTCCGACTACTCAAAAGCTCGTATTTCGAATCCAGAGACTTTCGAGTGTTAGCATTTGAAACCCATTCATTCTTTTCCCCACTCCACATGATTGGAACTGCCTAAGGAACTTATTGAAATGAATACGGATTTCACACTTCAGTTTGGAAACGTACTTTTTTTTTTTGGCACTACAGCCACAGTGGGCCTAGGCCTACCTCCATGAACTTCTCCGTTCGCTTCGGTTTTTCTAGATCTTACACATACGGTAGGACTCCTTGGGCGGGTGATCAGCTCGTCGCAAGGCCTCTACATGTACACAAACACAGAAAAACGCACACACACAAACATCCATGCCCTGAGTGGGATTCGAACCCACGATCCCAGTTTCCGAGCAAGCGAAAACGGTATATGCCTTGGACCACTCGGCTACCGTGACCGACGGAAACGTATTTTAACTGTCCTTAATTCCCTTCCACACACTGGATGCATCAAATGACTATTGCTAGACGCCAAGGCAGCACATAATAAGGCATTGGGCAATGGAAATACACATTCAAAAGAAATTTTAGTATATCGGTGTAGATTAGTTTAAGAAGATCCCATTCGATGAATGGACGAGTTATCTAGCATACAGGTTCTTTCTTAATAAAAACACTGATAGCTGTTTCGAATGTTTTACCTTTTATCTGTTTTAAAAGTAGTAGTATACAAATGAGACCTCCCCTTTGCTACACATCCTCATACTTCAAATCATGTAAATCGAGAAATATGGAGTGTGCGTTAGCAAGCAATAATTTTATATTAACATAATTAATCCATGTAATATTTGAGGCTTTCACGGCGGTGACTATGAAGAAAGCAGTCTTCTGCGATTTGGCACCGTCTATATGTGGTGTTAACCGACATTTCGGAGGAACGTATCGCCTCCATCTTCAGGGTAGAAGAAAAAATATAAGAAATCTGCAAGCGAAGAGACCGTGAGAACCGGTAAAAGCAGACTGTGTGGAAATACACACAGCTATAGCGGTTCTCACGGTCTCTTCGCTTGCAGATTTCTTATATTTTTTCTTCTACCCTGAAGATGGAGGCGATACGTTCCTCCGAAACGTCGGTTAACACCACATATACACGGTGCCAAATCCCAGAAGACTGCTTTCTTCATAATTAATCCATGTTAAAGGTGACCTCTAGTTTTTAACTGCTTTCTCCTTTATTTCCTGCACATGTAAATGTGGGCCTATTTCTCTTCCCCATGTTGCTTTTATATCTTATATCATTACTTATTGGATTCTGCATGCCTGCATACGGTATCATCTTGCAGTTTCCGCTTACGTTGACATTTGTGAGGAAACCTAGTCTTGCCTGAGACCATTAAGCACTTAGCCCATACATGAAACAGAACAAGCATGAAGCCCCAGCAGAGGGGAGAGCTGGTGATAACAGCTGGTCTCAGGTGGATAAGCACATTCAGTTCCATTAACCCTTGCCCCCCCTCCCCGAGGCATGTGCACCTAACACTTTCTCCCAACAAACATAGTTCCAACGAAGCTCATTTTAGAGTTATTTTGTGTTCTTCTCGGATTTACTGTTAATGGCCAAGGAAAAGCAAACTTGATTTAATCAGAACACCCCCCCCCCCCCAACATCCTGTTTATCCCTCTCCTGTACGATATATGAGTCTCGCATAAACAAATGCAATAACATTTTCACGTGTATGACAGTGCAGGAATCTGTGTTTGCCACTATTCGCCTTAATAAAAGCAAGGCAACTTTAATAGCAGGCCATTGTTCAAGACACGTAAAATCTTATGGGGCCAATATTACCCTGTTTTATAACAAGCTTATAAAATTCCCCAGCCTCCGCACACGCTTCTAATAGCAGAGAAGGTTATGCCCTTTTGACCTACAGAATAAGCTTACATGTCCTAGAAATGTTCGAATATATTCGGTTGAAATCTTCTCAAAGTTCGCGTAAATATTTTGTGTGAATATTTTCCTCTACTGTTTCTTGTCTTAGGTTGGGGAAGATACAATTGCTTGCAATATTCGCAACATTTCCATGTTCCATATGAATTGTTCGGAAAAATATCTATAGTTGCTAAGCAACTGTTGCAATATCTGTTGTCCTGTCTCCTGTTGTTCTGTTTTTGTGTTCAGAATTATTTTCTTTAATTTTCTAAGAATAATTTTTAATAGGCAGTCATTCAGTTTGTATTGAATGAAAATGAGGTTATGAGTTGTGTGTTGTTTATGAGTTGTTCTTGTCATATATCGCCTCCATATCTCTTCCACCGCATGGATGAACAAAATTGTGTCAAATTTATATAGGGCAATACACTGGTATCATTGTTGTGGTAATATAGTGTTTACATACTGAAGGCAATTCCATGATAGAACAGAACTTGAAATCTGTAATCCACACAGGAAAACACACTTCCTTCTGAATGTTCCTAGCAACTGTTACGTACACATTTCGTTGGCAGGCCAATAATGTTAACTAAACCACAAATTTAAGCATAGTATTTATGATGGTCCCGTTGAATCCTAAAGATCTTTTAATCACATCATTATGATTTCAAATTTTTAACATATTTGTTTATTCATCGCTTAGAAGCTCTCACCGTTAGTATGTAGGGGATGTTCAAGAACTTCATCTTCAACTATTATTCGCACGTATGCACATGAACATACATGCCGTTTCTAATCCTGATGTTATGCTGCAAATAATCCTGTCGTTGTGGGATTTGAGGCTCTCACATAGGTTGTTATGAAGAGTCTACCGTCTGGTATATAAGGCTGTATAGTCCTTTAAAAGCTAGCCCACCTTTCAGAAGAACATGTCGCCTCCATGTTTAGGTAGCATACCTGGTTCAGCTTGTTTTTTACCCTGAAGATGGAAGCAACTTATTCCTCCTAAACGTCGATTTACTTTCAGCAAATTATTTTGCCGAAGGAGAAAGCTCTAGATCGCATTAAGTGGAGGAATTGTTTTGAAAGAGACTGTGGACCTGTCGTCTTGACAGATTACTGATGATGATGATGATGATGATGATAGCCTGAAAGGCAATCTGTTGATGGAATTAAGTCTTTTCAGTTCTTTCGATATTTGGATAAAAAGCAGAAACTTGTCTTCATACTAAATGCAGTGAAACTATGACCACGTGTGTATTTTGCATTATTCAGGTATTACAAAATTTTGGTATGTGCCTGATGTCGTAAAATTTAACCGATTTTCTGGAGCAGTTCTATATGGTGTTCTCTAATAATGCGACCTATTTTAAGTCAGTTTGCATCAATCATTTTAGCCCATATTCGAAGCCTTCAAGGAGAAGTGGGGTACTAAGAGAGGTAATCGAACATCTATGGAAGAAAAAAGAACTCCGTGGGTTCAGTCCGCAAGCACACTATATCGACCGAGCGACCCCCACTTGTCGTCTAAGTTAGTGCCAATTTTAGTGGATAGAGGTTGTCGCGTGGTCAGCGCAACGAATCCCCACGGCCGTTAATTTCGGTTTTCTAGACCGGAGCCACTATTTCCTTGAAATACCTCCTCAATTATCCGCACGAGGCTGAGTGGACCCCGTTTCAGACTCACTATTTCTCAGAAAATTTGGTAGCACCGGAAATCGAACCCGGAAATCTGGATTTGTAGCCTGGAACTCTGACCACTAGACCAGAGAGGCCGTCCATCTGTGGAAGAATATATTTTAAATCGTCTCTCTGGCACCTGCCAACTATTTAGCTGGCAGATGACTGACTTCAAGAACACTGTACAACATTTCGCTAGCAAGGATATAGATGCTGGATGCAGCACACAAGATTGCAGTGCTAAGATAGCATTACTCGAAACTAAAGAAAGAAAGTACATAGCTTCATTTTCGAATTTCTCCAGGATATTGATGAAACCCAGTCAGAACGGACGAGGTAGCCATAAATCAAGAAGACTGGTGGGGGGGGGGCGTGCTGAGAGGCGAGCGGAGGAGGAGGGGATTTCGAATTACAAAGGGTGAAGCGAAGAAAAATGGTCCAGAAGCAGAATGTGAGGGGGTGCATTAGGGAGCGAAAGGGTGGGTGGGTGCAGGTTTGAGTGACGTAGAGAGTATGAGGGTAGCGTGGTGAGGACGTGCAGTTAGTGAGGCCGATGGAAGGATGTTACTGATGCTGAAGAACAGTTCCAGTCGGACACATTGCCTCAAGAAATGGGGAAGCTACTTTCAAATTCATATTCAATCGAGTTAGCAGAGGGCGGAATGGAGACTGGGGACGTCTGAAGGGAAAGGAAAGACTAGTTCAAAATATTTTCTTCGTAAATCTCACCCCCTAACCCCTAACCTACAGCCTTCTGTCAACAAAACCAATATTTTCTGCTCTCCAAGAATTTTCAAATAAACGACGCAGAAACAATTTTTAACTGGGCAATATATTACCTAAGAGAAATATCTGGCGATGATGCTATATTTGCAATACTGCAAAACGTCTCGGGCGGAATGGACTACATATTGGGATTTTCTTCTCCAGACTTACTTGTTATAGTCATAATGTATTTACGTATCATTCAATGTACGAGGGCTCTTCGAAAAGTAACCTCCCTTTATTCTAGGCAATTTATGTAGGAGCGGGGGAGAGCTCGCGCATGTGGGGTAGTGTCACATGACTCATTGTCTTGTAAACCATCACATGACTAGTCACCTAGTGTTTGTTCTTGTCTCTACAGACTGAGTTATGTGTTCTGCGACTGATAATCGCGCCAGCTGCGAAATTCGCGCTGTTATCTGCTTTCTTCACGCTACAAACATGAGAGCTGAGGAAATTCATCGTGAATTATGCGCGGCGATTTACGGCCGAAATGTAACGAGTGAAGGAACTGTGAAACAATGGTGCAGAATGTTCAGAGATGGGCGAACAACTGTTCATGTTCATGATGAAGAGCGAAGTGTTCGGCCGGCCATTTGTAGTGAGTGATGATCTTTTTCAAAGTGTTGACTAACAAATTTCTGAGAGACGGGGCTTCAAAATTTTATAATTTTCGTGCGAATTTCCACATATTTCACACACTGTTCTCTACGAAGTTAGGCTACTCTGTCAGTAGTTCTTTGCAAGGTGGGTTCCGGAAATGCTCCTTGGTGAGCACAAAACGCAGAGAATGACTTTGGCTTTGACTTTTTAGAGCGATACCACAAAGATGGCGACATATTTCTCAGTCACGTCGTAAGAGTGACAGGTGATGAAACCTGGGTTTGATTTGTGAATGTTGAAACCAAGGGGCAGTCAAAGCATTGGATACACACAAATTTACCAAATAACCTCAAAAAAGTTTAAACAGACGTTGTCTGCCTATCAGAAAGCTGATGAAAACTGTTTTATGGGACAGGAATGGAGTGATGAAGGAGGAAATCATGCAATAAGGGACCACAATAACGTCAGAAGTGTATAGCGAAACACAACAAAATCAGAGTAGGACGTGGATTGCTGACATCCTTCCAGGACAATGTGTTTCCGCATACAGCTGTTCTCATTGTAGCACTGCTGGGGCATTTGATCTGGGAGTTGTTTGACCACTTTCCTTACAGCCCTGATCATGCTCCGAATGACTACACCTGTTTTTGTGCCTGAAGAACTGAGTGGGATCACAGCGCTTCAAAAAATGATGAGGATTTGATGGAAGGTGTCGAAACGTGGCTAGCAGCAGATTTCTTTCACACAGACACACAAAACTTATTACCTGATTTAAGTGCCTCAATTCCGGTGGTGACTACGTTGAGAAACAGCTTATGTAAGTATGTATTTTTTGTACTCTTAGATAATAAATATTTTCTCTCATTGTTTGTTTTATTAACAGCTCACCGGAGGTTACTTTCCGAATAGCCCTTACAATTTGGAATACGGGAAGAGAGAAATCAAAGCAACTAGCTTGAAAACAACATCTGGATTCAGATGAAGGTAATTTAGAAACACTACACCTGGGGGATGGAAGAAATAAAAAAAAATAATTGAAAACGACCTATAGAACAAGTCGTTTTATTTTAATTACAAAGATCCTTCCAGTGACAATGTTTATCTTTCCTTTCCAAAAGCACTAATTAGTTCGTAGTTTATTAGTTCTTTCACATCCTAAGTCAAAGTGATTAGAGCAATGTTTAAAGGAAAACTTACTTAGAGACTGTGTTCAATTACCTTTGTTCTGCTCTGCATATAACCTCTTGTGTTATGTAGGAAGTAGACCAGCTCGGTCATTGAGTCATTTCCTACTGTTGGCCGCATGATTCTTGTGCAGTCGCCGGCGCGGGGGGGGGCGCAGACAATTTATTTTTGCATAAATTCTAGGCAAGATCTGGGGTCCACACGGCCTCATAACCACTGGGTACAAAGAGGACTTTCCCAAGAGTAAGGCGGACGAAGCTTGAGACTGCTCATTCAACTCTACCTGCTGACTAATTTAGAAATGAGCCACGTAGTACCTACACTCTTCGTACAATTTCAAGTTGCAGTTCTTAGGCACAGAGACAATTTTACCTTTTTCTTATCCTATATCACTCGTATATTCGAGGTGATAAATATTTGATAACTAATTGTCAATAACCGACGAAGAATTTATAAATGTCGCCTATAATATAAGTTTTATGGGTTTCAGCTGATATATCGAAATGTGATAGATCACCGGTAGCGTAGTCAATGCAACGACAGACATTGTGGCACAAAAGCAAGTGTCAATGTTCAGGAGGAACGCTGGGAAGTTGGCAATGTCCAGAAGGCATACTTCGAAGTTTGCTCTGCGCCGCGAAGTCTTCAGAAGAACTGAGAAGCGTACGACACGCTTCAGGCTATATTCAATGAGTTAAAGGCGAACAGAGTTTCCTATGGGCTACTGGGTGCTTGAATCTTCACGCCTATAGATTAGTAGCCTTAAAATTTAATTTCTTAATGCCTAGAAATTAAGGGAAGTTTTACGTTCTTCAGCGGAAAATGTGGCATAGGACAGGGATGAGGAGCATTTTTTAACCATGTCTCTATTTTAGGGAAATCGTTTTAGGTTCAAGAATATCAATTTCGTTTTTCTTACAAACATTCACGAGTAATGATGTGTATTTGTATCAACCGTCTTACAGTGCATACAATTTCACCTTTCTCTTCACTAAATGTTTCGGCACTAATGTGCCATCTTCAGGTGTGGTTTTATTTACGTCAAACCATTGCACTGTATGCCATCATGTCTCCTTTATAAAATGATTAAAATGTATATGTGTCATGTATAATAACACACGCAGTCACAAGGAACGGACACAACATAGGACACAATATACACAAGAATATAGGAAGAACACTGCCATAGGAGAGGACTGACGTAACTCGTGAAATTTGAAGTCCGACGTATATATGATAAATCTTGAAAAGTTTTAACATACAAACTCTTAATTGGAATATGGGAAAATATGTCACTTGTTGGGGACCTTAAGGCTTAGTATCTTCTGACACCCGCGAATTGTTAATGAACAGAGCGCTGTATGCCTCAGTGACGGATGGGTGTGATACGTGTCCCGATGAATGATCCTGTCTTTCTATTTCTAACCCCCTTACATGTCACGAGCAATTGGGTCGGCGTACTTCCTATAAATTTGTCATATCCGAAGAGATCGGCCTGATATTAATAGCTTTGTAAAACATTTTTATCAATGGAAGGCATTGAAAGTTATATGTCGATGTTTAGAATAAAGAACAGTTTTCGCTCTGGCTTCATCTGTGCGGAAAAATTGTGAACGACGCCATTCACCCCAAAGTAGCCTTGTCGTTCGTAGCAGGTAACTCTATGGCAAGGCTTGGAAGTCAAAGGCCTGGTCTCATAACGAAGGCTTGTTTTAATAAGTACCCTGCAGCAGTGCGGTAACAAAGCATGACAAAGCTGCTGTTCCTAAAATTTCAGACTCTTCCCCCTTTACAACTTTGCGAAGACCATAACAAGGACAAAGCAATGTGAACAACAAAATAAAGATTAAGTTACTACGGGAAGACTGCATATCGGGCTCGAATCCTTAGGCCTATAACGAGAATTCGCTGTTACCGAGAGACGTAGGCCAAGGCATGGCAATTTCTATGCAGGAGACTAATTCCTGTAACTAATTTTAATATAGTAAATAGCCCACCGTTTGCAGGGCTAAATACAAATGTTGGAGCTCTGCATGGTAGCTGAAGGTTTAACTACTACGAAAGTAGCCTAGCAGATTTATGTGGGATTGGGTTCACAAAAGAACCTCTAAACCTCTAGTCCACTTACAACGAATTTAAATAAGATGTAAAATTTGTGAAGACGGTACGATGATACAATTATTGATTTTTTGAGCATTAGATCCATCGTCCTGTTTTTTATTCTTAAATAGAAAATGGATAATTTCCAGGAAATCAATAACTGAATTATTTAAAGTTGAGAAAACAAGATAAAAAAATGACAATTCGTTGCCTACAACCTCACAGTGGGATCTGCCAGGNGGGGGGGGGGGGGGGAGCTGATTTTCTTATGTGTTAATATGGCACAGCATTTTCTTCACTTTAACTGCTTACTGCTTCAAACCATTCTTCCAGACATTTTGGTTACGTTGTACGTCTGAAGGAGTTCTGTGGAGCTGTATGGGAATTGTTCAGGAATGGAAGTCAGAACTGCATTGAAAGGGCAACCTCATATAACTGGATTAACTAATGATGTAGGTCTTCAATATAAGAATTCATGGAGGCATACTTGGACAGACACACAGAGAGACAGAGTGTGGGAGCGACAGTAACAACGCAATTTAGATGCTACACGTTACAGCACTTAGCTAAATAACAAAAAGGTCTGAGAAGAACTAATTGCCTACTTTTTTGACGGTAATTTGAGTATCTAGTACAAGTAGGAAGAAAATTTTAGTAGGTATGCTTAATGATATGGTAAGATATACTTACCAATTTTCATTAAGATTGGTATAGGCATTCAAGTTTTGCCTCAGAAATCTGAAAGACTGTGATGTTGATATTACGGATGGGAAATCTGTATGATGTACGCCGTTGAAATGGCTTCATGTCGCATGATACACATGCCAAGTTTCGTGAAGACTGGTAGAGGTGTTCAAGTAATAGTGAGGTTTTATCTCCGAAATTTGTTGGGCTGTAATGTTAGTATTATTGAGGGAAGGGTTTTATGAATTACTCCATTGAGATATACCTGGGTTCATAAAGATTGTTTCAGCTATTCAAAAGTTAATACGGGGGATACACACATACAAATACACAAACACAGACGGAGACGCCAATGTGAACTCATAAGCCGACTTTTAACTTTTCAAAATAAGGAAGTGGGTTCAAAACTGCACGTTATCTAACTCCTAGTAAACGTTTTAATCATCATACATTATAAATATGTTTCAAACAATGGGTGTGTATATGTCCTTGAAATAACGAATGCAATATCTCTCATTAATAGCTTTATTCCAACGTTTGAGTAACAAAGAATGGTCGAGACCTTAGTTTATACGTGGGGAAATTACAACATAAATTGTCACTTACTCTGGATTTCAGACTTTTATAATTTTTGTAGTGATAGAAAATATAGTTAAGGGATGTTCTTTCTTATATTTTCTCATTTACTTTTTCTGTAATTGTAACTTCTCCAGGCAAATGCTGGATACCTACGAATACATACACGTACAACACGGTCGCTTCTTTACCTGTACCTTCAATAATTCAAATTATCTTAGCATTGCACACTATAAAACGACGTATGCATTTGAAAAAAAATATTCAAACAGGTGAAGGATCAATAAACCGCGGAAAATTGTTCTCAGACGACGATAAAACAGACGGTGAAATTTTCGTAGTTGGAGAATGTAATCAAGCAATCAGCCTCTTACGCTATTAAGTGGTATTCTCGTGCCATCTATTGGCCGCCGTCAGAACTTTCAGACATACGCGATCACCGTGAGGGCGTGGCACCGCAGTCTTGGAAAGAGTTCATTAGGGCTGTCCTTTGTACGTTCGCATTCAGTGACCTACACGGTTTGTTACACAAGCAGAACCGCGTGATTTATCCGAAATTCGTTCCCCCCAACTTTATACAGAGACCTTCACAGTAATAATTCTTTTAAAGTGGAATAAGAAGCGTTCCGTTATACTGTCACGCATTCTCATAAAAAGTATATATTTTGTAATCAAACGTGTTAGTAGCCTTGAATGAACAGTCGGATTTAATAATCTAATTTAACATATTCTCTTTTTGCAACTCTTGTAGTTTAAAAGATCAATAGAACGCACCCCTTCAACGATTAAGTTAACTGAAAAAAATTCTAACTTGCAGATAATCAATCCTATGTCACTCATCTCCACGTGGCATAAACAAGGAAGTGCTTAACAACTTGTCTTCTTTTTTTTAAATTCGCTTAGTGGGGGACGGAGTCCAACTGGGTCAACTCGGCACGGCGTCCACTGACTGGCCTATTGTACCTGCCCCGGGTGATTATGATGATGGAGAATTTGGTAGAATGAAGATTGGTAGGTGAAACTGAAGTACTCGGAGAAAACCCGCCCCAGCGCCACTTTGTCTACCACAAATCCCATTTAACCGAACCCGGGCCGCCGAGGTGGGAAGCCAGCGACTAACCCCTTCAGCTATGGCGCAGCCAACAACTTGTCTTACTGCACGATGTCATTAAAAATGAAAGTGATTCACGTCAATAAGCAGGGCTGTATGAACAGAGTCCACTATGTAAATATAATGCCTACTAACGAGATTCACTTACCCACGAAGTAACACAAACCGTTACTACCCCCCCGCTAATTCGTCCTGGCGGCTGGACGACCCCCGTAATGATCACGTGATAACAACCAAACGCGGACTACTGAACGCAATGGCCGCCCAGTCAAAGGCGTGTCGTTTCTTCGACCTCTCGAAAACTGCAAGCCAGGGGTCAAATTTCGCTCGGCGCGCAAATGTTTGTTAGCGTCTTTCTTTGTTGTCTTGTGCTGCCTTTTGTTGTCTTATGTAGGGTGAGGCTTTGTGATGAAAGTGTCCAAGAAATCCTGCCAAATGGATGAGATATTCATACTTCCGGAATCAGTTCTGAATTGGAACAGACGGTACGGTTTAGCTTGTGACATCTGTATTTCTTTGTCGCTACGCTCTCAGTATGTAGACCACATGGCTTCCACTAGGTAAGACTGATGAAGGATTCAGAAGGAAACGATCGAGGCCTAATCGAGGTACTATCCCAATCTTCTCCTGGAGAGACCGATGAAAACTCAGGAAAGAATTCAAACCACAATGCCCGGTATTACGGCTTCCATTCGAACGGAGGACTTTGAGAATACGAGTCTGGCCCTTATTGCTATACTAATCTGCTCGGCTGTGACAACTGAATATTAAACAATAATTGAAAACCTGACGTAACTGTTCCAAACTTTAGCATTGTCACAATGCTCACAACGAGACGGCAAAATACATGTAATGTTAGTGCCAACTGTACCCTCTAGTTCCTAGAACTGTCACAGTTCCCGAAATATTAGACTGAAATATTGAAGCTACACCCACAAAACTAAAAGCAAATCATCGATGATAGTGAATAGTGGAGATTATTTGAAATTATCCTGCTTTCAGCATATGGTACAATGTTTTTGTATATTAGCCTATATATGAATGCATGTGCATATTTATGAAGTAATAGTTCACTAGCGCTAGAATCTAGCGTAATAGTAACACGAGTAATAGAATTTTTTGGTGCTGTCTCGCACGAATTCTATGATGATTCTAAAGAGGATAGTTAATTCAATACACTAACGGCGAATTCATTTGATAACTGGACTTGGTACAGGACAATGTTACTTCAAAAGCGTTGACATCTGGAGTCAGCAGTATGGCAATTAGATAATCGTGTGTTCACTTGTACATTTCCTTTCCAGCAAACTGGTTTTCCATTTCCTAGTATTCACATTCGACTTCAGTTGTCAGCAGCATCGTCTCCTGCCTGCGAAATAGTCAGCCCTTCAGTACCAGAGGCAAACCATGAAAGTATGGACAATCCTTGTTATAGTCCCACTGTCTGACATGGTCTGTGTTCTTTTATACGAAGAAGTTTAAAATATTTCATAACAAACAAATCTCGACCTTTTATTTTGTCTATGCAGTATTATGATTTGTTACTCTGTTGCTTTCATACAGTGCGGGATATTACAATTTGACTCCTGTTATTACCTGGTGAAAATAGAGTTTCCATTTTATTACAAACATTTTCCAAGCATTGGTTTAATGTAGCTATGTATATGTAAACTATAAGAAACAAAATATATTGTTCTTTCGGAGCACGGACAAATGTAAGACTGTCACTCCTTGCAATGTTTTCCCGAGCAGATAGATGCTTCGTGATGGACCGATCTCCCGCCAAGGGATCATTATTTCATTCGCTCAATATCTTGTCCTTGATGGGCTGTGGTATTAATGATGATGACAATTCTGGTCCCACTGCCAGAGCTATAGAGAATATGACGAACCAGGTGACTGTGTTATGTGAACAAAAGCGCAGAATAAAATACAAACAAGGCAAATATATAATTTATTGCCTCCAGAATCCTATCTGTAGGCTCAACCTGTGCTAAGGTAATTAGTATTATCTTAATTAACAGCGTACTTGCTCCCTTCAGAAAGCTAACGCTCTACTTTAAACTCTTGACAGAAGAATGCGAAGTGGGCAAGGCGTGTGTTCCTGCGGTACCCAGCACTTCGTTGTCGCTTTCAATCACTTTCCTGGAGGTCGGAAAGGACAATTTTGAATTCACCGCCGGCAGAAGGAACTCGCGAGAAGTAAGTAAATATTATTAAATAGCTACAAATTATTTGCACTGCTGGTCACTTTTATAAATACAAAATACATACAATACAATAATACAAATAAATACAATATCATTATATTAACAGTTAATATGGACATGCCCTCATAACCTGTGACTTGTGATCTCTGGACGTTAAGACGCGCATTAAATCGAATTTGGAGATACCGAATCGACTCGGCCTGGCCCGGTTTTATGTTTACTGAACTAAAATGATACTTCGATCAAAATTCCTATTTTATTTATGTATTCATTTTGGAATTACAGGCCTTTCAGTATAGTATAAATGCTTCCAGCACCTAGACCCCGTTGTTCACTGTAGCTCCTTACGGGATTGAAGGTACTGACCCAAATTTTTAAGAAATTGAAAGAATATTTTTTGTGAGTTACACAAAGCAAATGAGGCACGTGCTAACATAGTTAGTTGAGACACTATGCTATAAGCCGGAAAGTCGCCGATTCGTATCCCGATAAGGTCATTGGATTTTTTTTAGTTTACCTAAACCTTCCAGCTGCACTACGGCCTTGGGGTCGACATAGCCTCTAACAGAAGTGAGTACCAGATATCTTTCTGGTCGCTAAAGGCGGCCGGCGCTTAGGCTGACAGTCTAACCGTCTTCTGTGAGACGATTGTCTAGAAAATGTGGGAGCCTCGACATCATTGCAAATGTCTCTAGTCTTATTCCTCTATAGGTAATTGAAATATATATATTCTTGACTCAAATATATGTGTGTGTGGCTCCTCTTGAGGAGACATATAGATACAAATGTAAATAGAGTAAAGCTTTGAGCACTGAATTTGAATCTCCTTACTACAAAGAAGCCCTATTCGAAATATTAGAGCAAATTGTTTGATTAATTGTAAGAAATATAATTTCAATACGTTTTAACATGTCGTATGAGTGTTTGACGTGAAATTTATTTAACCAAACATGTCCGTTGGATTATCACGAAAACTTCGCATACATTCTCACATTTCACTAAGCCCCGAACACAAAGCAATGGAACAACTGGCGCCATAGATAGGAAGTTCTCTTCAAAACCCCATTCAACGTCAGCGAGTAGCGGACGCCTCACCCCTCGTATTTATTTTGTTTTTAGGGGTGGCGGCTGTGGCGGCGCCTTTCGTCCCCTCGAATCAATGACGTGTCGCAATCAAGGTGACGGATGGCAACATTGCATTTGCAAGATATTATACAGGAGTAGGGGTTGCAGGGGCTGCCACCACCCTCATCAGAAATCAACCGCTATTACATGTGGGAATTTCTAGAGGCAACTCAAGATTATTTTCGTGCGGAATATTCGTGGTACGCGTGACGAAAATGACGGGTTCTAGTTCGGATGTAGATTTATTAGCACCTTGGTTATAAGTTCTCTTAATCACGTACAAATACAGCTCTATGGCTGAATTACGCACACACGGGTCCTCTCCTGGTACAACTAGAACGCAGGAACTATAACAGCCTCACTGAATCACACACTCCAAGTATTACACATTAATGAAGCCTTGTAATCACACTTTAAATCTTCATAGTTCGAAGAAATTTCCGTAGCTATCTTCTACTGAGAACTCAGAATTCAGAACTGAACCGTAGGGCCGTTTGTTTTTAAGATAACTCTCTGCTTGGACCCCACGAAAAACACCGTCTCCCATTGTTGTGGATTAATGTCTACAGCTGCTTTGCCTGCCAACACACTTCCTATATCTCCGCGCTTTTGCTTGGAGTGTCCGCATATAAAACAGAAAACAGTTGAGGTTCGCCTACTAAGCAATTGCTTAGCGACGCTCTGGCCATCAAAGTTACAATCTAAAAATTAAATTATTGTATAACTACAACTTCGTCATCTGAAGAAATGCTTTATTCAGTAACCGAAAATAAACTTACTTCAAAAGCGTTTTAGATAATGCGGAAGAAGTTTCTTAATCATGCCTTGTACATTATTTTGAATAATCTCGTGCATGAGCCATTACACACAGTAATTTGTTATAATGACTAATACGAGTATATTTCATCTCAGCTCTTGGACGTATGATGATGATGATGATGATGATGATGATGATGAATACTGATATATCTGTGTATCCAAAAACTATAAAAAGGTCGATGTATCGACATACAAATTGGCTTCTGCAGTTTTAAACTTCGGCCGTGGCCTCTATTTCGAAAAGATAAACCTCGAACAATACGTCATAGAGTGGAAGTGCTGATGAAAACTAAGTACTTTTCATCTGATTTTCGGTTATAAAAATCTAAAGTTTGTTCATCTTCCACAGTATCATTATTGGTGGCTAAAAATCGCCTCTTTCGGGTTCAATAAATCGACCTTCATATGTACTGGACCTACAGGACTTATGGTTCTTCCCGAATTGAGTGGTGATGGAGCGGTGTATGAAATTCGCTTCAATAAGAGGCTACGTTGCATTAAGTTCAACATATCCAGATCACATGACCTACTAACACAGAGGACAGATACCAGTAAGTACAAAGCTAGCCTTCTGCATTCACAGAGGAGAGTGAAAGTAAAGTGCTGTTATGTTGGTGTTTGCCAAACACAACGATTCTGTCTGTGACAAGTTACTGTTCTCCTAAACATTGTCCATTGTCGGATGTGTATTTGTTGTATATCAATATTAAGTTATACATCTTCCATAATATAAATAAGCCATATATTTTATATAACATATACGTAAAATATTCATTCATTCATCAGTAATCTGTCAGAAGACAGGTCCACAATCTCTTCCAAAACAGTTTCTCCACTTGATGCGATCTCAAACTTTATCCTTCAAATAAAAATATCCTCCTCTGTCCCCAAGGTCATCCAGCATCTTCTTACGTCTTCTTCCTCGTCTTCTGGTCACGTATAATCATCACCATCATCAGTAATCTGTCAAGACGACAGGTCCACAGTCTCTTCCAAAACAATTCCTCCACTTAATGCGATACGTATAATATAAGTGTAATAATTTAACAATTGTCGCAAACCAAATAGACCCCCTCTGCTTGATATCACATAGATCCATACATTTTCCAAATTAATACTGATATAACTGCCAGCATAGTTGTTGTGATACAATAAAGAAACATTTAATTTGCAAAATTGTCTTCAGTAGAAGGAGTGGATAACTTGACAATTAAGTGGTATATCGGAACTGCCTTCAAAAGCCTGTTCTGAAGATCATAATACGCTATAAAATATCTTCCTGGACTTTAGGTTCCTAAAACAGAGAAGCTATTTCTGTTCTCTGAATTCCTCGGAATATTCTTGCTTGAAATCTGAAGGTTCAGTTACCGAATGTCATCTCAAGATATGCTCTTTCGGCACAGGCGTATTATGCGACCTTTGTTTTCCACAAAGCAGCACTTCTCTGCCCATTCGTCTTCTTCTGACTTCAGTTCCTTCGTTTTATCTTCGCAGTGATGGGTTTCTGTTCAGAAGTTAACGATTTCACATGTACCTTTATTAATCAATAAATCATAACTCGGAATTTTACTGTGCTACAAACTCTTTCTTTGAAACTTTTATTGACAAAACTCACAACAAAAAAGCACAGGACATTAGATGCATGCCACTGCATAAGCCGTACTGTCCACTCCAACTCTATAGAGTTTTAACCTGCCTCCCAATTTATGCTACGGGCCCAATGAATTTCCTTCTCTCAGCTGTAAGTTTATATATTACTTATGAACCGAACAACTTGTTCCATTTCCAACTTCATGTAACATGGGAAAGGAAGGATTTAAGGTACCCTCGTCTGTTTATCTCCAGACATGAATGTCTTCCCAGGTTTGCCAGAGTGCATGACCTCAAAACCGAGCTCCTGGCTAGAGAGAGAAGACAGAATATTGTACCCACTACAGTCAATGATAGGGAAGGGAGACTACAGAAGTTTAGGTCAGGTTATCTCTCATTTCACTATTCCTTTCTCAGCTCATTTCAAAAGAAGTCTTCCATTGGGTAAGGTAAACTTTCCGTGTGGCATGCACTGCCTTCGCTCGCTCGGAAGCCGGGATCGTGGGTTCGAATCCAACTCAGGGCATGGATGTTTGTTTGCGTTTTTCTGTGTTTGTCTACAGGTAGAGGCCTTGCGACGAGCTGATCACGTGCCCAAGGGGTCCTACCGTGTGTGTAAGCTCTAGAAAAACCGAAGTGAACGGAGTTCATGGAGGTAGGCCTAGGCCCACTGGGGCTGTAGTGCCAAGGAAAAGAAAGTGTGTACGAATGCTTAACTAATTAAGCACTAAACCATGAAGGCGTATGGGGAGTAGATGTATAGATCCACATTCTCTTGTTCTCGACACTAGTTGGAGGTGAGTGGTCAGCTTCACGCCCAGGCCGCTTTACTCCCTGGGAAAGATCACCCGGTACCCATTGGATAGGAGGCTGGGTGGGCCCAAGGACCGATCTGGACGACGTGGAGAAGAGAAGATTCTTGACCATACCGGGACTTGAACTCCCACCCCTCGGCCCTCCAGCCAGTAGCCAGTCGCTATACCAACTTTGCTATCCCGGCTCCTTCTGCTATTGAGTGACATTCCCAAATGACTAAATAATTTAATCATTTTAAAATTCGTTCATCGATTATTCATCGATAATGGAGTTTCTGGTGGTGAAACAACAGATTCGGCATCTCTTTCTCGGAGCACGGTGTTTTCGTTTTGGCCTGTTCGAGACAAATTTGCAAATTCTGTTTGTGGGATTTAGGTGGATGTTAAACCTATGGTAAGATATTTTGTGTAACGAAAATCCTATAAAACACTGTCTTATCAGCAAGGAGCAACGTACAGTTGAATTCATTCATGCATAACCTAAACTAGAATTATTTTCAGTTTTTCTGGGGCAAAATTTGGTAGAAATTTGTAATATTGTAAATCTCCCACAGAAATAAGTCTTTATTCAAGAACCAAATGATATTTCTCACATAGACTATAAATCTTTAACACACTGTCGAAACCCGCTGTATGCCATTTTTTTTACATAATGAATAAAATATTAAAGAGTGAAAATATATTTTGCAACACAAATTTAACGTTTAAATACTTATCAATTTATAATCGGAAATAACTACACTTCTAACACAATTCACTTATGAAACTTATGTACATTTTTATGTCATAATTTTCTTAAATATATTTGCTACTCTAATATCATTGCCAGTTTCGTCAGAAAATATAATAGCCTAAGTTTTATTGTGACAAATCAAAATTGTCTCAGAAAACCGATAACATTTTGTTGATTAATATTCTCACGTTTAAATTACTGCTATCGCTGTTCAGCTGATATCACATAAGTTTAAATTAAGGCTCTAAATTTGGCAGGTTGCTTTGTCACAATGGCGTAACCACTTCCGTGAATATTTAAAGAAGAAACCATTCCTTTGTAGGAATGTTAACTGTGGGTTGTAATATCATCTGCTACTTCTTCACGTCCTATTTCAATTGTCAACGTGGGGACATATGCCCACACGCGGTGTTTGGAACACACAATGCACAGCCGTCTACTGAACAGATCAACTACCTGGGGCTGTAATTGGATGTTTAATGAGCGGGTTTGTTACTCACATCATCTTTCATCGGCGCATAAATGCAAGTTAAAAGCAGAATGTCAGGAATGATTGATATTGTAATTAAGCACATGCTTTATGCTAGGCGGGAATTAGCTCCAATTTGTACGCGCTTTTGTTTATGGGTGAGTGGATTCCCATGTTCCCAGAGGGTGATGACTGCTGTGGGTTACCTAGACCGACGTAGGGACTATTGAATCTCTGGCGGAGGATAAATCTACACATATGAACAAAGGTCTCTCTCTCACACGCACACACACACAAACACACAGCTAGTTGCTGAGTTGATGAGGACATTACGTATTTAAAAGCAACGCTGACTTCTCAAACGACAACTTACCAATAACATACTCTGACGTTTCACCATTACCTTCTACGAGTTTGAAGGTGAGGTTCAAAATATGATGATATATCATTTCATTGCATATTACCGGCCCTTTAAAGCTGTATTATACTACCTTCTTTGTTTGTTTATTTGTCGATTTCTGAATTACAGCACTGAATGGAAGCGGAATAGTGCATAATGAATTTTGAAAGAAGTAACTTTCGTCCATTTAAAGTATTTGTATGGCGAGGAATCAGGACCCAGAACTGAATACCGGGGCTTCCCAAATATAGAGCTGTGTAGAATAGCTTTCCGGACTAAGGCTTCTCATTTGATTCTTTCTACGTTCTTTACGATTCACTATCCATTGTCATCCTTCAAAATGAATAAATAGAATTTATCGATTATCTCCGTTTAGTTAAAAATTCTGATTTCCTAATTTTTCAGAAATATGTAATCCCTTTTGATCCATTGCATCTAGTGCAATATTTGTTACTAAGGGAGCATGTTAAAGAGATTATGTTTTTTTTTTCTTTTTTTTTCCCTGTGGCGTACAGCCCCCAATTTGGGCCTAGGCCTACCTCCATGAAACTCTCCGTTTCACTTCGGTTTACTAGATCTTACACATAGGGTAGGATTCTTTGAGCGAGTGATCAGCTCGTCGCAAGGCCTCTACCTGTAGCCAAACACAGAAAAACGCACACAAACATCCATGTCCTGAGTGGGATTCGAACCCACGATCCCGGCTTCCGAGCGAGCGAAGACAGCCTTAGACCGCTCGGCTACCGTGACCGGCAAAGAGATTATGTTACTGAAAGAAATTAAGTAGTAAAGATGCCTGAAAAGGGCTCACCAATTGGTCTGTTTCCCTTCCAAATTTAAGTATATTTCAGGTTACCTTCAATCGATTTTTTTAAAAAATTATCAAGTTATAAAATATTCTTCAAACACTACACGAACAGAATACAGTCTATATGTATACGTGTTTGCGCGTGCATGAGTATAATTTCTCTCACAAGCATTAGCATCAGTCACATCAGTGTGTTTGTGTGCGCGTGTATGCGTATGAGTCAGAGAGAGAGAGAGAGAATTGTCACTCAATTAAAATATGTTTCGATGTAAATAAACACTCTAACGTAATGACAAGACACATTTGTTTAAAACAAAGTACTTATATGCAGACCAATATGCTTCACTCACTATACTTCACACACCTTTTCTATGAAGATAGTTAAGACGTCTTAGTTTAAATAATTTTACGAACACTGCCTGCCTATCTTGTCACGATAGTTTATGAAGTCACGCTAATGGCTTCTTACTGTCAATGCAAAATTGTGTACATTTTATATTTTCATTAAAGTCTTTCAAGGCCGCCCCATACCTGAAGCGGTTAATCGCTGGCTTCCGACAGCGGCGGCCCGGGTTCGATCCCGGGTCTGGTCAAGTGGGATTTGTGGTGGAAAAAGTGGCGCTGGGGCGGGTTTTCTCCGAGTACTTCGGGTTCCCCTGCCAATCTTCATTCCACCAAATTCTCCATCATCATAATCACCCGGTGCAGGTACAATAGGCCAATCAGTGGCCGCCGTGCCGAGTGGACCCAGTTGGACTCCACCTCCCACTAAGAGAATTTAAATAAAAGTCTTTCAATATGGGGAGCCGTGATAGTTCAGTTGGTATAGTTACTGTTTACGTACTGGACGGCGGAGGGATGGGAGTTCGAGTCCAGGTAGGGTTAAGGATTTTCTCTTCTCCACGTCGTCCAGACAGGACCTAGGGGTCCACCAAACCTCTTATCCAATGGGTACAGGGACTCTTTCCCGGGGATAAAGTGGCTGGGGCGTGAAGCTGACCACTCACCTCCAAATAGTGCCGAGATCAAGAAAATGTGGATCTATATATCCACTCCCCCATACGCCTTCATTGTGTAGAGCTTAATCCTTTAAGCACAGGACGAAATTTACCTTTTACCATACTGTGCGTTCCTGGTACTTAATTGTTACGATTTTGTAACATCACGTCATCTTTGTATGCTACAAAATCTGCTGTATACATGGCTTTTTAAAATATTAAAAATTATGGTTGTTTCTGAAATTTTGTTGCATTCTCCTTTCAAACATTTCCATAAGTACCTTAAATCCAATTAACAACTTTGTTTGCATAACACATATGTATCGTAACATTAACTTCAGGCTACAGAATTCACAATTATTGTGTGTAACTATGAAAATATGTCTATTTTTGACACGTTTCCACTTTCCTGTTCATTGATTCTTTAAGTGTTAATAACGAAGACAGACACTGAAACACACTGGTGTACAATGAATTAAACAAACACTGCAGGTGCGGCTTCGAATTTAAAATTTCAACCATAATAGAGACAAATAGCTAAAGCATGGCCACATGTTGACGCTAAGCTGGGTGGAAAAGCCGGCCTGGCATTTGCCAATGGGATGAGAAGTGGTCTGCTGGACTCTAGATGTCTGTTCTGATTAAACCTACCACCGTTCTCGTGTTTTCATAAACATCCCCTTCCCTCGCTTACTACCCCTTTCCTGTACATACAAACACCTCCACAAATCGAATGCGGTTCACTCCCTTTGCAGTGGTGGTCGGCATTAACCTCTAACGCAATCCATTACTGAATCTACCCGTCCCTCCATTTCAGGCAGCCAAGCTCTCATGGGTCCCTCTAACGTTCGCCGCATCTCGCCTAGCGGCGTTATAACGGTATGGAGCCGAACCCTACCGTGTCTCGTAGTTGGATTTGTCGTAATATTTTGCTAATTTGTGAACGGAACTAGAAGTTAATGAGCCGGTCACGGTAGCCGAGCTGTCTAAGGCATGTACTGTCTTCGCTCGCTTGGAAACCGGGATCGTGGGTTCGAATCCCACTCAAGGCATGGATGTTTAATTTGTGTGTGTGGGTTTTTCTGTGTTTGTGTACAGGTAGAGACCTTGCGACGAGCTGATCACTCGCCCAAGGAGTCCTACCGAATGTGTAAGATCTAGAAAAACCGAAGTGAGCGGGGAATTTCATGAAGGTAGGCCTAGGCCCACTGGGGCAGCTCCACAAACAACCGTTACTGCATATAAATGCCAATAGCAGTACTACTGGGTCTCATTCCTTTACGGCACATGCGTACTCGCTCTCAGTATGACCATGATTACCCATTTTCCGTATTGATGTTTTTTTCTCTCTCCTCTTGCTCCCACTTTGGAACATTGGGCCGATTTCATGATCATTTTACAGATGGACGCGTCATCAGTTCGTCGCAAAGCCTCTACTTAAACACAGAACACAAACACAAAATAAACGCGTACACACACAAAACATTTATGCCTTTTGTGGGATTCGAATCCACGATCCCGGATTCCGAGAGAGTGAAGACAGTTCACGCCTTAGACGGCTCGGCCACCGTGACCGGCTCGTACTCATGAGCTTCTTAATTCGTTAGGATAGTGAAAATAAGACGGTTAAGAGAAGCCGGATATTTAGCTAGTGTCAAAAGGAACATGTGTAAGGAAGTTTGGCGTGAAGACCTCTTGGGTTATTTAGCACTGTGAGAACTGCTAAAGAGATGGAAGTAAAAGATAAATTTGTCCCTCTTAATTAAGCATCACGCCATGAAGACGTACGGGGTAACTTTGGTTGTGATGAGGCGAGTAGCCAGCTTCACACCCCGGCCACTTTGTCCCAGGGAAACCACCCCTTATTCTCATTTGGCAGGAGGTTAAACGGGACTCTGAGCATGTCTGGACAATATGGAGATGAGAAAGATCTCTTGCCCCTGTCGGGAATAGAACCCCGACCGTCCAATCAGTATCCAGTCTCTGATCGGACTGAGATACCCCGGTTTCTTGTCTGAAATCTTTCAGTGCACGGTCTAACTCTTGCAGTGTATCTTCCTCAGTAACCGAAGTTACAATAGAAAGATGGAGGACGGCGCTGACATGAACTTCAGGGAAGCAGAATATTGGGATCGTGAGAGGTGAGTGAACTGTTGGAGAAAAAAATCGTTAAGATCTCTTATTGACACGTTATTAACGTATGCACGATCATGCCTGGAAATGAGCCGCGAAATTATTTCGCTTCCAAAGTGATATAAAACGTTAAGTTAGGATTATAAAGGGACAGGTGACTGTAACGGTGTTCTCAGGCTGAACGTAAACTAACACTCTGAACAAAAGAGTTCATGTAAGATTTGAGGCTTTCATGGCGGTGACTATGAAGAAGCAGTCTTCTGGGATTTGGCACCGTGTATATGAGGTGTTAACCGACGTTTCGGAGGAACGTATCGCCTCCATCTTCAGGGTAGAAGGAAAAATGTAAGAAATCCGCAAGGAAAGAGACTGGTCTGCTTTTACCGGTTCTCATGGTTTCTTTGCTTGCGGATTTCTTATTTATCCTTCTACCCTGAAGATGGAGGCGATAGTTCCTCCTAAACGTCGGTTAATACCACATCTACACGGTGCCACATCCCAGAAGACTGCTTTCTTCACACAAAAGCTTGTGTACCTGGTTACTGAGAGTGTTATAAAATGATATACATCCGAGACTTTGCTGGTACGCAAGTGCAACTCTGAGAAATATCCCTTTCCAATTTCTTCTGAAAACAGCAGAGTCCTAGCAAGGCAATCAGTTACCTGAAGCCTAATATTTGAGGCGACGTACAAGTTAAGGAGCTTGCAATTCACGCACAGAAGAGGTGACAAATGATGCAATTATGGGAATAATAAGAAAATGAGTGGTATCGGGCGAGAGATGTATTTCATTGTATAGCCAGCCGCTCCACTGAGGGTTAGCTGTTGGTTCCCATCAGAATGTGTTGGATAATGGAGGGGTGAGGGGAAGATGCTGAAAATCAGCCCTGCAACCAGCATTAATCACATCCACTTTCTTCACCCACAGCGCTCTCCCTCAGGGGGCTTCACACTGGCGCGACACGGCCAAGACTACAGGAATTCTTTTAGTAGCGCTGACCAGAGCTGGGATTTATGCGTAGCCAAATGTATCGCTCTGTCGCGTTATGTTTCGTTGACTAACAACACAATGCCTTGGAAATTTACCTACAGTGTGCCCCAAGGTGCCGATCACAGTGACAGTGTGGTCTAAGGCACGAACAGTCTTCGCCCGCTCGAACACTAGAATCGTGGGTTCAAATCCTACTTGAGGCATGGATGTCTGTGTGCGTTTATTCTGGGTTTGTGTTTTTCTGTGTATAGGTAGTGGCCTTGTGACGGGTTGATCCCCCGTCCAAGGAGTCCTACCGACTGTGCAGAGGATTAAGAAACTGAAAAGCGGCCAAGGCCCAACAAAGAGGTGTACAGCCATAGATACAGTACCCCAAGGTTAGCACCCTTCCATTCCACTAGGGAGACAGCAAAATCACTAAGAACCGCAATCAAAACAGTTGGTAATTCGGCCAGATTTGACTGGGGTACCTCCAAAATACGAACTACTTCACTGCACAAGCCTCTTTGGCATATATTTACACAGTTAATAATTCAACAATTTGTATACCATTAACATGATCGTGCATTGGATTTGAGGTTCTGACAGCGGTGCTTATGAAGGGAACTATCTTGTGGTATATACCATTGCGTAGTCCGGTGAAAGTCGACCTGTATATGAAGGCAATATTTTCCTCTGAAACGTCACTTGACTACACGGAGCTATACCCCACAATATATGTCTTCATGAACCTTCTTAATTATTATGTTATATTCTTTTTTATATATCCGTCAACACAACAATCAAATAAATAACTCACTTGCACATTTGCGTCAACTGAGTTTATTTAGCTTAGGTACAGGTACTGAGTTGACACAAATATGGAAGTGAGTTAATTATTTGATTGTTGTGTTGACGGATATATAAAAATAAATATATTCTTAGACGCAACAGGATGTATTCCCTGAAGATTATTACTTTATTTACTCATTAATTTTAATTAATTTTAATTTATTATGGGACACTAGCTTCTCTTTCTATTATATTTGACTATTAGGGCCTAACTAAGTAACTGAATACTTATGTTTGTGAAGTGCATTCTCCACGAGTCCTGCATTATGTGTGTGCCTGTCAAAACGCGTATGAGACCATTCATTAAGGAATGTATATAATTTAGCAAGAATACCGCCGCATTTCTCAGCCCTGCAAATAAAGGAGATAACGTATTGACGTCTGAAACGTACCGAGTAGCGATGTCTCCTGTTAAATTCAATTCTCGAAGTTGTACACAGAGACAGATGCCAGAAGTGAAATGTGGCATTAATCTGGAGTACCAGTTATGGGTATATGCATAAGCATATGGAGCATTCGGAAATTAGCCACAGTTTATATTGCATGTAGAGGATAAAATCAGTTTCATGTGAAATGTAGAACTTAAATGTGTTCTCATATCCCTGGTTGTTCATTGATCCAATGTTGTTACGAAGAGCAAGGCCACATCTCATCTACAAGGTTAATACTATGATCATTGAATTCTAATGTCATCAATATATTTACATTGTTATACTATGTTTCTACATACAAATAGACTTCTCGCAGTGTTAATAATATGGAACATTTCTACCACACATATATTGGTTAACCGATTAAAGATACACGAAATAAAAAGCACGTGGGCATTGCTGTTTAGGTTTCGGTAAAGAAGCCGGTTGTGAACTTGTTGGCTTTATGTCATCATCATCATCATCATCTTCTTCTTCTTCTTTTTCTTCCTCCTCCTCTTCCTCTGCCTCTTCTTGCATTTAAGGACTTTACAAATTTTCTGCTTCAAGCTGTTCTTCCCAGTCTCAATAGTCTTCCTCTTACTCCTGACCATGAAAATTTGTAATTCGAAGCTGTCTTTGGGTATCAACCGTCTTCATGTGTATCTATTTCTGCGTACCTCTCCACACATATTGGTTGCTTTTGCTGTATTATCGAATTGGTTCCTCACTTATTTTAAAATTAATTTCATTTGTCTAACTGTATTGTCCACCTAAGGATCTTCAAAATTTCTGTTTCCTTAACTTACGTGGGGATACACAATAGGATGATTTCTACACTGAAACTTAAGTTTGCATTTACGGCGAAATAAGTGGGGGCTTTCTTACAATGTCATATTATTTCAAGCCAGGCTCTGGTAAAAACTGAAATGCCAAGTTCTGATATCGCCTCTGTGACGATATCTAACCTATAGCTATCAACTGAATATCATATTCCAATACCTGCCAAACTACGTAGTTATTCTGAACGTTCCTGGCGGAATTTCATTCGAAATTCCTCATTCGCTCCTCATGAAGGGTTACGATATTCCAAACAAGTTCATTCAGTCATCAATGACACTACAGCCCTTTGCTGGGTCCTGGACTCTTCTTCAGTCTCGTAATCTTTTTTTGCATAGACGGTAGGACTCCTTGGATGAGTTATCAGCCCTTTGCAAGGCCGCTAACTGCACACAGGGCAACACAAGCACAGAATAAACGCACACACAGACATCCATGCTTTTGTATAGGATTCGAACCCACGAACCCAGCTTTCGAGCAAGCGAAGACAGTTCATGTCTCAGACCACGCGGCCACTGTGATCGGCATTACCTACAAGAGCCCCCAAGTTTATTCTCGCAATTTCAAATCCATAATCCTTCATAATTATCAGGCACCCGGTTCTTGTAATAGTGGTTTAGTGAAATAGTATTAAGCTGAAGCATTATTTTGTTCCAAAGTTCATTTAATCTCATGTGGCTTAGAGGCGCAGTTCAGCTGAAACGTCACTAAAATATAGCGTCCAACTGGGAAGATTGATTGTGAATGGTGAGCAGGTAAGTATTGGGAAGGAGACGGTAGCGACATATTTGAAGGCAATATACCGAATGTCGTCTGAAGAGATTGAAGAAAGCCACCTCAAAATCTAGTCATGACAGCCGGTAACTAGAAGCAGGCACCTCCCCAGTGAAATTGCATAGCATTTCCGCCGTGCCAGTCTACCCGAAATTCTTATACGAGTGATCAGAACCTCGGGAAGTAAACGTGTACTATGGGACTTTTCGGACTAGTTCCCCGAAACTGTGTTCTAAATCTACCTCTCAGTATTGAACGCGGCCGCAGTAACCGCGCAACGGTAGTGTGAACCCGCCTTCATGCGGCTCCAGTATAAGCGTGAGCATCTGAATTCCGTGAGCACAGCAAGATTTTCATTATTGTTGTTATTGTTTCGACAGCGCAGAACACACCCCGCGTAGTCTATGACAATAGCAGAAATCACCATAATAACAATGAATTACACAAATTGTCTATAGACGCAGAGAGCCGTCTCACATGCAGGAGTAACGAGGCAAGCTCATCAGCGTCAGGATACGGTGAACGGGGAGACAGAGAGGTGCTTAAAGTTGCAGAATATAATATACACGTACAATTGTCCTACACTCGATTTCATGTTCTCCGTCCTTAATGTATATTCTATTCGTCTTCTTAATCTTCTGCCTATAATATTTCTTCTACTCTTCTTGATATCATATTTCATACCTATCCACATAATTGCAAGTGCTCTATTCTCATAAGCAAATAAATAAAAAAAACCACATTCACTACGAAATATTATTTCTTTTTAGGAAATGGAATCACAGACTCAGTACTGAGGTCTGCGCATTATTCTCAGCTATTTCCC
>NW_019741976.1:176385-186721 GCF_002891405.2 Cryptotermes secundus | reverse complement strand
GGGGTCTACTCCCACTCAGGTCATGGATGTTTAGTTTGTGTGTGTGCGTTTTTCTGTGTTTGAGTACAGGTAGAGGCCTTGCGACAAGCTGATCACCCGCCCAAGGAGTCCTACCGAATGTGTAAGCTCTAGAAAAACGAAGTGAACGAGAAGTTCATGGAGGTAGGCCTAGGCCCACTGGGGCTGTAGCGCCAAGGCCGCGCGGTTAAGGATTGAACTATCTTAGCTCGCTCGAACACTGGGATTGTGGGTCCAAATTCCACTCAAGAAAAGGATGTTTGACGTGTGTGCGCGTTTTACTGTGCGTTGTCCTGTGTGTAGGTAGCGGCCTTAAGACGGGCTGATCGCTCGTCCAAGGAGTCCTACCGTCTGTGTGAAAGAGATTAAGAAAACTGAAGAAGATGCCAGGGCCCAACAAAGGGACGTAGAGGCATTGATGAATGAATGAAATGAAAGAACATTTTAATTAGCATACAAAGTTCCGATTTGTACGTTACGACAGATCATTAGAAAGAGCAAAATATTTACCTTTCATATAAACTTTACAGTAAATTAGTATAAAAAAACATAAGATAGAATCTAACGTTCACTGTCATGCGAAATTTTAAAATATTATTGTATATATTGTAAATAAATAGCAGATATGTAAATGTTATACAAGAATATGTACCCAGTACTAATACCAAATGATCTTCATGTTTCAATTCTCATTACTATATAAAGTAATATAAAATTTGAAAACAATGTGCATAGAAAGAATAAACATTTCGTAGAAATGTACTGTCTCAGCTCTGCTACCCACCGCCAGTCGGGTTATCTGAACTCTTAGGACGAACTGCACAGAGCTTCGCACACCGTCACGAAAATAGGGTCATTATATGGATTGGAAATTTCGACATCCAAAATAAAATCTATGACAAGGAAAACAATGAATTGCTATGGGCTAAAACTGAGATTAACAATCAGATAACTGAAGAGGTTAAATCACTTATGTACAATGCTCCATTCATGACAGAGATACTCAGTTATCTGTTCAAAGCGAAAGATAAACTTACTGTTAGAATATGAGATCAAATTTAGATGGTCATTTCGTATTAACGTGTCTCAGTTAAATCTACCTGATAGATTTCACGTTTTGTATCGGTAAGTTTAATTTCCAGTTCCTCAAATTTAGTTTTGAATTGTAAAACAAACGTGACCTATTCATCTGCCAGGGCTTGGCTGTTTGTTGGTACCAGGCTCAATATCTTTGGAGCAAACCGCAACACCTGCGTCTGGACATCCGCGTCGCCGTGCGCAGTGCTTTTTCACAAGCCCTGGAGCCTGCGATCTGTCAGCCTGTCTTTTCTACTATTATCCGCGGGACTGAACTCTCGACGTAAATGATCGAATTCTACGACATGACTAAACTCTTGACGTAATTCAGCCGCTGATACAAGTTTAGCGAATTATTTTCTGTTCCCACTCCCCATAATTCCCGTATCACTTTTCAATGAAGATCAATGGCATCCAGGAGCATCCCTTGGGAAATATAGGCATATGCGAATGATGTTAGCTCCACCCAACAATTTGTTTTATCGTTCTAATTTAATTTAATGGTGTGTGTGTAAGTTTATGGTTTTCGCTAATGATCTGTAACTTGTTAAACTTCGCCGGCGTCGAAACAAAGTGTGTACGAGTGGATGGTGCGAGAAAATATAATGTGTTTGTATTTTACGTGTGTCCCACTCTCGGTAATACTTTGATTGAGAAGACGAAAATGTTGATTGCGCGAACAATTATGATGAGGGGAAATGTAACGCGTAGGGGGTACGCGTGACTAATAATTGTGGATTGTAGATTTGATGAATAGGTTTATTTGATGTCACTATTACAATTACGCTCGGTTATAACAGATCACACATTCAACTCCTTCTGGATAACGAATCCCTCATTTTTGTCTGCATCTTGCACCGCTGTTCTCCTGGAAATCTCTCGTATTCTGAACACACTTCCACGGCTCGTTCCTCGTTACAACTGTTAGGCGACCGTGATAACAGATACAGCCCCAAAGGGTGTCATTTTGCGTATTTCTCCTTTAAGAAGTCGTTCCTGTGCAAGATACAATTCGTTGCTGTGGTTGTCAGCTTTTAACAGTGAAACAGTGAACTAGAACTTTATAAATGCTTCTTGTATGACAACTGTTTACAATATTATATTTAAGCATCCTGTTGCACTCTACACGATAAATTATATAATGATATAAACTCCGTCCCAAGTGCTTAAATATAATATTGTAAACAGTTGTCATACAAAGAGCATTTATAAATATATGAATTGTAAACGGAAACTGTTACACTGCAACGCTAACATAAAATTTAACAAAACCTGTCTGAACTAGAACTGTTGCGTAGCAATGGGCGCCTAGTCTTCTAGTGTCTGGGAAAACGTTCGCAAAACCGTTGGCTGGCAATGGACGCCTGGCTCCGACTCTAATACTCCGGCTTCTAGGGCGCATGTCACAATAGTATATATACGTGTGTATAGACACCATATACCTATATAGAGGTAGTGGTTGTAGTCGTCGTTGCCGCCGCCACCGCTGCCTTTGTTATATTTGTAATTGTTTTTGTTGTAGTAGTTTTGTTGTTGGGTTTGTAGCTGCAGTTGTATTTGTGAGAGTTGTGTAGCCTTACTAAAGCACCATATCTGCGTTTGTTTGGAGAGACAGAAAAACAAGGAAACCAAGTTATTTTTCTACGTACGAACAAACTATGAGACAATTGCACTGCACACGTCCATCGACACTACCCAGGTGAAAATATTATGCGACTTCGAATCATAAAATAATCGCCATGGCTAGCAAATTGAAAGAGATGTATGAGGGAGAGATTCAAAGACACAGCATTTCTGCCTTTATCATGAAGAAGTTAAGAAAACTGCAGACAACATCAGGTAGAATGGCAGGTTTCAAAGAGAAGTATGAACCTCTTGAACACGAAACTGGAATCGTACAGTTACCCATAGCGAAAAGTTAACTGAGAGCTTACGTCTGGGTCGAAAATAGGTGTTTCAGTCACTAGAGTATTCGCAAATTATTTTAAAAAATTATTTTTTAATGATGTTTAGCATAAGGATCCCATCAAGGTAGTTACTTTTTTTGGTATTCAACAAATCTCGAAAAGAGCTGAATCAGTGAAGTAATAAAGAAACTTACTGTGATGTCACCCTCAAATGTCCCATACCCTCCCTAATAACACACGTCATTTGACCCTCACACAAGGCCCTAATCAGCAAATCTCCTAACGTATATATCTCCTGAGAAGACCCCCATGGTTTCTTACGAAAGGAGATTCTCGGATGGATCCATATGGCGTTGTCCTCATGCCCCTCAAACTGACACTGTTCTCGCGTGAGATTATCATCAACTTACCCCGAATGCTGATTGTTCCTGGGGTGGCCACCCCGCGGCATCCGCTCATAGCCTTCATATGACTTCAAAATATCACGGCCCTAAAGCGAATACACTTGAAATGAGACAAAAACACTTCGCACATCGTCTGGTCCTGGATCTCTCTTCTGCTATCCGAAGCGGCCCATGTTTAACCCGGACCTAAACTAAATTAATCAACCCTGATGTGAACTAACCTACCTTCTCGGTCGACAAGTCCATAGTCCAGTCGCTATATTGACTGAGCTACTGCAATAAGTATATATACTCACACTTCATTAGGTCCATTAAAATTTACATTTTGGGGTGCCAGAATTCAACTTCCTGATCCCACATCTCAGCATCCCAATTAATTTACAATTCCTATAGCATTAAAATTATCTACTATATATTAAATTTTTGGACCCGGGATAGCTCAGTCGGTAGAGCAACTTGATACGGGCTGCAGAGCCGGGTTTCGATTCCTGGCAGGGGAAAGGAATCTCCCTTTATCCCACAGGGTCCAGACCTGCTATGGGGCCAACCCAGCCTCCTATCCAATAGGTACCAGAGGCTCTTTCCCCAGAAGTAAAGCGGCCTACGAGTGAAACTTATCGCTCACCTCCATCTAGAGTCGAGATCAAGAATGGTGAATCTATACTTTCACGCCCTCATAGTCGTATGTCTTCATGGCTAGATGCTTAATTAGTTCAGCAAAGGGACTTAGCTTTCTGGGATGTTTGTAATGCTGAACAACAGATAATGCTACTCTGACTGCACTCACAGATACATAATTTTATGTTGTGGAAATTGTGATTAATTTCAGTTTAGCAGTGCTTGCATGAAATAACGGAGTGAGTGAGGTGCAGCTGTTCTGGGCCAGGAAATGATGAGTAGCAGAAGGCTCACTAGGCTTGTTTACTGCTCCACCTTCCCAATTTTTTCTCAGGCGTATTTCTTCGCGATTGCAATATGAGGGATGTGGGTACGATCTTGCATAACGCTTAATGAGTGATGGGCTATATTAATATTCATTTTAACTTCAATTTACTCCATGCAAATTGTTTCCGCCCCCCCCCCATGAACAGGTCTGGCCACCCGAGATAAATCACATGCCGCACAAATGACGCGGAGAAGGGAATGTGATAGTTCTGCCTATTATGGAACCCCGTTCCCCTTCGATCACTCTTCGAGGCCTATGCATAAGCACAGCTGGGTCATATGTTTAGGAGCTAACACTGTTCCTGACAGAGTGTCCATGTATGCATTGCGTTGTACATAGGCCTACATTATTCACATGGAAACATACGAATTCGATGACCATATTTACTTGGTAACGATGTGATTTCATCCATTTAAGTGTTCATTTTCTTTCTTGAGTTCGGTTACTGGCACTTGGCTGATGACGTAGACTCAATCCTTGCTACTCGCACCACTGTGTCAGAAATAGATCAGTTTCAGTGAATGTGAGGAGGATAGCTTGAGATTTGCCACCAACTTCTCTCGGTGGCAAAGCCTGATGCCATGTCTCAAGTTATCTAGACTCTTATCTTTCTAAGGCGGATGATTTGTAAATATTCTGAAGGTCTCTTTAGATATTTTTCTTCCTCTTCGCTCTTACTTTGGAGCATAGGGCTGATATCTCAGTTTCACTAATCATAGTTTTACAGAGGTAGGACTCCTTGGACGGGTGATCACCTCGTCACAAGGCCTCTACCTAACACAGGACAACATAAACACAGAATAAACGCATACACACACCAAATATCCATGTCTTGTGTGGGATTCGAACTCAAGATTCCGGCTTCCGAGCGAGCAAGGACAGTAGATGCCTTAGACCGCTCTGCTACCATGACCGGATCTTTAGAATATAATTATTTAATTACAATCAAATTCAATTTGATATTGATATTCGGCCTAAGATGAAATATTTAAAATAAAACTGCATAATTTTNTATATTGGGTTTCTGGACTTTATCCATCGTCCTGGTTTTTAAGATAACAAATAAAAACACGACGTTTCGGAAACTGGATCTGTTTCCGTCCTCATGTGAAGGAAAAGGGGAAACACCTATTCTGTTGGGTCCGTTAGAAAGAGCTAGCCTCAATCACTGGACAAACCAATAGGTGTTTCCCCTTTTCCTTCACCTGAGGACGGAAACAGATCCAGTTTCCTAAACGTCGTGTTTTTATTTGTTATCTTAAAAACCAGGACGATGGATAAAGTCCAGAAACCCAATATATCCGTGTGTTATTCACCATCGTCAGAATCCTATAGTAACTACGAGTAACACTGCAGGCAAAATTAAATAGAACAGAAACTCATAAGTGGTTCTATAGCCTACTTTAATTCACTAGGTCTATACTCCTACAGATAAATACTTCAAGGCCCAAGGTGGACCACCGTAAAGTAACCCATTTACCGGAACAGAGTAAAACACACAAAGAGAGGAAAATATGGGAAGGAAGGGGTAATCAGGCAAGAGAACAGAGTTCCTCTCGAAATTTCGGAATTAGATTCCCAGCAGAGACGATGGGATATCATTTTTCTTTCTGCCGTGTCCAGAAGACGACCCGGCCTTACAGAAGCGGACCCTCCTACCGGAAATCGAAGGTGGCACGATGTCCATCTCCTGCCGTCGGTACATGGGAATATATTCCAGCACTGTCGTTGAGTAATATCCTAGCAGTAACTGATAACAATTAGGTCTAAAGTCAAGAGGCCGAACTTTGGCAAGCATGAGAGGTACTTGCCCGTGCTAATATTCTTTGGAACAGGTCTGGTGAAGCAAGATAATGCACATGACTCACAAATGAGGCGGAGTGTCTGTTACAGAACCTCTTCCGCCTTGCTATCACTCTTCCAGTGTGTATGCATACGTACATTACACCAATAAATTTAGTAACCTGCACCGCTCTTGAGAGATTGCCCGCGTACCCGGAGTTCGTGGTTTTGAGTCTAAAGATATCCGAAAGTGCAATATCTGTGTATTTCTTTACACAAGCAAATTCACTGAAGCCTTTAGTTTCTTCTCTTTTACGAGCTCCGAATTTCCTTATAAGAATGGATTTTTTAAATTATTTTGGGGTCTTTGCAACGATTGGTTCCAAATAGCGTTATCAAAGCTTCGGATAAACATGGTGCCACCATCTTCAGGCAATCAAGGCATAAATGTTTGGTGTGTGTGTATGCGTTTATTCCGTCTTTGTGTTGTCCTGTGTTTAGGTAGACGCCTTGCGACGAGCTGATCGCTCGTCCAAGGAGTCCTACCGTCTGTGTAAAAATGATTACGGAACTAAATATAAGGCCTGGGCCCCGAAAGGGCTGGAAGATCCATTGAAAAAAACGTACATGCTTATATGTATATGTAACACGAGAAATTACTGTGATCGTGAAATATTCGGTATTGAGATTTCGAGGAATTTACATTTTTTAAGCTTCCCTGGAAAGGAAAACGTGGTTTATGGAATCTCTCTCTTCTGTGTGCGTATGCCTCCAAGCATGTGCGCCTTGCCAGCGCCTAAACTGTGCATGTATTGTATTGATATTTGATGTTTATATTTTATACATCCTAGGCCGATGCCCGACTAGTATAAACATTTAACTCCAAAACATCGCGCGTCTGATGGGCCTCAAAAGAAAATATTTTTTCGAGCAGTTTTCTAATACTTCTACCACATTTCAGTCATAAATGAAGAAACCCCACCTAAATAAAAGTGGGAGGTCATGTCTTCAGGAAACTAACGGCACGCCTTCTACTGGGCCAAATGCGAAACGTTAATTTCCTCGAAACTGATTCAACGATTTTGATTAAATATTAATCATCTAGAGAGACAAAGGGCCCATATGTGATTCTGTAGACCTAAACCGGCTAAATTTAACGGGATCCCAACAACGGATCCCCGGCCTGCAGTTCATTCATAAAATATAATTTTTATCAAAAAAGGGCTTTAATGATTTTCATTAAATTTCGACAGTTTGCAATAATGATATTCCCCCCCCCCAAAAAAAAAGAATTGCACTGAAGACAAATTTGGTGATATGTTTTGTATCATTCAGAATTACTGTGTTTTCGGACTGTGCACCCCATCCAGTATTATGAGACGTAAAAAAGACGACGTTTCGGAAACTGGATCTGTTTCTGTCCTCACGGGGGAAACACCCAATCTATTGGGCCTCTTAGAAAGAGCTAACCTCAATCACTGCAGAACCCGTGTCAGGGTCAGGGCCAGGGTCAGACTTGCTCTACCGCCAATCAGACACCTAGAGGATCACGACCAGAGATCCCGGTACCAGCTGGATAGGATATTGGGTGAACCACAGAGCCGGTGTAGATGACGTGGAGAGGAGAAAATTCTTGACCCTTCTAGGACTGGAACATCGACCCCTCGGTAGTCCAGCCCGTAGCAAACCACTATCCCGGCTCTATAGTGTTTATGAGTCACCCGAAATAATTTTATAGAAGGACAATTTCTTGAAATCATGCTGTACAAATCTAAGTTTGGGGTTGATGGTTCTCTATTCAGTAGAAATACAGTGTTGTTAATTTGCATGATGCTGCTGCTGTTGTATTCTTGGGCTGTTTAACATAGGGCAGTGCTTTCATGATAGAAATAACCGGTGTAAAGTACGACATGCCAGCTTACTGTAATACCTTTATGACTGAAATATGATAGTGAATCGAAATGTATTATTTTGAAAGCTTCCTGTGAAAGCATAACCTATACAATGAACCATGTCATACCAGAATACAATGTCCCCCCCCCATATAATGATTATAGACCTCATAAATCCTCTGAACATCAGAAGTTTTCAGTGCTGAAAAGCAAACAGAAGGTATGTAATCAATTTCCTCATTTAGTATACATTTTTAGTAAAATATATAACGCCCACGAACATGTAATTCGGTACGCTAATAAAATTTCCATAGCGGCTTTCAATAGACTCCAATCTAAAATTATCTTTTCATTTTATAAGTTCACAGCTACAGAGAATATTCAATATAATCCTCACAATTTACGATTCATCCGAGGCTTTTGTTATTGATGTTAGGGAAAACATAAACAACGTGCTCTTATACATCAAATATGAGCGTTGCCTTCATTTGTCAACACACCATGTCAGATACTGTGAAGAAGAACAAATTAAAAGCGCAAGATTAAAGAGTGTTAGACACGCGAATCTGCCATCAAGTTAGCTGCAGGAAGTTGAACGAAGGCGTGAGTGGTAGTCCCACTTGCTGGGGCAGCATTACTCAGAACTCGCTTTACACTTCTCTCAAAGGTTCAATACCCTTTTGCAAGGCGAACATAATCCATCCCCGTAGAAGAAAATGTCGGTTGATTGCATGGGTACAATGCGAATTGTCACCTCCTAAACAAGCACACATTGCCTATGTAGTGTATCAGTGCTTGTAGGATAGGACATTTGTTATAAAATACTCTGCACTATAATATAGCACAGAGTCTTATTTGATATATGTTCGCTAACAAATGGATGAATTAAAGGTTTTGAAATTGTTATGTATAATATTTACTAAAACGAGCCAAACATTTTACGTCACGCAGCATCATTGTGCCACATCGGGACACAAGGGTTAACAATAATTATTTGCTTCGAAACATGACAATATGGCTGATTTACTGTTATAGTTCACTTTTTTCCCGGACTTAGAGGGAATATCATTACTTACGTAATAATCATTATTCGAATCATTAATTAAATAGGGAAAGCGTCCATACACTCTTTAGGGATTTGTTTTAAAATAAACTTATTCATTATGAAAATCTCATGTATACATTTTTTTAGTGGGGTGGAGTCCAATTGGGTCTACTCGGCACGGCGGTCACTAATTGGCCTATTGTAGCATGCCCGGGATGATTATGATGGAGAATTTGGTGGAATGAAGATTGGCATGGGAAACCGAAGTACTCGGAGAAAACCGGCCCACCGCCACTTTGTCCACCACAAATCCCACTTGACCAGACCCGGGATCGAACCCGGGCCGCAGCGGTGGGTCATGCACACATGCTCTCTTTCAACAATGTTTTCTTTTTGTTGGTGTAACATCGCACAGTTAATGTCTTGCGCATTAAATTCTTACCAACATAAAAACAAAAACAGCGGCAGGCATAAATCACTTTTGTACTACATAATTTTTTATAAGTTGTAGAAGTTTGTGACGACGGTACATCAGTATAAATATTATATTTTTAAACACTATCCATCGTCCTGCCTTTATCTAAAAACACCGTCCTCTTTATTTTTCAAAACACAGCATTTCAGAGACTGGGTTCTGTCTCCGTCTACAGGTAAAACCTACTCAGTTGGGCCCAATCGGTCCAGAGATATGGATTAGTTCTATCGATTGGGCCCAACTGAGTAGGTTTTACCTGTAGACGGAGACAGAATCCAGTCCCTGAAATGCTGTGTTTTGAAAAATAAACAAGGCCCAAAAATATAATATTTGTAACAATTGTTTATGCTCGCCCATTGGCTAAACTAAGGAAGGAGAGACGAATTCGTTTACCTTATATGGCAAAAAATACAAAAACGCTGTAGTTTTAAAACGACATTAATATACAACAAATCAGATGCCCTTTTTAACACTTTCCTAGTTATTGCCGAAAGGACTCTGGAATATCTGAGACGGCCCGGGATATTTCAGACCATACTTTAACCATCAATTTCAGTGCCTAACTAAGTGTTCATTACTGTAATGATTTTATTTATTTACAGTAACTTTTTTACACTTGAATTTACACAATCATTTATTTAATATAGATTACCTTAAACACAGTATTCTATAATAATACCACTGCGAGATATAACTTCGAAATTTTCGGGAAAACCAGGTAATAAATCCTAATTCTGTATTATGTAACTCTCTTTCCAAAGCCGCAGTTCACTTTGCGATACACTATGTG
>NW_019741976.1:9933-174710 GCF_002891405.2 Cryptotermes secundus | reverse complement strand
CCTCAAATCTTACACAACAATAATTCTCAGAAAGACGAAGTAGACACTACTGTGTCAACATTTGTTTTATTATTAGCAGTATAAAAATTCATACAAACAAAATATAGATCCATATTGAAAGATGGCGCAATTCAAGAACCAGTACCAGTATTCTTGTACACCTGAAGATGACAAAATATTGATACAGTAGTGTCTATTTTGTCTTTTTCATAAGTATTGTTGTGTAGACTGTCCCATTATATTGTTACTACATATGCATGCAACGCATACGAGTACATAAGAGACGTTACCACGAAAGTGCAAAACCAGATCTAGTGAAGTTCCCACGGCAACAAATACATTTAACTACTGGTGCATAGAACTTTTGAAACGGGACTCCTGAACAAGGTGTTTTCTAGGTCGTCCGACTGTCAGTTATAACAGACTAAGAGAGGTCAGAGTTGAGACACAGAGAACAGAGAGAAATGAGACCATGTCAGAACAGTTCAGAGGAGAATTGAGAAGAGGTTAGAACAGATCAGAGGCGAACGGAGCTGAGAGCAGAAGAAACCAGCTCAGGTAAGAACCAGAAGACGACAGACTAGCCAGGTGGCACCGCATGGAAGACATTATTTCTAAGTGATTGTAATTGCAATTGTAATTGTAAACGACTTATCCAATAAACAAATTCGTCTAATCCGGAAACAATTAATTTCTTGTGGCGTTACCTGGATACGTGACAATATTTTCGTCAAATGAAATATAAATTGCAAAAAAAAAAAAACATTGCGCTGAAAAAGAAACAAAAGAAGTGAGTCTCCAAGACAAGCTTCAACTGGAAGCGATCGAATTGGCTGTCGCTTTACAACTCAGGGCGAGGGCAACTCATTAAGTGTGGGTGTCATACCAGCAGGAGACGGTTCATTAATTTATCTCCCAGCTCACTGGACATCGCACCGGAAATTAAACTCCTGGATGAAAGGAAGGAGTTATATGAGAGAAAGCCAGAAACGAGCTAAGGAAGGAAATGCAAGAAATGAAAAGGCTCAAGGACCGTCACTGTCTTCTTCAAGCAACTTCAATAACAATGGGAAGTCTTTGACAAAACAAAATAGAAATACACGGTCCTGCTAGAGTAATAGATCAGTCCTTCATCAAGTACACGTTTATTAACTTTTTAGGCATTATACGTCGTCCTGTTTTCTCTGCCTAAAAGTCAATAGTTCCACATTCACTGTTTTTATTTAAAACAGGGCGGCGAGCAGTGTCCAAAATATTAATAACTGTATTAATATAACATCGTCACTAACTTTTAGATCACTCAGCTCCAACTAGTGCCGAGGTCAAGAAAACGTGGATATATACATCCACTCCCCTGTACGTTTTCACGGTATTGTGCTTAATTAGATAAGTACATGGATAACTCTGCCGTTTTTAAATTCATCAAGGTCCTTAAAGTCGGAATATATTATAGGAATACGATATTGTTATATGATACATAAAAGATTTAGGTTACTTAATTTCAGTCCGATGAGACCAACTACTTGATACAGAATCTTCCATGAAAAGATAATAGCTAATCGTGTTGTCAAAATATTCTCTGCTTTTATGGAATCCGACATGTCAAAAAGGCCCATCACTTGACCCTACCTTGTGCCAATTCAATCTGGTACATACACTTACAAATAATTTCTCCAATATGCATTACAAGTTGATCTTTTCATCTACAGCTTGGTTTCCGAAATGGTCTCTTACCTTCAAGTTTTCCGACTGCAGAATTTTATATTTTTCATTCCACAGTGCGCATTGCATATCTCGTCATTCTCTTAATTCTTCTTTGAAACAAGATAAAACATGAAGAAAGCAGTCTTCTGGGATTTGCCACCGTGTATATTACTAATTACTACACCAATGAAAAGTTGCGATGTTAGGCTCCTGCTTGGGAATAAACGCTCATGGTCTTAAAATCTCTTACCCCTGCAGGGAATCGAACCCATCCTGTTCAGCTCGTGGCCCGTCGACATATAGACTGAGCTATCCTGGCTCTCGATTACACTTTAACGCTAATTTCAAAGGATATTCCATGGAATACATGTAATTTTTTCAACGACATTCCTAATTAACTACATGCATAAGTTAACCAAACGGTTATAAATACAGGAAACGGAAATTCGATTAACAATGATTTAACATGAAAACAATAAGAATTTTGGTCGGGCCTCCTAACACGGCGATATTTATTTATATGAGAAATACTATATAAAATAGGTAAATATACAAAACACATACTCAAATATATGGTCGGATGGATGACTGAATTCTTGTCTTTCCATGATCTAGATCAAATGATTCAATAAGTATCGGAAATATAATTCAGTATAATTTTAATTACGAAGATTCTTGCTTTAAATACTCTTTGATGAATTATTTCTGGACTCCATATCGTGGCGTCATTAAATATAGAAAGAGTCCATCACTCATTCAATGGATTCAATCTGTAAAGAAGTAATTTTGCACCATTCCATTTCGTACCAAATTACAAATACCCACTTTTGTCATTCTAGTTGCTGCACGTGTATAAGTCAGAATCACCTCCCTTTATTCTCCAACGTATGTGGTTTCTTTCACGTGGACTATACATGTCTCTCTCTAAAAATCGAACTATAAGGATAGAATATTAATGCTGTGAAATTTTCGTAATGTAAAAAGCAATTTTGAAATGTCTAAATATATAGTAGCTAATATGTTTTTGCTTCAGTATATAAAAATTTGAGTACCGAATAACAGTTAACATATCTCTATAAGATAATCGTTAGTAATTCTTTAAAATTAGATAACAAATTTTTCTTCACTCTGGACAAGATGCCTCATTACCGTCGTTAATCTCATCACACATTGCCTGTTAGTATATACACGTGCCTACGTATTCTAAGGAAAGCCGCTAATAACTTGCAAATATGATGATAATATTTTAAAATAATTATTTTCCACTGGACCATCACTTCAAGATTTTTTTACGATGATTATATTTCATTTATGTTATTTATCTCTGTTCCTGTCGTGCATCCCTTTCGCTGCAGCAGTCGGCCCTTTCTTACTGGATGACACAAGTTTAAAGGGATGGCGGGAAATGACGAACATCAAGCCCAAAGTGCTACAGTACAAACTACCATGTTCTGTCGTCTAGCCCACTGTAGCTGTGGATATATTGTCCCCCCACGTGAGGTACCAAACCTCGTTTCTCCATGTCACCCCGACAGTGAAATATCCGGTCTCACCCTCATCAATCTAAACCCGTTCAAAAAGTGCACGGTGGTGTGAGTGACCGGAAACTCCAGGACGCTAGAACATACTTCTTACATATAATGTTATTTCTTGTCATTACACAGATCAAGTTCTGATTGCAGATGAAGAAGAAATTGGGGGAAGAAAGCACTTTAATTAGGTTAAGAACTTGTTCCTTTGCCAGAAATTTAAGGCATATATTCAGAGAAAATTGAAGAATATATTGACATCAAAATCTTTCTACTTCGAGGGATATCGTAACGACGCCCACAAAAAGAATATACAATTAAGGATGCACTATATTTTCTCGAAATTACATGAAAAATACTATCTTTCAGGTAGAAGTCTTCTTCATTAAGGTGAAAATTACGGAAGTTTGGCTATTCTGGTTACTAAGTTGACAATACAATTTCCAGCTTTTACGGAATCCGGTTTACTGCTTTCGAAGACCGTCTGTGACAATTTGTAACTCCATTACTTTTATGGTGATGGGTTGTTAGCCTCAAGTATACATTAATATCTGAATAATCACCCTTTTTCGGCTGTCTGTGACTACTTTTTCTTCTTATTCTCAGTTTCCCTCCATGAGCAAATCCTGAAACTGAAGGCGCTCGATGCCCTTGTATCACCAGATACGTTTAGCCTCATCCGTGAAAGAGGGAGATGTACAAAACTGGGGCGCATATCGGTGGGAATGGAGCAAGCTGAGGCTTCAGCTGTCCGTCAGCCACTCCACTCATAACTCAAGAAACAACGAAAGTGTGGTAATAATTCTGCAATAATGGCGATAAAGAGTCAGTGTAAGTATATATTCATTACTTTTGGAAGAATTATTTGTTAACGATAATTGTATGCTGCAACTTTGTCTTCTTTATAAGAGGATCTGCGTAAGATTTCTATAGATCCTATTTAATACGAGAAGAACAATAGCACTCATGCCAATCAATTTCATTCATTCATTCACTCATTCAACAGTAATCTGTCAGACGACAGATCCATATGGGCGTAAAAATATACACTACAAAAAGAATGCAATCACACAAGAATGTAAAGTTCCAGAATGAAAGATATTGTACAACCGGTTTAATATCCTAGCATTGTTCTTCCTGAAGTGTTCTGAGATACAGGAAACTTATGGCAAAGATAATTTCATAATTCACAATAAGTTACAGTGTCATTCTCATTGCTAATATCACATCCTTCAGCAGTTAATATCATTCATAATTTATAGAAAATCGTTTTTCTTTTAAACCATTCTCTATTTATTTTATGAAACAAAAGAAGAACCCCTCAGTAAGAGTAATGGTGCTAGTAACAGCAGATGTAGTGGCTGCCGTGCTGAAGGCCGTAATAATGCTACAGTTGGACATCCCGTATCCGCATCTCCCGCCATCCGCACCACATCCGGGCATCCAGAAACACCTGAGAAGCGAGAAGCGCTAACATACAGGACGATGAAGTCTTCCGGGCGTGTTCAAGCAAGTACCGACTACCGGCCGCGCTTACATCGCGCCTCGGTTCGAAGATGACGTCACACAGGGCACTTGCTTCACATTTCGCGGCTTGAGTTCCACTGAAAGTGACAAGAGGCGACAGTTTTGCACATGTGTAATCCTGTCTCTTAGCACTGTGGTATTACTTGTGCCTATCACATGCATTTTAATTTTATTCTGTCATCTTGGTTTTATATTGTGACGTGTGTGTACCCATCGCTAGGCAACGGCTCTGTAAACAAATTCCCACGCGAGACAACGCGCGCAAGAATAGGACATCTATTGCTACGCAACGATTCAGTAAACACGCCTCATTAAAATCATAGTCTGCGTTCTCTGCGTGGTCCGTGCGAAGTGGTTATAAAGCATAGAAGAGTAATCGAGTTGAATCTTCGGAATTGGCAGCTGCCGAACAATGGCAAGAAGAGAATTGGGTTGTGAAAAGAAGACTTCAAGTGTGATTTGAAGTTACAGTGAGACTGCTATAGATCCGTTGTCAGGATACGGCTAGGGAAGGCTGAGAATCCGAGTGCATATGTAACGGTGAACTGCATAGCGTGTAGATCAGTGACAGAGCTGTATCACCTGCAGTCCCGAGTTGTGAATGTATACAGTGCAATAAATCGAATCATTCAATCCAAACCCCGACTTATAAGCCATGTGCAAACCCCTACACGTGACAGTATTTTAATCGGTACCCGACGTTATTGTTTTCCGACATTTCCGAATACTGTGTTCTCCACTTTTTTAGAACTTATACTAGGTAGGGGTGCTGATAAGTCTTTGGCTTTTCCCATTTCACCTATTTTATACTAATAATAATTTTATCACAACAAAGTTTATTAGTTTGTATATGTCTGACCTAAATTTCATAATTGTTGTCTGATTATTTAATGTTCTTGCAGATCTGAAGTGAAAATGGCGCAAAACAACGGAGATTTCACTGCAAAAAAGTACCAAAGAATTTACGATGATATGTCGGTTACATTAGGTGATAAGCGTCCTTTCTCCTTCACAGTGAAGAATTGGATTGCTGGGTTTAGAGCAGGATATTTGAGCACTGAAGATGAAGGACGTTTTGGGAGACCAACTCAAGTGACAATTCAAGAAAACGTGGATGCCACTGATTCCATGATCCTCAACGATCGAAGAATATCGAATATCCGCTAAAAAGATAACATAGACCCTGGAGATATCCCGAGAAAGTGTAGGCTATATTGTTCACGAGATTTTAGACATGAGAAAGCTCTCAGCCAAATGGCAAATGGGTTCCCAAATGTCTCAATGCTGATCAGAAGCGTGATCGAGTGCTTACTTCACAAGCCATTTTGGACCGATTTCGGCGGAATCCTGTGGGATATTGAACCGTTTCGTAACTATGGATGAAACTTGGATCCACATATAGCACGTATGATCCAGAGACCAAGGAACAATCCAAGGAAAGGAGATACAGTAGTTCCTTACGTTCAAAGGAGTTCAAGACACAATAGTCATCAAACAAGGTGTTAGCGTCTGTCTTCTGGGACAAAAATGAAATTTTGCTTGTAGACTACCCGGAAAAGGGTTGCAATCATTACGGCAAAGTACTACGTTGCACTTCTCGACAAAGTGAAGTAGCAACTGGTCTCCAAACGTCGAAGGATATTTGCGAAAGGAATCTTGTTTCTTGAAAACAGCGCTGCTCCTCACAAGGCGGTCATTACTCATCAGAATTTGGTAGACCTTCACTTTGAAATTTTGAAACATCCGGCTTACTCGCCTGATTTGGCCTCTTCGCACTACTATTTCCTAACCTCAAGAAACACCTGAAAGGAAGAAAATTTTCGAGCATTCAGGAGGCCACATTAGCTGAGGACGGGTGGTTTGCAGCAGCGCAACCAAAAGACTTCTTCTTGGGTGGTTTAAGGAAGTTAGAATAACGAAGTCATAAGTGTGTGGAGCTCGGGGGGGNGCCGGGGGGGGGGGAGGATGTAGAGTACATACATTTTTTCAAACTCGTAGATTGCTGTTTTCTTTATAAAGCCAAAAACTTTAGAGCGCCCCCTCGTAACAAAGTTATAACAATCAGTCACTATGATATGGAACCAACAAATCATGACAGAACTATACCACGGAATAAACCTGATATTATACTTCGAGACAGAAAGTGAACCCGGTATATTCTGGAACTTTTCTATACCGATACAACTTTATTAAAGAAAGAAGCTGAAAACTTATGAAATTATTAGAGCTGTCAATCAAAGTACAGTGAGGGTGTAACGTGAAAGTGAAGGGTATACCAGTGCAACAGGAAGACCATCAATACAATGTCACAAATACAGAATGTACAGAAAGTCACTTCAGGGTTATGTAAGATTGTATTTTCTTCACCCTTACTCATAAAAATGAAACAATTCATGAAAATAAAATTTGTCTCAAAAAGTTTCTGTCAGCAAATTTTCACACGCATTCCTTTCGTGGCAAAAGAGACATCCAGACGATCTCGGAACTTAGTGCTGCCAACAACTGCAGTGATACACTGTCGGGTTGGCCACTTGCCCATTACACCCATAAACTATACTTGAGACACTCCACGACCAAACGTAGTGGGGCTGATTGATGATTTAGGAGGCCAAGTGACGAGTCCTCATCTCCGGCCATCTGCCCCTGTCAGGGCACTTGGTCTCCAAGATGATTAAATTTGATCGCCGATGTTTTCTTTTGGAATTATGTCGAAAGTGTTGCGTATAGGTGTACTGAACGGATGGCTAACTTAGACGAACTAAAAGGGAGGATCACTGCAGATGTGATAGGCAAAGATGGTCACCTGTATTTGGGTATCGCCCATGCTAAACACCCCAGCATGGGACTGGGCCATTCTAATAACATCTTCAGCGGGGGACTGCAAAAAGCAACATTTTAATTTCAAATGTACTCATATTTACCGCGATGCTGTTATGTGATGAACCTAGCAAAACAAAATCTAGCACAGGTTCATGGAGAGAATACCCTGTATTAGTGTGTCAAAACAAAGAGAATTATGGTAATAATAATAATAATAATGATAATCATCGTCAAAATAATGACAATGACAACAACAAACACAACAACAATGACGACGACAGCAGCAGCAGAAGAACAACAAAAACAACAACTATAACAAAGCTACAATGTAGTTACTCGTATATCGAAAATAAAGAAATTTTCTCTATTTTGGATAAAATTTCAAATATATGCTATTTTATACACGATCTGCTCACTTTCACAAAGTAAAGATGAAGATGCATAGCTCTGAATGATTCTATATCACGTTTACATAATTTCTGTCATTTACCCAATAACATGTTACATTAACATTACCAATTCCCCTGGTTACGCAATTAAACCGTGTTTCTTTAACTGTAGGTATAAAGAATGTCCATGTGTTTCGGAAAGAAATGCAAAATACCTAACAGTGCCATCATGTCGACCGTGGCTTAGAATAAAATACCTTAAGTGTCACTTTAATGGCTTAAACGAATTTTCACATATACCTTCCGAACTTCCAAACTGATAAATCCTGACAGATGTATACGGCACATACATATGTAGCACACTCATACGTAATACTAGCATTACGATGTCTAATATTATACTAACTCAATTTAAGGGCCTAATTGATTCTTTACTTATACCGTACAAATACCTATGACTAACGTTAATGAAATACAATCTATGGTATTTACGAGTGTGCGTTTAATTTACACTAATTCATTTTTGGGAGCCACGTCACTTACTCGCCTACATAAACTTTACAGACATATTTTCATTCGTTTAACATATATCAATTTCAATTACACGATCCGAGTTTTCTGTCCTCTAGTTCACTCGAACATTGCTGCTAAGCCCATATTACTGAGGGACCTAAATACATTTTTGGACGCTTCCCGCCAAGCATTAACCTGAGAGAAAAATACATGGAATGAGAATTATTAGACACGTGTGCTATATTTCATAGCCAGTAATTCCTGTAATCTTTTGTTACTATTCGTAACTGCTATTAAATCAGCAGTCTTCTGCCACCACCTTACAACTAACATACAAATGAATAGAAAATGTTGCCTGCAATTTTCTGGTCCTATTCGCAACTACTTGTTAGCTTACCGAACATGTGTATCACGAGAATAATGACTGAAGAAAAGCTTTAACGTATTGCATATATACGGATTATATTAACTGATATTGATTGTATTGATTGTTACCTTTCATATTCGTAATGGCTCCATAGCAGAGAAAAATAATGTTCAATCAGCAGGTAAATAAATGAATGGATATATAAATAACAGAATTATTGTTATAATTATTATTATTATTTACCTTCCTTGTTACGGGGGGCACGCAGTAGTATAGTTGGTTGAGGGGCTATGCTACAAGCCGGAAGGTCGCGGGTTCAGATCCCGATGAGGTCACTGGATTTTCTCAATTGACCTAATCCTTCCAGCCGCACTATCGCCCTGGGATCGAATCTGCATCTAACAGAAATGAGTACCAGGAACCATCCTTGGGGTGAAGGGCGGCCGGCTCGTAAGGCTGACAACCTTACCGCCATCTTTGAGCCGACTGTCTAGATAATGTGGGACCCTCAACGTCTCACAACCCTATGGGCCTTCACGGCCTGGTACAGGGATAGCTTTACTTTTACTTCGTTGTTACGAATAGATATTCGCTGAAAACCTGAGGAGATCATATTCTGTTCAAGTCTATTATATTCAGCACTTGATCGTCCTAGGTAAGCTGACGATTACATCTCTTACATCGAATCGCATTAATTTATTTTAGCAGAATCTTCATTGCAGTAAGCTTCTTTCCTTCGGAAGTTCGTTGCCACAACCCAAACTACACGATGCCAGCGCCACATCGCAGTCTCTGAACCCAAAGCTGTCCATAGTTTGTAACCTTCACACAACACCTCTGTAAGATTAATGTTAATGTTGTCCTCTCACGTATGTCTGTATCCCTTAAGTGGTCTCCCTTATTCAGGTTTATCGAATAAGTGGCTAACAGCAAATTCGTCGAGTATAATTATTAATATAAAAATATTCAATAACCAAATACTGACAGATTGTAAGCTCTCAGATCATGCTGATAATGCATGTAGCATGCCAGTACGGTGTAGTTTATGTTTGCACTATGGCCGCTAGTGAGCCCAAGTACTGGGAAACCCTGTAGGCCTATTGAGGCTCAGATATATCGTGATAGGTAGTTGTGCCTAACGCGGTGGCAGGGAGTTCGAAGAAAAGACACCTCTAACTCCTTCCAGAAGCATCGCCCCAGTTGGTTCCGTCACCAGGCATCGGAAATAAATCCCTCCACGTCGCCTCTGAACATAAGAGTTGCAATGGCAAGAGGAAGAGTAAGAAAAAAAAAAGAGAGAAAAAGACAGAAAAATAAAATAAAATGTTGAAGAAGGAAGCAGACTATGAAGAAGGCGAGGGAGGGAAGTACTTTATCGAACGCCTTTACTCCACCATCCCATAAAATCCCATGTATTAAATCCTCCACCTACTTCCCTCCCTCTCTTCCCTTTCTTCTAACAAGATCAATGGGATGAATTAGAGAACAATGTGGAGTGACAGTAGTGATGAAGACACATCGCCAGTTTCCGTAGACTAATCCTATAGGCAGGCAATCCCTCCTTCGGATAAACGCGACTCACCCCACACACACACTCACTCAGTGAACATAGAGGAGTAATGTACAGCGTGACCAAGTGATAGCATGTCATGTGACGTCATCAACTATGCCACATAATCAGGGAAATTGGTATTAATATCCTGGAAATTTAACTGAACAGTAACACAGAACATGGATGTGCCCATCACGCGGGTCACCGCCCACTTACATGGAGTCTACCAATACGGGACATGATGCTACATGGCAGTCCCTTAGCTTCTTAAACCAGGAAGTCTTCAGAAGTGTTTTCTTGCAAGTGAAAGACAATAACTTACAAGCAAAAATATTATTCTGTGTTCAATTTCTAAGAAGTTTCTCTCTCTCTCTCTCATAAAAAGTTTCAGAATAGTGAAGGAAGCTTTTCCTTCTCCAGGAAATCATTACCGAAATACACGTATTGTCTGTCGTCCATCCATCTGTCTTTCAATCATTTCCACCAAGGTAATGTAAGTTAAGTGTTCTAACCTCTCGATCTGAACGTCGCGTCTTAAAAGATAAACCCACATTTGCACTGTTTATTCCACGAATGCTGACAACGATACCAACAAGACGCTCATAAGAGACACACGCTTCACTGTGATGACTGTGTGCATGATGACAGTCTTGCAAACGAAATGAGCAGATCCTTTCGGTCACTTGCTTACAAACTGCAATACGACGAGACATACCTGCATTTCCGTTACAATATCTGATGAAGCATTATAACTAGGCTAAAGAAATTAAATTCGCCGCCGAACTACATGGCCTCTCCCTCGGATAAAACCGCGTCAGGATCCGTCAACCGTAAGCGTTCATAAGAATGAATACATACCGAACGCCGGAACAGACCTCAAAAGGGGAAAAAAGGCTGCATACTTACATCCGACCTGAGTAAAAAATATTTTTACACGAGACATCTTGGTCGTTACAGTTGTACTGATATCTGATTAACAAGTCATCCAGTGTGAACCAGTTTGTCCAATTATTTATATGGCCTTCCATGTTTCAGCCCTTGGGGGTATATTTACAATTGCTAAGGATATTACTGTCAGCCTCTGGAGATGGGACCAAAGGACCGAATCATGAAGGGCCACATAAATAATTTTATTTTTTACGCTAAACTTGCTTAGACTGGATGGATCACCATTCCAAGGTAAGTAAAAATATTTTCATTCGCACTTTTTAATTTCTGTTCACGAATGGAAAAATTATATACCTTTTTTAAAACATAAGCAGGTATAAATTCGGAACCGTCATCATAGTCCTGGTTTAATGGTTCCCTTGCCAAAATTTTCTATGTCTCTTCTGTCCACCTTCTCCGAGTTATATGTCCGTCCCTCACAAACTGACCGTAGCCAGCTGCACACCGCAAGGTGCAGCTGAGCGTTAGGACGCCTGTGACGTATTTGGGAGAACCCAGATTCTCTTCTTTAATTATAATTTATTTCTTACTTTGCTTCCAGACATTTATCCTAGAAGGAATATTCCTGCCTCAAATGGGACCTTCAATAAAGCAAAACGTAAAGAAACAAGAATAATAGAGTAGGAGAAAAAAAACAAAGAGTAGCATGCAGAGAAGGAAGAAACGAAATACAAAGAGAAAGAAATGAAGATATCTGAATTTAGCTTTACACTGTTGGAACATGAAATGCTTCTCTCTAACTGTAATAATTGAATTGTATTCTGTTAAGTAAAATTTAATTTTCTAATGGGTCTCATGGAGATCCATTTTAAAAGAGTTTTATCTAGAAATACTATTCTCATAATTTCCTCGGGTTATATCACTTAATGAAAGCAAATAAAATTATAAACTTCCGGCATTATTTCCGGAGCTCCTTATGTGTTCTAACAAACATGTAAGTGCTACGTGATTCATATGTGCAATGTTGATTGCACTAACCTGTCCAGGCCTACGTAATGAAATGAGCTGCAATTTGATGCTGATAGTATGAATGTTTTCAATATGTACTGTAATACAGTAGTATGGTCTACTGACAGAAGACGTTCACAAGGAATGTTAATAAATCGCTTGACGGTTGGGCTCGGTAAGACAGTGCGTCTGAGCTACACTGCATAAGGAATGCCGAGAGGGGCTACAATGAGTAAGGGTTCCTTTGTCCACCCTCATTGCCTCCAGCAACGTGACGGTGCAGTCACTACAGTCTCTCCATCAGATCTGTCCGTAACACATTAACGTACTATCCGGCTTTCCGCACTATGCAGCTTCCTTGCCCTGCGAGTAACTTATGGATCAATAATGAATTATTTTGCCATAACGTCTCGAGTTTCGAACCAATGAACCTAGTAGCCGGGAGACTGCAAAGGAAATTTTAGCGATAACTGTTACCTAGCTGTAAAAAGTACTGCAGTAAATGATTCCACACACAGAACTCAGTGTGTATCAATCGTCCTTGTACCTGCCTTCTGTTTCAAAAAATTTATTTAGCGCCAAATTTATCTATATCTATCTATCTACTCCATCCATCTATATACCTACCTGCACATCTGTCTACACAAGGAGCAACTGGAAGGTGCTGACAAACTTGGGATATGAGTTCTACATACCAAAAAAAGACAAACTGTCTAGTTCAGCATGTGTCCCAAAACGCGAGTTAGAGCTGAAATAACATTTTGGTGACTTATTTAATTGCTGTTATCAACTTGGTGACTTCTGGCAGGCCTACAAGTTTTGCCACATTGGTTTACAGGCAACCACTAGCGATATTCCTTCTTACATGGCCTAGCAAAGCTACTGGAAGATGTACCACTGGCGGACAGGGCACAAATGCGGCCTCCATGCTCATCAAATTTGAATCCTATGAATTTTTACCTGTAGGGACACCTAAAATCCACAATGTATGCGGCTCCTTTTGACAGCAAACAGACACTTCACCAACGCATCGTGGATGGCTGTCAGACTATCAGCAACTATCTCAGTATCTTTCAATTGATGTGGTGGTCCATAATGAGACGTGTTGGTATAAAGATATTTTGAGTCTCAACAAATGTACCATCCAAAAATGCAATTAACATTAAAGCAGTTATACTTATTATCGTATTAAGATTTTCATCTTCGATACCAACAGTGAAAGGAAACTCTCAAATATGAAAACAGACTGAAACGTTTTTCAGCAATGGAAATGATACACTTACATGAAAATGTACGTGTAGTACCAGGAAGTTTATTTTAATAAAATCTTAGGATGAAAATTATTAAACCAAATTTGATAAGAAGGGGCATACTGTTTTATTGTTACGACAGGTAACACATGATAGCCCGCGAATATAAATATTCAAATATAGTTTCAGTTTACTTGAAACATCTGACGACATCAAGGCGAAATCAATAACAATGACAACACTTCATAACATTGACCTCCTCAAAGCAAGATCTTTCCAGCGGTTTCGTTAATTAGGTTGCTCGCAACCAGGAGATGAAATTTACTTCCCACGCTAGAAGCCCAAACCCCTACGCTGAAACTGAAGACGAATATTGGGCCCTCCGTTAGACTTCCGCGTGCTCGACGTTGACAGATTTCAATCCGGCAGTATCCATAATGATTAGCATGACCATTGTACTCCACGCGATAGTGAAAGTGCCGGCTCTGAAGATTATTGCAAAAGCACACGCCCATGTTTGAATCATAAAACTATTCGGCGTCACACCACGTCCTAACCCCTCGCCAACCTACAACGTGGTTATTAATTAGACTTACTGTAGGAACACCCCGCAGAGAAACACAGCTATATTATATATTGTAGTGGGGCGAGGGTTGCTGCATCAAAAAGAGGACATTGCAAACATCTGCGTGTTTCTCACAAGCTCTGTGAGATGAACGAAAATCTTACAATATCTGTACAGGTCTCCACAGTCCCATCGTGCCTGGGAAAACCGCTGAGACGTTCATGTGTAATAAATGTAGCCCCACTACTGACAATAAATTTTCAACATTTTAATGTAAATACTGTTTTTCCCCAATATTTTTTCATAAATTAAATACCGACAGATACCCAATCAGTAACTCAACCCAAATAGACGCAGTAAATAAGTGCAGCATATGAGAGAGTGGTATCATCATCATCATCATCATCATCATTGTAATTATAGAATTTTCATTATTGTCTGAGCTCTTGTCTTCTTTGTATGTATGTGTTTGTTTCCTTCTTTGCTCGTGTTTGTTTTATGAGTGAGCATGTATATAAATAAGGAACTGAACTGTATTGAATTATCATTATTATTATTGGCTTTGTAGCTCTTGACTCAGCACATAAATAAAAAAGAATTGAATTACTACATTCTCATTCAATCACCACAATTACTATTAAGGTTCTGCCACACAGAGCGCTACGCTATGTTCGCTACGTACGCTACGTACGCTGTGTACACTCTGCGACGCAGCTAACATAGGGAACATAGCGTACGTAGCGCTCTGTGTGGCCGAACCCTTAATGTCAGTACTAGCAGTAGCAATAGTGATGGCAGCACTAACACCCGTAGCAGTAGTAATAGTGTAGAAGGAGGAAGAGGAGGTCATAATTGATTAATTAACGTTTACATTGTTGGCTTATATTTAAACTAGAAGGAGCTAGCCTCAATCACTCAATCCAGTGACTGAGGCTAGCTCTTTCTAAGGGACCCAACAGAATAGGTGTTTTCCCTCACCTGAGGACGGAAACAGATCCAGTTTCCGAAACGTCGTGTTTTTCTTAGTTATCTTAAAACCAGGACGATGGATAAAGTCCGAAAACCCAATATCTGCATATATTAGAGTTCTGAGCAATTTGGAAGTGACATTTACCAAGCAAAAGTCTGCACACAGCCCAGCTGTGTTATGCTATCATTGAGGAAAAAGTTGGTAAAATAAACTAGGCCTATATTATTTTCTCTGAAAGGAAATTCATGAAAGAACTTCCCGCCTTAGTATGCAGAATTTTATTTAAATGACGTGCCTAGACATTCCAGACTGTCTTCTGCACATGACGTAATTATGGGGAATGTTTTATGTATACACTTCGGATAATTCTCTTACCGAAGGCAATGTATGAAGTGAATATCTGTACGAATTGATTATCGACCTAAACACTGTTTGTTTCTAATACCGTTCCACTGGGTCTAACCCCTTTGTTTGCTTTCGATCAGCTTAATATGCCCTGTGGTGTACAAACCATACACCGTTCACGTTCTCAACAATGTTACATAAACAATAATATTCACAGGATATAGTTTGTCTCTAATAATTATAACAATAATAATTTATTAAAATGCTTGGCAACAGCTAAAATTCCAATTTCTCGTACAAGCAAGTACTGAAGGAAAAAAAGCATTAATACCAAAGATGTAAACGTCAGAGACAAAGATGAGAAAATGCAAGAACATAAACTAGATGTCATGAACAAACTGTGTTATTAAGAGATTTAATATTATCAGCTAACAAAATCAGCTCTCTCTTCAATATGTCACTACATCTGCAGACATTTACAACAGAAACACAGCTGGCTGTGAGCCTAAATTTTGCGCCATGGCGAACATCGAAAGTTGACAAAACTCTGATTGCCCAAGTATGAAAATGTAAAGAATGCCGTCTTCTGGGATGTGGCGCCGTATAGATATTGTGTAAACTGATGTTTCGGAGAAATGCATCGCCTCCATTTTCAGGGTATATAAATCCGCTAGCGAGGACCCAGCGTGAGCAGGTGGCTGCAGACCCGAAGACCAACAGACAGTTTTCAAACGAGACGGAGAGAATTATAGCAAAGGCAAACTTTAAAGAAAGAAGAGTACACGGACGTGACAACTCTTCTTACGTAAGGCGTGTAATTCTAACTGTTCTAAAATACAAGCACACTATATAACTGTTACGCACTTGGAAATAGGAACGATTCAGACAAATGGCTGCGAAGTTCCTCTGGATGCTTTCAAGTTTATTGGCGTAAATAGATGTAAAAGAATTCCAATCAACAGATTCGTATTCAAATTTAGAAATAACTGGTGTGAAATGTAACATATTCATACATTCAAGGGATTAGAAGGTAAAGGTTACGCTGCAAACTACAACTTAATTCGCTAATAAAATTATATAGTTGACAGAGATTTAAAGAAATAAAATTCATAAATACTTCCAGGCCTTTAATTTAGTCAGTATGTGATATAGAGGACTGACAAAGTACATATTGGTAGATAAATATGTTATCCCAGAAGACAGACTCCTTCTCCAAACTGCTAGCTTTCCTTGAGAAACCTATAACTTTAATACTGAATTTCATATACTTGTAAGTGTACTAACCTCGTATATACCAATATCATGCTTCAGTAGATTACAGCCTATAAGAGAATTAGTGGCACGTTAAGTTTTTATGTTATGAGCAGACAGCAGATATCTATAGTCATTATCTATAGTCATTAATAAATATAACGAAAATCGGAGTCCCTAGAACAGATACTCGAGAAACACCGTAGATTACAAAATAATAATAAAAAAAATAATCATATAGAATTATTATTATTATTATTTAAATTTCCTTGTTTTGTATCTTGTTTGTTTTGTTTAATCCCTTTACACATGCTTACTGAGCACTGGGCTTTTTGTTAGCAAACAAATAATTAAGAATTTAATTGGAATGAATTATAGTCCACAAGAAATGAAACATGTGAAAGTTGCAAGTTGTGACAATTAAATTAATTATAACATCAGCAATACACCAATCCACGATAACGTGCTGTATGTTACTTTATTATAAATGGAAGATAAGTCTGTCTACTCATAAACAATTAAAGAACTAACTCAGATTGCATCGCGTTAGAGTACATTTAATAACTTCATACGATAGTCAGTAAAGTGGCACATCTCACTGGGTAGGGTCCAGCTTTCTCATATAATGTTTTAACCCAGTCCATAGAAGTGAGCTGTCGAAGTGTAGCAAATGGACCTATTTGTTTTATTATGAGAGGAGCAAAGACGAGCAAGGATACATTTTCTTTTTCAGAATTGGTTACGCTGATATGTCTGGGTTCGGTACAGCTCTCTACAAATGTTATGAAATGGTGAATATGTAATTTTTGTATTCAATACGTTTGCAAAAAAGAAAGACGGATGACACGGTAATTTTTTAAACATTCTGATAGATGTCCGGGGGGAGGGTAGGTTTGAAGAACATTTGGGGCGGTTGTGAGCGTGCAGAGGGGACTAAAAGGGAGGGGTGTAGGCGAAGATTGATGGTGGGTGTCCGCACCAGAACCTCTCCGCTTCTTGTCGTATAAAGCATGAAGCAAACCGCTGAATGTTAGATGTGACATATTGCCACTTGCATTGTCCAGCTGCGTACGCACTTTTCTCTCTCTCTCTCTCTCTTAGCCGCTTTTCTCCATAGGGGTGTGTTCTTGAAAACTTGCATCCAATATTTGAATACAAGTACTGCAACCACATATACTCATGGTTCTTACATTTATGGTTGACGGAATATCACAAATTTTATAACGGCTCGGTTTTTCCGTCATCAGCTTTCAGCTGCAATATAGGCCTGTTAGATATTTTCCATCTCTCCTTTATTGAATCTGTAAATAACAATGACAGAGTTCATATGGCAGATTTTCCGTCGCATTTTCAGCAGGTACTGCAATCGTGAGAGCGTTATTCCACAGTCGCCCTGTCTGTCAACATATTTTCGATACTGAAACAACCGGACATCAAGGTTTGAGAGGTTAGGTTTCCTTCTTCGTATTCCTGTCCAGGTATTATTATTTCAAGTTGATTTCAGATCTTCCAAGTAAGTAGATAGACAGTTTTGTGAATTCAGGTCAGGTCACAACTCTGTCAACTTGGGCTTGAAGGATTAGCAGTGTTCTCTAAATATATATTCGGGAGGTATCTGTCTCGGAGTATCGGCCATCTTGACTTGGGCTTAAGTGATTTTTCGTTTTCTTCATGCTTTCATTCATTAGCAATCTGTCAGACGACAGGTCCAGAGTCTCTTCCAAAACAGTTCCTCCACTTAATGCGATCTAGAGCTTTCTCCTTCAAATGAGAATATCCTCTTCTCTCCCCAAGGTCATCCAGCATCTTCTTACGTCTTCTTCCTCGTCTTCTGGTCACTTCTATCCGCCCCTCTATCTTTCTCTTATTTCGTGTAGGATATTCCTCCAGTCACTGACTCTAAATAACACTTCTTCATTTCTCCCATAATCGGTCCAACTGATCTTCTCCATCCTTCTCCAACACCACATTTGGTATCTCTGTTTTTGGAAAGAGGCTATCCAGGAAAAGTGATAATGTGGTAGTTTTTCCATTTGCTTTCCACATCGCAGTACAACAGCCGTTCAAACCACTCTGGTAACGTAAAATTATCTCTGTACCTTATTATGTAATTAAGCATTCTGCCAGGGAATCTTATTGGTAAATGGTGGTACAGCTCCGCCACTCTTGACCTCGGCTCTGGTTGGAAGTAAGTGATCAGATCTACGCCTGGAGATAGAGTACCGATTAGATAGGAGGCTGTGTGGGACCCAGCTATTAATTGAACCCCGTTCTTTCATCTCGTAGGCTAGTCGCTACACCGGCTGAGGTATCACAATTTTTGGACTTGAACTGGGGAACTTCCGGTCGCTAGACTAATATTCTAGCAGGATAGCACCGTGAAATATCCCATAATAAATGCTTCCACGGCCTTAAATATACTGCGCATTATTTTGTGATCATCTTCTCATCTGATCCCACAACTGAAACTACGTCGTTAAAAACCCTAAGAATCAATCAGCACGGATAGGGAAACGCTGCATAACTGACCTATAGCTGGCTGACGTTATCAGCATTCACAGGAGTCGCGTAGCACCATCTAAATCACACCTTGAACGTGTAACTTCACTCGTTTTACGTGGCCATGAAGCGTAGTCTCTCGCTTGAAGACGTTCGAGACCAGGTTAATGAGGAGAGTATTTCGACCTAAGTGAGCTGAAGTAACAAGAATATGAAGACAATTTTGGAACGAGGAACTTCATATCTAATGCTCTAAATCACATGTTCTGCATGAGGTGAGCAAAACATGGCCGGACGTGTGGCAAATGAGGATGCATACACCCAGAGGGAAGAGATCGCTTGGGAAATCTAGGCCTACACAAGGGATAATATTAAGGTGGATAACAAGGAGTTACGTTAAGAAGGCTGTAGTAGACTCACTGTCCCAAGACTGCTTTCAGTGGCAGGCTTCTGTGACTACCGTAATGAACTTTCAAATTCCATAAAGGGCGGAGAGTTTGCTGACAGTTGACAGGCAGTCAGCGTCTCAAAATGGTTGTGTTTAATGAAGTTATGTACATTTTGTGCAGCATATTTAGGACTGAAAACTGTAGTAATGTCACAGTTAGAAGAATTTTATTCTTCAACAACGTTTGCATTCTCTTGTAATAGGTTTGCTGTGTTTTCTGAAATTGTGAGTGTAGGATTCATCCCCATAACTGCTTTCCGCAGAGGGCCAAGTGAGAAATTTCCTTCTCCCTCTCACACACTCTCTTTTTCCCTCTCCTTTTTTTGGGGGGGGAGATGGTATTTGGAGAGCCACGTTATCCCAGACGGTATAGCGACTCGCTGCGGACTGGACGAGAGAGGAGTCGTGCTTCGATTCCCTGCAGGTGCAAGAAATTTTTCTCTCCTGCATAATGTCAGAATCGGTTCTTGGACCCACCCATCCTACCATACAATGGATAGCGGTGGGTAATTCACGGGGGGTGTACAGAGGCAGGGGCGTGAAGCCGACCACTGATTTTCATCTAGTGCCGAGGTTAAGAATGGTGGAGCTACACAAGGCGTGGTGTTTAATTACACCAGAGATAAAATTAAATTTCAACAATTGTATTCTCTCCTTTAGATTTATCACAAAATATGAAGGAAGGCATAAAACCGAATATCGCAGAAACAGAGAAGATAAAAAAGCAAATTGTCCCTGTGCCTAACTAATTAAGCACTACGCTATGAAGGTGTATGGAGGAATGGGTCTATAGATCCACGTGTTCTTGTCCTCGGCACTAGATGGAGGCGAGTAGCCAGCTTCACGCCCCTATATCGCTAAAACATATGTGCTAAAATTAAGCCGTTATTCACGGATTGCGAATGAAAAATGCTTTCGATATCTACGAGTAAGATACAATGAGTTAACTTCCATTGTGAGGGGTTTATTCAATGTAATTGTAACACAAAATTATGTTTCAAGGTATCATCTAGTTTCAGTTCCTCACTCCTTGCGTCAGTACAGACAGTGATCTGGCAAAGAAATATGTATTTTTTTGCTGTACTTAGAACAGACACATTGCCGAGGCTCATTCATGTGATAGCTAACACATGTCGGAGTATCCGCGCGACAGAACGGGCGTTGTTTAGGGTTGGCGCATGGCTTCTACAGTAAGAATGAGTTTCTGTTTCCCTGTTGCCGTAATTATTTCAACTGTCAACAAATGAAGATGTAAGAGGAGTATTTTTGGTAGGGCTAATATCTTACTTTAATTCTGAAATTATTATAAATTCAACGAGTTTCATAATTGTCACATCTTTGTAAACCATTATAAATTTGAATTTATTGTGATATATTATTTGTAATATGATATTTCAAATACAAAATAAGAGATGAATTACCGGTGTGATATTGTTGCCAATTGTGTTCCTCCCTCTGTCTTCATAAAGGTATCACTCTTAGCAGGCATCATGATATGCAGAGGGGATATGTAGTTAAAGATTGAACAGCGAAATGTACAGAACAAGAATGCAATGTGACGAGACACGGATAAATGTAGCTCTACTGTCATGGTCCTACCGCCAGCAGAAGCAGAACCCTGGCGCTGGTTTTGTTGTTATTCTCATGCCGACATCCATCAAAATTCTAACCAGTAGGAATTATTAATACCGTTATGCGGATTCCAACATGAGCCATTTTTCATGTGGATCATTTGTGTGAAACGAAAGTCTAACGTGGATGGACGAGAGAAATTCATATGTACATACACAAGCTTACATACATACATGAAGAGCAGACATTCCAGCAAGCAGATGCAATTCATAACACCAAACAGCGGGCAGTCAGCCTTTCATATAACTAACGTCTTCAGGGACCGCATACAAATCCAGAAAATTAATAACGAGGTAAAATGTACTACTATACATCTAGGATATCTAAGTGGGGTGGCACCGGTCTAGAGCTTTTCATATTGTGCCATACACCAAAACGTCAACTTTCCATCCTCATTTCCCGTTGGAAGTAAACAATTCCATCTGGTAACATGTGAGTATACAAATGTAATGTAACAACTCCAGTATGCAGATGGATGTTAGTTTTGCATGATTCGAGGTGAATACCTGCTGGTTTATTTTAATTTTAACAATGAAATTTGTATAAAGTTTGTGGCTTTATTTTCGATTGCAAGTTCATTTCGTCCTGTAATATTTGAATAAAATTTGATGCGTTTTAGAAAAGTCAGCAGAAATACTACACTGGTACCACAAAAAAAAATTATATAGTCAAAATGAATAACATGTCAGAACTGTGACAAACACCGATGACAAAGGATAAAATGATGACAGCGGAAAAGCAGAAATGTTTTCTTATGTTATGACAATGAAAAGACACAGTTGAATATCTTTACTTAGCGAAAAGTAAACAATGATTACAAATTTAAGCATATAAAATTATTCACTTTTATAGTAACAACTAAGCTAATAGCTTTCGAAATTATTATCCGTAGCAGTCCGATGGAATAATCATGCATTGTCACAGCGTTAAAACAGATAAAACTTATGCTCAGTATTTTTTTTTTCAGGCTTAACAGCTTAGGTAAAATTTGCTTCAGAAACTGACAAACTATTTGGAGGCTTCTTTTAATATAAGTTTATCTGAGCAGCAAAAAACACTAATCTGCTCTGTTGTTACGAGAATCGAAAGTGTCAAATCTTCATTACATCAGCTGGTCTCTGAAGGCACTAGTTCAATTCACTTCGCATTTTCAGTACTTATTAATTCTAATTATTTTACTACCGCACTTCTCTCGTTTCTATTCTCATATTACCTTCCTTGACATTTTACAACAAAACTTTATATCCACATATCTTATCGTAATGCGGACTAAATTTCCCTCATTCACCCTAAAAACGCGAATTCATGGATCAGACATATGGAACCCCCCTTATTTAGTTTTAACCACCTTCTTTTAAAACACTGAACCTCTGTCTAAATACGCTCAGCACTGTGTACTTAAATTACTTCAAACTTTCTTCTTCTTTCGCGGAAAGAAGTATGTTTCGATCCCAACAGCAGCTGGGATTATAATTTTGTATACTTTTCAAAAATGGGAGCAAAATATTTCGAAATGAATAATTTCGTGCGTTTCGCAGCGGAATACGATTACTGCATAAACTTCAATGAGTACTTCAACACAATATAATTAGACCGCTTCTCATGAAAGTATACTGAGGGAAGTGTGCCGTATGCTTCTTCCACTTTTCCATGGATGTAACTTTTTTTTTCCTTGGCACTACAGCCCCAGTGGGCCTAGGCATACCTCCTTGAACTTCTCCGTTCGCTTCGGTTTTTCTAGATCTTACACATACGGTAGGACTCCTTGGGCGGGTGATCAGCTCGTCGCAAGGTCTCTACCTGTACACAAACACAGAAAAACGCACACAAACATCCATGCCCTGAGTGGGATTCGAACCCACGATCCCGGCTTCCGAGCGAGCGAAGACAGTGCACGCCTTAGACCGCTCGGCTACTGTCACCGGCATGGATGTAACGTACTGTTTGTTATTATTATTAACTTCAGCCCTACATGGAAGTGAATGTACACCACCCATGAGGAAAACCTCCAGGTACCCTTTAGGTAGGTGGATAAGCGGGCCCCAGAGCCGGTCTGGATGCTGTAGAAAAGAGAAAATTGTTTGCACATACTGAGAATCGAAACCCGATTCCCAGGTCGTCCAACATGAATCGTTTACAATACTGAAAATGTAAATGTATCCCTGTGTTCCAGAACCTCGCGGTGAAGGTGTAGATAGCGGGATTGAAGGTAAAACTCGGAATATTTTTAATCTCGATTCTGGGTAGAGATATGCGGTCAGTCTCAGGAATTGACAGGTTTATCCCCAGAAAAGACCCCCCGAGAGACAGGAGGTTACGAGAGCCAAAGAAGCTATCTAAATAGGTAAGCGAGATGAGCATCTCTGCCCCTAGCGGTCCAACCCGTAGTCAGACACTTTGCTCTGTCACATATCCCGGCTTATGGTGCTAATAGAAAGAGTTATACAGCTGCAACAAGTACTCGGATTTGTTAGTAAAATACAGCGAAGCGAATTTAGCATGTTTTGTTTTGGACGGTAGTGTACACAGTGACAATGCGGGGGACTGACGCGGAATGCTGTCGCTTGCTGCATGACGACAGCAACAACAGCGACCTGAATAACTACAAATTGGGCAGGCAGATGGCAGCTGTTTTCATCAATGCCCTAACACAGAAGCAGACAACTGTCACTAAAACTAAATAAACAAAGCGAGAATGGCGCTCCTCATCCTGCTGAAGGAGACCAACTTAGGATCTGAATACCTGATATTCAGGACCATTGTATCTGTACCTCGAGCAATACATAGTTATGCAGCTGATAAATTGAAGTCCAGACGCCATGAAACATAACATTTAGTCCCCTCTAATAACAGATTATTAATGGCTTGTTTCCTTTGCTTGACACACGTCCTGCCCATATTACAAATTTTGACAGTGCTACGTGAAGATTATTAATTGTGAAGTATGTAGCCAAGTATATAAGTGCATTCATGACAATTTCACTTCATCCCTCCTTGGTTCAAACACACACCCCAGGGGAACCTTGTTTTCAAACACTCTTAATCTGTCTTTTCTTCAAAAAGAAAAATCAGTCTTAAAGACGGACAATACTATAAATGTTTTCTTCAGGAGTGTAGGAAAACAGACATGACACACGTATCCTTATCTGAATATTATCTTAAAGTTAGCACATACTGAGTTTGTTGTAACATCGATTTGAACATGAATGTGATTTTCATTTCTTGCCGCCTTTACTTCTTACATTTCGGTAATATTTAAAGCGTTTATAAGTATAATTACTACTGAATTCCACCAAGTAAAATATGTTTTAATAATAAAATAGAGCCTTCACATGTTTCGGCCAATGATGGCCCTCATCTGAAGGCGACAAACTCTTCACACAAATTACTTCACAAGTAGTACGCGCTTGTGTTATCTTGTAACAGAGAGACCCGCTGGACTCGGCCTCTAGAATGACTGCGCTGGCGAGGACCAACAGCAATGTAAAGGACAGACCCATCCTCCAGTCAGAGAGGTTGTTACACGAGAACTATAATCGCAAGTGTTCAGTTGAAAAGAAAATCCGATCGTGGGTCTCAATGGGCTTGCCGCCAAGATGAACTGGCTGACGGTAAAGTAACGCTGACGGTAAAGTAACGCTGACTCTTAACCTGATTTAGTTCAGTAATCAGTGCACAAGGCGAAGCCAAACACAAAAAAATATACGAGGCTTAAACTTGGCGGTGATCATGCTTACGACCGTTTAAGTGACTAAATTGCCGTTGTAGCATAAATTGGCTATAAACAACCGTCGTAAAATGACTTTGACTTAGTTCAGTAGGAAGAGAGTCTCCATTCAGAAAGAACCTCATCATGGAAGCAGAGGAATAAGCATTGTTAGAAGCCATTACCAGGCAACTACTAGTGAAGACACTGCAGGCTGGAAAAGATTTAGCTTGTTCGCTAGTGATTTGTAAAATATGGAAATCAGCGATGACGCTATAATTAAGCGTAATTACGAGTTTTGTGTTAAAATATTCAATAAATCCAATATCCAATACAAAACCCTGTCGAAAGTCACTCATACACGTGGCAATATATGTTGCAGCTGTTTAAGTTCAAGGAAACAAATGCATTGCTATGTAGTTTCAGTTCACCTAAAAAGAAGATTTCACACGTCATCGCATCCTGTTACAGGAACGTAGAGATAAGCAACAGATGTCACCCGGTTCGTAGCCTTTTATGTTTCGGTGCGGGGATCCCGCGCTCGGGATTCCAGCAATTTAAGTGTAACAAGTGCATAAGTGAAACTTGTTAAAAGCGGGGAATCTCCCATCTGTGTTTTGTCTCCCCAATCACGAAGTTAGACAGGCAATCACAACTCTTGCTAATGGGTGATAAGTACTGGCCACTACAGATATTCATGAAGTTTGTTTACGGTACTGTAGTTTTATGATTCAAGTGTGGCATAGCGGTTGAATATTAGTGCCTGGTCCCGTTTGCGTCAGTAAGTCAGTGAATTACAGGACGTGCTCAATTCTGATGGTAAATTTCTCCTTCGTCACACACGTGGAAAATTTACTATAGCACAACAGCATTCTCGAGTCCCAAAAACCTTCACATGCAAGAGAGCATATTATCGCCGTTGTCAGCTTCCAAGATCGGTCAGGTAGGCAGTGTCCGATTGACGAGTTTCCTGCGATATGTTCCTCTTCAAGGTCTTCCAAATTTTCGCTGCTGTGAGAAATCTGTGCAAAGCATCTGTGTCCGCAGATATTCTACCTTCTGAAATATATAATTTCGAAGTTAGAATTTCCTTCTAAAATATGCCCAGAAAAATCATCTACACGAGTCAGAGAAATCTATCTACAGAAGTACTATGAATAAACACTCAACAAAATTCGAGTATTGTGTGGGAAGGAAAGTATTTATATTCATAGACGAAATTAAGATGCGAGTGGACGGGGCTTTGGAAAAGAACAAGTGCCGTCAGAAAAATTATTTCTTCTGTCATGCCCGAAAATGTCTGAGTGAATCATACCAAAATAGCACCTGTCTTAAGTGAAGCTATGCAGGCCTTGTGGCCAGATGGTGTGAAGTTTGACGATGTGTTACTTAGTTCAGATGTCGCTTCGTACATGGAAAAAGCAGCAGATGGACCCTCTGTCAGCTGCTCTAAACGTATACACGTTACATGCATAGCTCATGCTTTGCGCACGGCGTGTGAAACAATCCGTTTTCTTTATCCAAATGGAGAAACTTTAGTGGCATATCTTTTCGTTGTCCCCTTTATTGACAATCAGATTGTACAATCTATAAGTCAAAGTGATGATTGGTGTACAATTTAATAACTAATTAATGGCAGATTGGAAAACATTTCTGTGGAATAGCCGCTTAGAAAAGAGTTCTTTAAAACAACGCTCCTGGCACACTATTCCCCCATCAGTAAATCTATTACGTAATTACACGCTGGAGAACCTGGTTGGTTGTCATGGTGTGTTATGTAGAAAGCTTTTTTTTTTCGTTTGTTCTGTTGTAAATGGGCTTGGCAGGTACGATAATTTGCAAGAAATATTTAATGAAAACTGAATGTGCTAAACTGACTTGGCCTACAGTCGTGCAAATTATAGTTTTACGTCGCAGTTCGAAAAAGACCACAAAATTGTTGCCAGAAACAGCACAATACTTCAAAGACATTCAAGTTAAACCGAATGAACTAAGCGACTCGAAAGCTAAAATAGTAAAACAAAAAGTTCCGAGATGTTCTAAGAATAAAAGCTGTAGGGTAGTATGCGAGATTAAATGGGTAATTGAGGGGGAAGAACTAATTGATTCGCAGGACCCGAAAGGCGTGAGTGTTACAAGTACGAAAGACTGGTATCGTGCGATGTGCAACAGATGTTTTCTCAATACAAATCACTCCCTCATGATAACCAACACATATTTATCATACACAATTTAAAGATGACTTTCGTGGGTAACAGCAACAGTGCTTCACTTTCTACTTGTGATACTGACGAATACTGGTGAGTATTTTATGTAATCATGTTTGCTTTTAAGACAATATTTTCAAGTTTTTGGAGCATATTTCTACTGCACAAAAAGTACTTTTCAGCTTTTAAAATTAGCTAAGAGATAATAAAGATGGTTAAGAAGACGTTCGGAAATAAGGCAAAATTCAACAACTTAAGAAATGTACAAATCAAAAATACACCCACAAAGAAACTAAAGACAAGACAAGTTCCGGAGATTGTACCATAAAGTTCAGAATCATTTGCTTTCCGTCTATTGAAGATCTGTAATTTTACTTATCTGTATAAGCGACTTTTTGAGATCGTCCGGCTCTTGGAAGGCTCAGATCTCATACCCTGTCAAGAGAGGAATTTGTTACAACTTGTTACGGGTAGTCATTGTGATCGAGCTTTGAGACGCATGACCACACATGGAAACCTTTACTTCAGTTGAACCATATTTGCTCCTCACTGCCAAGAGATATTAATTAGGGGCTCGTGATGCCTGTTCAGTAGAATAGGGAAAGATATCCACATATAATCCAACAGTAGAGAAGACTAAAAAAGAGGACTGGTTCACAGACTTATAGCAATACACGAACGTTGTTTCCGATCAAAATAAGTGACAGCTAGAAAAATGTTCATGAAATTATTCTGAATTATGTGGCACGTCTTTTAGCGGTGTCCATAACTAAGTCAATACGATACTTTAATTGTAAAACATATCTAAATCCTTGTATAGACGTGTGTACGCGAAATATTACGAAGGGATCCATCCACCCAAAGGAGGGGGCAATTTGTGTTGCGTCTGAAATTCATATCCAATCCACATATAACTGTGCAAATCCTGATGGGCTTCATTTAGTTGTGTACTTAAAAACAGGGTCGTCGGAACTCAGAATATTGCCAAAGTTTCAAACATACTGAGGAAGGCAACTAACGAACTACAATAACCACATGCAGACAAGTGACCAAAATATGCAGTGTCAAAACCGAACATTTACGTACTCATGTCATCAGAAGTTGGTTCGCCGTAAGAATTCATAGCGGTGAACAGTTGAACAATAACCAATTATAATGAGCAGATTAATTTAACACTTTGAAACACGAGTTCATTCCAATACTTGTAATAATTAAACACTAATTTCCTACCCGAGTTTTTGTCATGAAGGGCAACCAGTTAACGTTGTTAATTTTGGGAATCCCAAGAAACCGATCGAAGTGTAAATTGTTTAATGTTACGGCAGCTGATATATATAGCAACCAGTCTGCTTTAGAGGGCTAATCACCGTATACATATCCATACTTTTTAAAGTACCGTAGTTACTCGTGCTAGCTAACATTGCTATACAATCATCAGAAATACAGAACAGAGTTCGATAGAGATAGAGCAACGTAGGTCCCCATATATATCGATCGACCCCAACTGCGTAATCAAGTGGTAACCATTGTGAAGTTTGCATTGTCTGTTTACAAATTCTACCATCTCGGTGGATGACAACGCGCAAATTAAAGTTCTGCTACCTGAACTGGAATGTCTTGTCTTCATTGTTACGTACCTAGTCATAACAACAGAGCGCGTCTCGAACAGCAACAAGACGACACTAAAGAAATCTGTTCTCCAAAAGACGAAACCGCTGGGCAGTGGAAGCTTGGCCTCCTTCTGGGAGAGGAAATATAAGGGACACGAACCAATTTGGTTAAAAAAAAAATAAAACTTACTAACCATAATAAAAGCGGCCTCCGTAGTCTAGAGGTAACGTTCCCACCTCATGACTTGTAGTACGCGGGTTCAAATACCCGGCGGAGGTCGTCGAATTTTTAAGGGCGGAAAAATTCAGGGAACAAGTCCTCCGGGAGGGACTTTAAGCCGTGGGTCCCGTATCGTAGCTTTACGGCACATAAAAGAACCTCATATCTCCAAAGGAGGTCACTGAGCCAAACAGCAGTCTCTAATACCTCTGGTAGATGGGGGAAGCATTATAGATACCTCTCAGCTAGTAGAGTCAGTCTCGCTGGCTGGGCGGGACTGATGGTAAGCACCAGTACCGGTAGGATATAGAGACTGGTAGAAATCATAGAGGGAAGCACAATGGACCAATATAGGTCTCAGTGCATGGGAAAACCCACCCTCTCCAATAACTAACTAACTAACTAACCATAATAAATATTTTAACGTGTTGGTACAAGCTTCTGCAGTTGTTAAAAATATTATATTTGTACATTGTATTATGATGACATTGTATGTATATATTAATATTCACAAAATATATTGTAATAGTTGTTTCTAATTATATTGATGTCCTTCTGAAGATGGTTTATAGGATCGAAATATGTAAAGGATAAAAGATTAAAAGAAAAAACTTCATTAGTCACACTGGAAGGAATTAATTAACCTTTTTTAAAGGGATTAAGATATATTTCGCAACTTGGAGGTCCCCAGATTGCACAACAAATAATCAAATTGACCACACACTCATCGATTCAAGATATGAAAATAATATGATAGGTGCGGGGACTTATAGGGATGCAAATGCTGATTCTGACAATTATCTTGTTATTGCCAGAATAAGGGCAAAAACTAGGTCAATATATGTTCCGAATAAAGAGAAAGAGTCTATGGAGGTTCTGGAAAAACGTTTCTCCTCCATCATCAGGACTGAAGAGTACAACAAGCATAAAACTAGCAAGATGCTGGCTGTGCATGTCACCTCCGATCAGTAAATATTGTCTTATGATCTTAAATGTTCATTCATTCATTCATTCATTCATTCATTTATTTTAAAATTCCATGAATCCTCTCTGGTCACAATGTGCCTAGGATGTAGAACATGTCAGATTACTATATGTACTGCAATAACCAATGCAGGTAAATAGTTATCATTGTCACGATCATGTTGTAAAAACTAAATCATAATATATACAATTCGATAGCAGTCTAAAATATACAATTCATAAAATTGAAAAATTAGTATGTAATAAAAATTCCGTAGGTACAAACGTAAAATACTATTATTAATACCTTGTATTTAGTATTAGTTGTTAAAAATAATTCTTATACAGAATGGAAATTAAATTAACCATTTAAATAGCAGATGGACTATATATCCTTGTCTTCAGTATACTGATAATATTCATTCATTGAGTAAAAAGAATGTTGATATAAGAACCGCTTCAGTGTAGATTTAAAACTTTTAACATTATTGGCTAAGGTCTTTATTGACTGAGGGAGGTGACTGTACACTTTGATGTCTGTTATGTATGTTCCATTATTAAATTTTGCTGTTTTAACAGCAGGAACATGTAAGTCATCATGGGTTCGAGTTACATATTCGTGAATCTCATTATTGGAATTGAATATATGTTTGTTATTTATTATGAAGAGAAGTAATGAATATATACTCATATATATAGTGAATATAATGTCATTATTTCCAATTGCTTGAAGATATTCCTACAAGAATCCCTAGGTTTAGTGTTTGTTATGATTCTAATGATTTTCTTTTGTAAGACAAACACTTTCTTGGCATGAGAGGAGTTACCCCAGAAAATTATGCCATAACTCATGATAGAGTGAACATAGGCAAAGTAGATTAGCCTTTGTGTTGGAAAGGTTACTATATATTTAATGTTGCGCAGCACATAACATGTAGAAGTTAGTCTATTGATCATCAGATTTATATGCTGTTGCCAAGATAAAACATCTTCAATAGTTAAACCAAGGAACTTAGTTACTGTTGCACTTGGAGTACTTTTCTGTTCATAACTGATGTAGGACTCTGTATCGTAGTGTTTCATGGTTCTAAACTCCATATATCGAGTTTTATTGAAATTTAGTTTAAGTAAATTAGCCGTAAACCAGGTGTTTATATCTTTAAATGTTTGGTTAAGATTTATTTTATAGCTTAATTTATTGGGTTCTGTTATTACGATACTAGTATCATCTGCATATAATACCATGCTATTATCTGTATTTATCGTTTTGGGAAGATCATTTATGTATAGCAAGAAAAGCAGAGGACCAAGAATCGAGCCCTGTGGTACTCCACATTTTACTTTCTCCCATCTAGATGAATTATCACTATCAGTTGTATGGCCCAGAGCAACTCTTTGCTGTCTGTCAGTCAAATAAGATTCGATTAGTGTTTTAAAAATACCATGTACTCCATAAAATTCAAGTTTATCCAATAGAATTCCATGGTTTACACAATCAAAGGCCTTTTGTAGGTCGCAAAAAATGCCTCCCACAATTTGCTTATTATTCATAGCTGTGGAGATACTGTTAATCAATGAAAATGCTGCCTTCTCCGTAGATGAATGTGTCCTAAATCCATATTGTTCGAGGGCCAAGATACTGTTTGCTTCAATATGAGTGATTAGCCTCGAATACAAAAGTTTTTCTATAATTTTTGAAAAGGAAGTTAACAGTGATATAGGCCTGTAGTTGGAAACTTCTTGTGTGTTGCCTTTCTTAAAGCAAGGTTTGATTATGGAAAATTTTAATCTTTCTGGAAATACACCAGAATGTAGGATCGCATTATAAATATATGTCAAAGGAGAAATTATAAATGGAACACTTTGTTTTATTATTCTACTGGAGATCTCTTCATACCCAAAAGAGTCTTTAGTCTTTATCGTTTTTATAATTTTCTCGATTTCATGTGTGGAGGTATACTGCCAGCTCATTTTGGTAAAGGGTCTTTTAAATAAATTGGTTAAATAGGTGGAGGGATTAGTTATACTTGGATTAATGGGATTAGTATTATTTAATCTAGCGGAATCAGCAATAGATATGAAAAGATATGAAATAGTTATTAAGAACCTCAGCAATTCTGTTTTGGTTCTTTATTATTTTATCTGTCATTTTAGAATAAATACCTTTGTCTTGTTTTATTTTTGCATTTTCTTCATTTATTATTTTCCATGTGCTTCTTCTTATTTTATTATTAGAATTAGCAATAATTCTGCAATAGTGTAATTTTTTGGCAGCTAAAATAACATTGGTTAGTATTTTACAACATTGTTTAAAATAAATTTTGAGATTAATATCATTACTGTCTCTACTTAATAAGAAAAGCTCTCTCTTTCTCTTACATGATTTTCTTATACCTGTAGTGATCCATTTATTATGGTTAATATTGTGTCTATTTCGTTTTTTTGAGAAGCAAGCATGCAAACATCTTAGATAGGTATTGTGAAAGTTATTAAACATGATGTTAACATTATTATTACTAAAAATATTTTCCCAAGATTCGAGACTTAGTAAATATTGAAATCCATTATAGTGATGTTATTAATGTTTCTAGTATAGTTAATCTTAGGAGTCTTATTAGATACCGAGATGTTATTAAGTATGATTAGTTGGGCATCATGATCTGATAGTCCATTTATGCGTGGTTTTATGTCATAACTCCTTCTATTGTCAATGAAAATGTTGTCAATCAATGCAGCTGAGTTATTAGTGATACTTGTAGGAAAATTTACTGTATCCCTGAGATTATAACTATTTAACATGTCCTCTAATTGTGTTTGTTGATTGCTAGTTTTCATGTAGTTTATGTTTATATCACCACATATTATGAATTCTAGATTATGACTGAAAAAAGAGCTCAATATAGAATCAAGTTTATTAAGAAATATATCAAAATTACCAGATGGGGCTCTATAAATACTACAGATCATTATCTTATGTTTGTTTATTCTTGTTTGAATGGATGCAATTTCCAAATCTCATTCCTTACAATATTTTTGTAAATTTATATTCACAAATTTTAGATCTTGTTGGATATATATACATACATACACCGCCATTTTTTAGTTTTTTCTACAAAATTTAGCACCTAGTTTGTACATTGGAATATGCACAGCATCAATTTCATTATTATATTTAAGCATCCTGTTGCACTCCATACGATAAATGATATAATCCGTCCCAAGTGCAAACAATATATTATGTGTCCTTGATCTTGCTCCTCTACACTACATGTTTTGGCCTCAGACGACCATCATCAGTTGTATAACACTGTGTATATATCAGGTGTATATATCATTTATCAATTTCATGGTCAGTCATATGATGCTCAGATAAACAGATTACATTTGGTAGTTGATTATGTAAGGAAATCATAAGTTCTTCAGTTTTACCTTTTAGACCCCTAGTATTTTGGTGTAAAATCATAAATAAGTCCTTTNTTGTTTCCAAGTTCACCCTTGTCTCTAGTTTCCATTTCAGGCTAATTACATTGACAATTTTTTCCTCTGTTAGTCCCTAGATTTCCCTTGCTATTTGTTTGGCTATTAAATACTTTCCTGACCTATTTAGATGTAGCCCATGTTGTGTGAACATTTCTCTGTTTAATCTAGGCTCTAATATTGTTACATGTTTAAGTTGTTTGGTAACCTTCCTCAGTTTTCGATTAAAAACCTGAATTCCCTTGTTCACAGTGGAATTCTTTACTAGGTCATATCTGGATGGATTGTCTGTCACTATTATGTTAGTATTATTTAAATTCTTACAGAACTTCATGATCTGCATTAATGCAGCCTCTGCATTATCACTATATATATCATTTGATCCACCCTGTATCACAATTACGTCCTTTTTTGTTAGGTTCATATACTTTCTACTAGATTGGGTTATTATGTCAGCTATACCTGCACCTGGCTAAATGTAACCTCTCTGCCCTTTAAAAACGTCATGAAGGCTTCCATGGAGTGAAGCTGCATGTTCCTCTGAAATGTAGGTCATTTATCCTGAAAATGGAAGCAGTGTGTTCCTCCAAAGTGTTGAGACACCGATCAGGCTACGCGACTTCATAACGCATAATATCATGTAACATTAAAATCTTATTTTGTTATACTCGTTTCGTGCATGATAACTAAGGAAACATAGAAAATCCCAATAATGGGTTTAACAGTGTTCTTTTAAAAAAACGAAGAGCACCGTTCATAGGTTTTATCAGTTTCCACACCGTCCCACAATGCGCTAGTATTCCGAATTCGAAAGGTTTAAGGTCGCTAGTACGTTAGGTATGGGCCCCTTAAAGCACATGATGAGGAAACAACTGCCTCTTCAAAAAGTGCAATCGTAATTTCATTAATATGAGTAGTTTTGTAAAACAGTAAGTAATCAGTTGGATTTGGCAATATAGGGCAAAGAGGAATAGGCAAAATTAATAAACTTTTCGTATTATTATGATGAATACAAACACTTCTAATGTAGTAATAGGTATTTTTGTACTCACCAAACACTTCATGAAGAAACAGTATCGTGTTCATATGAATCTGTTGCACATCGAAACTAGCTGCTTTATTAGCGTAAAGAGAATTATCACTAGTCAGAGAAACTGACTGAAGATGTATGTTGCTTAATCGTAAGACAGATTCATGTTCGCAAGGGAAAACTACAGTAGTTTGCACTTTTTAGTTGCGTTAACACCACGTGAATTCCATTAATAAAGTCATATAAATTACTTCCTCTAGTCCAGCCCTGTCCAACGCGGCGCCCGCGGTATATTTTTCTGGCGCCCTCCGTAACCACATATAACTGAACCGATTTTGAATATGAATTCAAATTGTAAGACAAGAGACATTTTTGAACGTCTGAGTACTGTTAAATATTTTCGAAAAATTTTATTATTATTATTATTATTGTTTATTATTATTATTATTGGTAGTAGTAATAGTAGTAGTAGAAGTACCAGTAGTAGTAGTAGCGTGTGGTGGCGCCCGCACCTCCATAGGCATCAGTGAATTGTGCCCGAGTACATGAGAACGTTGGACAGCACTGCTCTAGTCAGTACAGCAATACTGCACCACCAGCTTCTGCATTGTCCGTTTGTACAAAGTGTCGGTGTGCGTTTGTAAGGGTAGTTGAGTTGTTCTTCCTTCTGCTAATTCTAAACTACCTATTCATCCTACACCACACATAAGACTTAGCAAACGTCCGTTCATGCCTTTCACCCCGCGCCTTCTTACTACAGCTCCATCTTGTTACAAATGAAACAGCACAGTTCTTACTGAATCTGGATGCGTTTACTATTCCTTGCAGAACACGATGGGGTGCGTTTCATTTAGTTTCTACACATTTTATGAAAGAGAAGGAAGCAACGTGTTTGCTAATAAACAGTGTCTTAAAACGTTAAATTCAGAAGCAAAGACATGTATCTAATTCTCTTGTTTAGACATAAGTGATTCCTAGAAAAGTGGGCCGATTTTATTTCGGGCAAGAATATCTGTGCACATTATTTCAGTAAAAACTGCAGTATTCATGAAGTCATTGCACTTTCAGCCTAGTTTACAGAAGGAAAAGAACTTGATACCACAGTGCATTCTGACTATTACATCTGTTTCTGCTTGCATGCGCCTCTCCAACATGTTTTGCCGGCGATAAAACCGTTTTCAACTTACACTAAGTTTTCGTTTTTCATTTCGTTCATAAAAGTTACCTTGTCAATCACGCATAACCTTGACATGACCATTGTACCGAGGTCCAACCCTTCATGGGCAACGCAAACTTCATTTCCCGACATGTTTGTATTCAGTGTTTTTTTAATTCGCTTAGCGGGGGATAGAGTCCAACTAGGTCCACTCGGCACGGCGGCCAATGATTGGCCTATTGTGATTATGATGATGGAGAATTTGGTGGAATGAAAATTGGCAGGTGAAACCGAAGTACTCGGAGAAAATCCGCCCCAGCGCCACTCTGTACACCACAAACCTCATTTGACCAGACCCGGGATCGAACCCGGGCCGCCGCGGTGGGAAGCTAGCGACTAACCGCTTGAGCTATGGCGTGGACGTTTTTGGTGAAAGTTTCGTTGGAACCAAGTACTGTCATATGCAATTAAAGTAGTACTTATCAAACAAACATTACCTTCGAAGAAAGTCGTCTTCTGGGATCTGGCGTCGTGTATTCTTGGTTTTAACCGACGTTTCGGAGGAACATATCGCCTCCATCTTCAGGGCAGTTGAATTGGAGGCCATTGAGATCGAGCTCCATCCGAACAACATGAACAAGGAAACAGGGTTCTATCTCAACAAATCATGGAAACCTCTCATCTCTTCCTTCAAGAGAACTCCACAAAGGCACTCCAGTTCTTCTTCATGTCATTGACGTCAGTAGCTTGTCCCCAGTTCATGTCATTGACGTCAATAGCCTGTCCCCAGCCAACCGGTTCTTCTTGCTTAACCGCCACCTCCGTGCCATTGACCTCCAGGTTGCTTGGATTCGCCCCCCAGACCATATATGGCCTTAATCTCTGTTCACTCTTCCCATTGGTCCCCTCTCCCAACCCCCCCCCCACCTACTTCATATATAAACTAGAGCTCTTCGCTTCCCAAACATTGCAGCTACTGCTCTCTGTATTCGCAACGCAATTCAACTGCCCCGAAGATGGAGGCGAGATGTTCCTCCGAACCGTCGGTTAAAACCAAGAATACACGGCGCCAGATCCCAGAAGACGACTTTCTTCATAGTCATCGCCGTGAAAACCTCAAAACTTACATAAACATTACCTTCATTGAGAAATCAACTCTAGGATATTTTATGCTTACTATTTTTCATGGACCATGGTGAAATATATGATGGAAATTCAGCGGCATAGTTTAGCTCTCCTAAGGTTGTAGTGAGATTAGTAAAAATGAGATATTATCTCTCAAAATGATACCAACTCTTAACTGATAATCTCTTGAGGCGGTCCCTTGGTCATCCGATCTACAGGGTGTCCCCAAAAATGTACTCACCATTTTAATGAAACCAAATGCAATGTTCCTTAAAATAGATATAAGGTTAATGATATAAATTGAAGAAAACAAGTCTACTGCATCATGCATGTTCGCAAATGTTCAAACTCATGATCGTCATTATCCAGACAGAGCCGATAGCACGGAAAAATGGAACCACAAAGGAATCACAAACTGTATGAAGCATTTAATATGGAATTTGAAAACAATGTCTTTCAACTCATGGAATGTTGCTGATTTTGAGGCATAAACCTTATCTTTGAGATAACCCCATGAAAAAATCCATGGGTGTGAGGTCCAGTGAACACGCAGGATATTCAACTCTACCTCTTCGCCCAATCCATCTGTCCGGCAAAGTTGTATTGAAATAGGCCCTTACTTCATGAGGGTAGTGGGGAGGTGCTCCATCTTGTTGGAAGTAAATCTCTGCATCACCGAACATCTCTTCAATGCATGGCCCGACGAATTCCTGGAGCAAGTCTAGGTAAATAGTGCCGGTGACAGTGTTGTCAAAAATAGGACTGGTCCTAGGATGCCCAATGCTGTTATCCCACACCACACTGTAACTCCTGGTAAGTTCAGATGGTGCTCCACAGTAACATGCAGATTTTGAGAAGCCCAGTAGGTGCAACTGTGTCGATTAATTGTGCCATTTAACTTAAATGTGGCCTCATCGCTCCAGATAATTCTGTTTGGAAACACTGCATTTTCCGCACATTTTTTCAGGTATCATTGATAAAATTCAGTTCCCCTGTCAGGATCATCTTCATTGAGAGCATGGGTTAATGTTGGAATGTAACTTTTTCAATAGACATTTCAAAATCTGATGGACACTCGATTTTGAGATTCCTGTCTCACAAGCCACTTCTTTGGGGATCGGAGGGTTTCCAGCAGTTGTTCTTCTCTTGTGGGACTGGTAGATGACCATGGTCTTCCAGATCGTTGTTTATGGACGTCTTGAAAAGTTCCAGTTGCTTCAAACTTATCTCTGATGCAAGCAATGTTGCGTCGCATTGGTGAATTTCTTTGAAACTCCCCTGTAAACTGTCTTTGCACTTCAGTGACGTTCTCGTACTTCCAGTAACACTTAAACACAAATTTTCTCTCCTCAAAGTTTAGTCGTACTTCGTCCATTATTTAAAGTGACTTATACCTAGAAAAATATAAAAATTTTAGTGAGTTACAGGCAGTCAAAGAGCGAGTACACTTTTTTGGTACACCTTCATAGCATGAACTTTTGCATTGAGCCTTCGAAGCAAGTTTGAAGTTAGTTAACAGGAATGCTTCAGGCAAGCACAAATTGTAAGAAATAAATGTCAGCTTTTTCTTGTCCCGCTTTCAAGTCACAGCAAAGCACAGTCTTCTAGGATGTGACAGTGTACCGCAGTGGATATATATATATAAATCTCAAACTACGCGGCCTCGCATACCATAACAGTGTAATCTGAACATTCATCGCTGTGAAAACCTAAAATCTCATAATGAAACAATAAATTACGGAATTTCCTTATTTCTAAAATATGCATTCCTAATCTTTAAGGAATGTTTGCTGTTGTATTTTCTGTATAACTTCTTCATTTTGTTTCCATCTTTACACAACAACTATCAGAATCTCATTCACATTTACTGTGTATTTTTTTTACTGCTAGTGGGGTGGGACTAAGTCCCTTGTACTGCAGCCACTTCTGGTCTATTGTACCAGCCCCAGATGACAGATGAGGGTGATTGTGGTGCAATTGGTGGAATGAAGATTGGCAGAGGAAACCGAAGTACTTGGAGAAAACCTGCCCCAGCGCCACTTTGTCCACCACAAATCCCACTTGACCAGACCCGGGATCAAAGCCGGGCCGCCATGGTGGGAAGCCACCAACTAACCGCCTGACCTTCACTTACTCAGAAGTGGGGTATGAGTACTGTAGTGGAATAACATTAAATGGACAGTCCAGACAAGTGTAATAGAGAGCAATTCAGCTGGCTCTGTGACCTCCATCTGAGTCTGCCAGTTATTCACTACATGAACACAGGACTTTCATCTAATGTAAATACTTCTTGGCAATATTATTATAAGAAATGATCAGTTTTGTTTTTGGAGAACAAATATAATCATTATTTGGGTCTGATTCCATTAACTCTCCCCTTCCCCCCCCCCTTCATGGAAGCCCAGGTTTCATCACAGGTGGAATTTGTGGTGGACAAAGTAGCACTAGACTAGGTTTTCTTTGAGTATTTTGGTTCCCCCCACCAATTGTCACTCCACCATCTGGTCCATATTAATTAATGATTGTATCATCAACACTATATAGTCATGACACTGAGTGTCATAAAATAACAAAATTAAAATTTAAATTTAACTATTTTAGTGTTACATGAGATAGTTATTACAGAAATGTTTATCTAATCTCCGCTTATATTGCTGAATGGTTTCTGACATCCACTCCAAACAACCACCTCACTACATCAGATTCTGTCTCTACTTCTCTCTCTGCGCACACACACACACACACACACACACGTTAACAAATGTACGATGAGCACCTGGTTTCATGTAGTTTCTTACCTTGTATAAAATTTAATAAACATTTTACACTGTCTTCACTTAATGATTAGTAATGCTTTACTTAATTAAATTTTATCACACCTTATAACCTGCATTAATGGGTTCATAATGAAGATAGACAACAGGGCCACATAGTCAAGAGAGCCCAATTTTGAAATCCTCTGTGAACTGCCACTCATCACTTGCATAGGTTATACAGCATTGGTTCACATGAACATGAAGTATAGATCAGAAAGGCTATGGAAGTAGCCATGATCTAAACTAGGGTTCTATAATAATATATTCACAGTGTGTGTGAAAGAAATACAATAAGCTGTCATTCAAATGTGGGACTTCTGGCATATAAGCAGATGTGCTAACAACTACACATTACACTTGGTGGCAAGAAATGAAACTGACTGTAAATACATAAAGTGACTAGACAGTGAATCCATACTAAGTGCTTCTGGCACATCCTTACAAAAGAACATTTCATAACAAAATACTCTATTAATCACATCTATGTAAGATTATGTTGAGGGAATTTAGCTAATCTGGACTCTGTGACTAAAGTGGACTCCACTTTAAAAATCCCCTGGCATGTGCTGTGCTCTAACAAAAATGCACTACAGTGCTGGAACTACCTACATTGGTTACCCATAAGACCATTAGAATTGTAAATGTATGAACACTGTTTGTCCTACCAACATTTCAGAAGAAAATAAAAATTGTGAAATGTAAATTTAATTAAGCATCAGTAGTACTTTAACACAACCCATTTCATAATAGGCACTAAGCTTCAAACACAACATTAATGTACTCTCAGGTAACAAAAGTGTTTCCTCTTACAAAAAAGAACTGTGAAATAAAAACGTTCATTGTCAGTGACAAAAGTATAAATATAAAACGAGAAAACCACAAAAGGGGATCCAAACTTCCTCCCCATGGACACATTAACGTCTTAATTGAAGAATACTTCCCCACTTCTTCCACAAATATATTTTCAACCATATATGATGCATCAACTGGCCAATTACTTAACATTTATTCCATTCACAATGAACATTAAGATTTTTATGCAGTGCTTTTAGCATCTGTTAAAATTAATTTTACAATAAACAACACCTAAAAGTATGTTGTAAGTAAAATAATAAATTTAAAGCATCTTTATTAGATTCTTAGCATTTTTATTACATATTACATTACAAAACAAATATAATTTATTTCTGCTTAGTACAATGGTAATCTATTCATATAATAATATGACTTTTACAGCATTCATGGTAAGCAAAAGAAGGGTTGTTACTACAATTTTCTCAACAATTTCACTACCACTGAAAACATTATTCAACTTTATTGAATTCATTTACTCAACTTAAAAGGTAAAAAGGTAAAGCTATCCCTGTAACAGGCCATAAGGCCCATAAGGTTGTGAGACGTCAAGGCTCCCATATTTTCTCCAGACAATCGGCTCATAGATGGCAGTAAGTTTGTCAGGCTTACGCACTGGCCGCCCTTTACCCCCCAGAAAGATTCCTGGTACTCATTTCTGTTAGAGGTTGAGTCGACCCCAGGGCCATGGTGCAGCTGGAAGGATTAAGTCAATTGAAAAAAATCCACCTCATCAGGACCCAAACCTGTGACCTTCCGGCTTGTAGCATAGTGCCTCAACCAACTACACTACCAGGTGCCCCAATTTAATCAACTTAGTTTATATATCTGAAACAAAATTATTAACAACATTGTGTGACTTCATGTTTGCAGGAATGCCTGCACTACAACAGAAGTGAGGGCATTTTGGCAAAGAAGTGGCAGGTAATCAGTTTTCAACAGATCAGATAATTCCAAAAATGAAGGTATCAGTTTCGCATTAGAACCTTCCTACTTTCTGCAACTACAGTGTCAACTGAATGTTATGGGTTATATCTTCTGAGAGGAAGTTGCCAATTCAGAAATTGCTACTGCCACTTCTAGTATTATATGAAACATTGTATTATGGCTCTTAAGTGCCTCATAAATAATTTTGGAACTAAAAACTTGTGTATAACTATGTTTACAATTATCTAGAATAATTCCATAAAAACTGAAAATTTGATAAGAGAACAAATTATGTTAAGTTCTGTACAGAATAATAAATTAAGAATATATATATATATATATATATATATATATGTAAGATACCCGGAAAGTAAAGATACAAAGTTACAAAAATATTTGTAAAGCATTTTCTTTGATTCACATGTAGCACTTTTACAACACACCTTTATTGACTTTTCAACACAGTCACCATGGATCACAATGCACTTAGTGAGCCTGGGAACAAGTTTTTTTATTCCAGCATCATAGAAATCTCCCACCTGCTCTCTTAGCCAGAGAGAACAGTTCTTGCCATTTCTGGACATTGTAGATGAAGTTCATCGATGGTTAAACGTCTATCAGCACAAATGTTTTCATCATTTTTTTGGATGATTTCATCAGTGACAACGGATGGTCTGCCACTCCTTATTTCATCATGAACATCACTCCTCCTCACTTCAAACTGACAATACCATCTTGCCACATTCTGCCTGTTCACATCTTCGCCATAAAAGGAAATAAGGTGGCGATGAATTACAGCAGCAGTATTTCCTTTCACATGAAGAAATCGAATTACTGCATGAGCCTCACATCTGGTGGGATTCTGAATCGACATGGCCATTTTAAACACACACTGCAAGAACAAAATTGCCATAACTGTGGCCGGTGAACTCAGCCCTGTCATACTGTTCCTATCTCACATGGCAGCACTGCCATTTCTCCAAAAAAAAAAAGTCACTTGCATTTTTACTGAACTTGTAGCTTTACTTTCCGGATATCCCTCGTATCTCATATTTTGGATTCCTTTATGAAGTTAAGCTTCTCATTGACTGCCTGCATGGTGGACTAAGTGATGCTACAGTTTACATCCCATGTTTTAGCTTTATGACTTGTGAATAAATTATAAATGTTATGTGAATAACTGAGAAGGAAGAGACTATTATATTAACTGTTAGCTCACTTGCATGGAGGATTAAGTGATCCTATAGTGTACATCCCATGCTTTAGCTTTATGACTTGTGGAGGAAATGAGAAATATTTTGTTGACAACAAAAAAGGAAGAGATTAATGTGTTATGTATTAACTCATTTTCATACTGAGATTGAAAACAAAAATGACAACATAAAATTACAGGAGCATATAAAGTATCATTAGATTCATACTCTTTTGAATGCATATGAGAATGATGCACTCCACATAAGGTGAATTATTTGGTTTGTTAGACAGTGTGGTTGATGCAAACTGGTGATAGATAACTGGAAGCAATAACTGTCTAATGTACAATACTTTAGAATCGAGAACATCTGACTCCAAAAAAATAAATAACATATAAAACATAAAAGTCATGTTGTTAAGTATCATATCATTCATGTCTCAATGTGAGACAGAAATAAGCCTTAATATTATGAATATAATTTACAGCTATTAAAATAATCTGGCTATAAGACATAGATATTCTTACATAAAATGAATGTATGTTATTCCAGTTAAAATTTACAGACTACACAATTCTCTTATACTCTAATTTGTACTAGTGTTTCTCATGCCAGAGCGATAAATTAATTTAAAACAAAAAATTACTGCAGCAATGGCTGCAGTGTTATCAGACTTAAAACTGATAACACATTATGTCTTTGCACGTATGACAAGCCAGTTTTCAGGACTTAAGGCACATCTGTGTAACACAGTGATTAACAACACTTCTGCTTACATACTGTGCAACTTTCTTCTGTCCTAATCATTACTGCTTTGTGACTGATGCCTACCACATCACACCAAGGGTAGGGAAAGTAACTCTTGAGGACTAAAGCAGATGCCAACAGTTGCAGAAATGTCCAAACTGATGACACACTTGACAGTCACAGCCAAGTTCATAGGGTGTCCTGTCAAGAAAAGATGTCATCAGCTGGTCTTCAGTACTGTTCTGAGATCGTCTGGAAGAGTACAAATTATATCGGCCATTCGAAGACGTAGCTGATCTTTTGTTGAACTGCTCAGGGGTAATTCGTTTGTTTCGCTTTGCTCCAGTTTGTGACGTATTCTCAATATCATGTCCACAACTTCCACTTCCTGTTTCCCTTGAACCCATACTTTCAGATCCTGAAAGTTACAATACATTTCATCACTAGAATGCTGATGAAGGTGTCCATTTAACACAATTTTAACATCATATTCTTACCCTGTACATTGCTGTTTCACCTATGCAGTGTCAAGTTGGATCGGAAGTTGGCTATGAATGGTAGGTCTGGAAGGTGACAGTAATATAGTATCTAAAGATACTGGGTGCCGGTCACGGTAGCCTAGCAGTCTAAGGCATGTACTGTCTTCGCTTGCTTGGAAGCCGGGATCGTGGGTTCGAATGCCACTCAGGGCATGGATGTTTAGTTTGTGTGCGTGCATTTTTCTGTGTTTGCGACAGGTAGAGGCCTTGTGATGAGCTGATCACCCGCCCAAGGAGTCCTACCGTATGTCTAAGATCTAGAAAAACCGAAGTTCATGGAGGTAGGCCTAGGCCCAATGGGGGGGGGGGAAGATACTGGGTATGAGGAATCAAGGAAATCCACAAAACCATGCTGAATAGCTAGTTTTCTGAACAGGACTTGAACTGGCTTCCTCCTAATAATCAAATACACGTACATTATTGCTGCAGCAATTAAATGCAGATGTAGGGCCTCATTTTACATACACAGAAGACAAAAATTTTTGATGCAACATACAAATAAATGCTTCACTATGGGTAGCATGCAATTTAAATTCAGTTATGTTTCTGACTGCATAAGGTTTTGGCTTACCACAGTTCAATGCTGAAATTTTATCTGTTAAGAAAATAAAACAAACCACTCAATCTAGCCAACAGTGTTTATTCAAGGCACCAAACACATGAGTATGGGAAAAAATGTAGTAGTCTACATAAGACAGCAACACATGTTTATATGCTGCATTCCTGACAAATGCTTAGGCACTGTTTCTTGAATGGTGCTGCTGATGACAAATATTCCCCTTGAACTGGCTTCCTGGAAGAAAACTGCAACATTCATTAAGGTTGAGGGGGAACTCTTAAGGCATATCATGGCAGCTGAGGACAAGGAACTGTGCTTCCTGTGAACAGCACATTATATAGAGTAAAATAGCCAAAAAAAGGAGTTTTATGGTGAAGCAGCAGAATATTACTGGATTCTCATGGATTCAAAAAAAAATTCAGAAAATCTATCATGACAAAGAATAATACTGCAGAAACTGCTGGAATAATTACAATTATTTAAACAACATGTAGAATTTTACTTTGTTTCTATGGTACTGAGGCTGAAATGAAAGACTCCTTTAACCAAACTGTCTTAATACCTTTACTTGCACCTTCAATTTGACCCATCAACTTAGAATGTAGCATATGTAAGGCACCTTGTTGCAAAAAATGAGATACTATAAAATGATGAGGTGTGGTAAAGATATTAAAACAATTTCACACTATCATAAAAATGTATTATTATGGGCTCAATTGTACAGGCAAGTTGCAAGAAGGTGGTCACTGAAACCCAACTGAGTGGAATAAGGAAAAAGAGCCCAATCCAATCCAGTGGGAAGGTGGGTAGAAAAACAGACATTGTAAACGGCAAACCACTACATGGTGTCATAACCCATATGACCACAATCTGAAGAATTCTTTCATCTACATTTCAAGAAAAAAAGTGAGCATCATGCCAGTAACTTACATGTAAATAAATGGAAATCAGAGACCAGAACTAAAAATTCATCTTTCTCAACTCTGGAACATTCTTAACCCTTTCCCTGGGTATGACAGAATATTCCATTATGATGCAACGTTAACATACTTGGTTTGATTAACCATTACATACTCTTATTTCAACTGCATTTAGCTCATGAGTGTGATGAACTAGAGGGATGGTGCATTTACAGTTCTTAACAGATGGAATTTTGTTGCCTAGAGGGCAGCACTAAGCAAGATGTGCAGCATAATACCTGTCATTCAGCCAATCTTTCTCCGCTGCATGTGCTCAGTTGACTCTTTGTTTCAGTATTTGTAAAATGGCATGAAGTAGTTTGAAGAGTAAGCATGTTTTTTAAACTTTAATGGATCAAAATATGAATAATATGATGAAAATACAACATAATAATTAGTTGCAATGTAAAGTATGTAAAGTTACTTGGTCAAAGGGGGGGGGGGTAGTTGCACCAAAGCAGATTAAACTCCCCAGGTAAGTGGTTAATGTTCTATTCTTCTGGTCTTAATTTCAGTCTATAACATGGCTATGTCACCAGTTCTGAGGTATAGATCATAACTACAGCGATGCTGGCAGCTACTCCATATACGAGGTGGTATCGGAAAGTTCGCGGACTGTTACTGCTGTAACTGCTTGGTGAAAGATGAGAGGGGAGGCCAAGGTCACACTTCCGCAAGCCTACTGCATTGGTCTGACATGTGACACTGCGCTCTGAACACACATTAGTTTTACATGAATTATTGTACATGACGATGTGATGCATTGTGTTGTATATGACGGTGTGATGTATTGGATATTATTAATGTAACAGGTATATGGTGGATAGAATAATTACAATGGTTACAGTTCATAAGCAACATTTTATTGAATCCGAATGTAATATTTATTGATAATTATGAAATGTAACAGCACAGGCTTGTCACATACTGTAACTCGACTTTCACCGATGTTATCCCCCAGAGGGCAAACAAGACTTATTTTGAACTAAGGGAAGCAAATAAGAATAGTCACGTTGCTTCACAGAGAAACTGGAAAACATCAGTTAAAGTCCGAGAAAACAAGCCAAGGTCCAGGAAGACACATCATGTGAAATAACAACAGAATGTTCTAGAACATTCCTATATGATGAACTTTGTACCCTCCAAGGAAGCTTTCACAAAGCCCCCATCCCACAGACAGGGCTATAAAAACCCTGACCCAAACCGTCCAAAACGCTCTCTAATCTGATTACGAAGTTTAGTCTATAGGACGGTACTCTGTCAGTTAGGAGTCGGACACTGCTAAAGCCTTAAGCAGACTTGCTGTTGTTACAGTTGTACATATTTACTGTGTAATAAACTCTCTTGAATTAAGCATCTTCCAGCAGTTTATCTCACCAAAACGACGGACAACGTTTGCCGCTCGACCGACTCCGTCAAGACCAAGCCACAAGTACGAGTATCCACTCTGTCGCCCGACAGTGTGGCATACGACAGAATGATTTTCGACTTTGTGTTTCATTTTGTTTGCGACAGATGGCAAATTCAAGCAACGTGTCTGCATCAAGTTATGCATGAAGTTTGGCAAATCTGCTACTGAAACCATTGAAACACTTCATGAGGCTTTTGGAGAACATTCTTTTAGACAGACAGTGGTTTTTGAATGGCATTCATGTTTCAAGGCTGGGTGTGTGTCAGTTGAAGATGATGAACATTCAGGGCGATCAAGCACCAGCAAAACAACAGAAAATGTTGAAAAAATTCGAGAACTCATCCACAAAGTCCATCACCGAAAACTTCATGAGCTTGCTGACAGTGGTGGGATCAGTTATGGAGCTTTCCAGGAGACCTTAACACAAAATTTGAACATGCGCTGAATTGATCCTTCATCATGACAACGCATCCGCCCACACATCCCTGAAAACCACAGAGTTTGTGACTAACAACAAACATGGTTATCATTCCCCATTCTCCCTACTCACTGGACTTAGCCCCCATGACTTCGCTTTGTTTGTCAAATTAAAAATGAAGCTGAATGGATGACATTTTTGAAACAGTGTCATCCAAAAGGAATCGCAAGTGGTACTCGACAGCATTAAGGAAAATTACTTCCACGGTGCTTTTGAAGCGTGGAAAAAAATGATAGGATCACTGTGTATGTTCCCAAGGAGATTTATTTTGAAGGAGAAGGCAGCCAAAATTGAGTAAGTTAAGCCAGCATCTCTTCTTTTATCTAGTCTGGGAACTTTCTGATAGCACCTTGTACCTTGTATGTAATGTGCTGCAAACATCAATTATGCACAATACAAAATAATAAAGAAATTATAGTCAGAACAAAGTACACATATAAACTACATACTACACCACAAATGAAAGACACTACATCTACAGGTAACTGATGTGGAACTAAGACATGGTAACAATGGAAACAAAGTATTCTAATGAAAAATGTTAATACTATTTATCATCACATATACATATTTGCTTTGATATATGTCAAAGAGGATTACAAACAGTATAACCAACCCCTTCACACTAATAAGAATAACAGTGAGAAGGTGATTTCTTGGAAGGAATGACTGAATACAAAAAGTTTATAATTGTGTTCATAATAATAAACAAATTAATTTGCCATAAAGTGATATGTGTTTTTGTTGGCTGTCAACATAACAAAGTAAGAGAAACTTAATGCTATACATTTTTACTTAATATCTTCTAATTTTGTAGAATATGTTACTGAGATTTTATTTTCAAAATTTAGAAATATGTTCTAGTAAAACTGCAGCAAAAACTAATAATCAATAGCTGAGAACCAGAATAAGCTACAAAGCAAACAGGGCTCAATAGTTCCACAGTATGAAAAGTATTAGTTTGGTGGCAGTCAATGAAACAAATAGGTATTGCCAAAAAAATGCTTTTGCATACCAACAGCAATTAAATAAGCTTACTATCTCAAAGTATCTCTAGATTAACAATGCATTTAAGTCTGACAATTTGAGAATCATTCTGTTTACCATGGGCCACACATGAAAAAAAATTAATATCACTCTCATGATAACTACACATTTGAAAATTGTCAGTTCACGGAGAATTTGAACATTACACCATAACTAATATCAGTTTTCAAGTTATTAAACAACGCTGATCCTCATAAAAATTCTTGGGAAACATAAGAAGATACTAATTACAGTGCTTTCATGCATATGACTTTCATGCCTCAAGAAATATGGCCTACTGCAAAATCCCTCGCAAAAAGGGGTGGACCAAAGGCACCCTCTGCAATTCATGGTCCCTTAGGCCACATATTTTAGCCAACAGATAAAGCCAACATAACTGCAGACTGCTTAGAAAACTTGTTCAGAGCACATGACTGTGACCACAGACCACAAGGGGGGGGCTCAAGTTGAAGCTCCGCGGGCTACAGTACATGAAGTCATGTTAATTTCCGACCCTGTGATGTCTCAAAAGAAATACCATCCTTGAAAATAGGAAAGGCCTGCGGTGAATGTCTCAGGCACCATCCAAGTGGGCCTCTTGTGCATTTAACACATTTATTCAATCACTGCCTTTGGCTTGCTGACTTTCCAGCACCTTGGAAGGCAAAAATCATAACTCTGCTGAAACCTGGCAAAGATCCAAAATTTCCATTTGTTCAACCTCTTGTCCAGTAGGGACAAACTATCTGAGAAGCTGATTTTAATTAAGAACAATCCAAAAACAAACTGAGGAAAGAAAGTTACTAAATGTAAGTCAGTTCAGCTTTCGAGCAGATCACAGCATGACACTTCAATGTATGAGGCTGCCGGTACTCCACGTTATTGGAAGTCTTGACGGGTGCACACCAGTTCGCAAATTGCACGTGGCTTTCAAAGTTCCTTACATGTACAACTATATAACTAAATTATGCAGGAGACAAGCAGAAGTAATCCTAACCTATGTAAATCCAAATGTATGTAGTATTGGACAAGGAGAAGCGAGGAAGTATAAAAGGCTTAAACTTGGCAGTGGTCAGCCTTTGACCATTCAGCTAACTGCAGTTTCAGAGTAGTTGCACATGTTAAGGCATAACATATTGCACAAGCCTTCATTGACAGGAAACCTCTGTATACTTTGCATAAATGTTACTTAGTACAGTGCAGTGTTAAAGGGTGCACAGAGTCCTTAGTGACCTGACACGGTGACAGCGTGTTTATACTTGTGCTGAAACTACGGTACAACAAGTGTAGCGCCTAAATAGAGAGACTGACCCCTTCTTCATTGAAGAGAAGGCCCCATTTTGAAACATGTACATGTCAAAGGGAGAATAAAATCTTGGCCATGGATCTTGAGAAGACTGAAGCCTGGAATGACTGCACTGGCAAAGGCCAACAGCAATTCACCAGACTGACCAACCATGAGAGGCAGCTGAGAGCCAGTTGCCATCATGAGTCTGGTTTAGTCGTGAGATAGTAGCAAGCTGGCAACTATATAAGCATAGGACATTGTTTGGATCCATTAAGAGGCAACGGCTAATGAAGCCAAAGAAGACATAACATGTACTGTAGTGAAAATTCATGTGTGTCAATTAGCAAGAGTGCTAAAATTACTTGTGGCTGCAATATGTAACAGTTCAGTACATTCAATTATCAATACAAACTCTGTGTACAGCAACTAACACATGCCAATATTTTATAATGTACTTATAATAAAGAATTCAGGAGTTATTTTGTTTTTGTGTTTGGCAGACTAAACATGATAGGACAAAATAAACTGCTGGAAATAACAGGATTAATGGAATAAAGTCAACCATTTCAGGATCTGTGCTAAGCAAACACTGGAACTGTGCAAGAACAGCAATGGCTATAAAGTGGCACATACCACATTGCATTGTTGGTGAAGTTTCACTTACAGCATCAGATAAAGCTTCCAACTGAAGGGCCTGTAGCTTCTGGCTTACTTCTCGATAGCGGGCATTGAACCACCCACTGAAGTTTGGTGACCGGAAGAAACGACGATATAATCCTACCCAATCACCTTTAATTCCTGAAGTGAGTTGTGGACCTGAGGTTCCCAATGTAGAGAGGAAGTCATCCGGATTAAACGGATGTGGTGCTGGAGCTGCCTGAACAAATAGTTATTGCTGTGATTTAAAGAAAACTGTAACTGCTAAGAAACCATTAAACAATACTGCAAATGATATGCAACTCATAATTAAGAATAAGGGACAAATGACAGGGAATGAAAGGGAATAATGACAAATGGTCGGAGTTTGGAACTTTAAAACCACCTCTGTCCACATATACCACATAACTTTTCATTTTTTAGTATTTCACACAGGCTGTCAACCACACTGAATAACATATTATGTTATGTTTGTGGGGCGTGCACCACAGTAAACTTCTAACCTTCATAAACAGCCACATTTTGCACCATATATTTGAAACAGTTTCATGCTACTTGTGTCATTTCCTTTTCAGATAACAGGAACAACAGGAAATCTTGATTGGTGGCTTTCCTTTCAGATAATTCGGAAGAATATTCAAACTTGATAGGTGCATATAGTTTCATCAATTGTCAGATTTTCTGCCAATGTGTACACATTTCAGAATTTCAGGTTGAGACAGTCTAAAATCAGTCTTTTTGTATAAAGGGTTAAGACTTCGTTGATCCCTAGGTATTCAAGTGCCATAAATATGCACAGCATGGCAAGGATAGCTAAAAATCAGTCTTGAGACATCTCAGCAACTCATTTACCACGAGTTGCTGAGATGACTGGTTGTTTTCTCCAGTAATTTTGTAGTGATGAATTCTATATGAAACACATACACATAACCACAGGAACAAAAGCATATTTTTTTGCAAATACTTCCTTCCATTGTGTATAAATGGATTTAGATTCCAGAGATCTTATCTTTCTTTCTTATTTGTTGTTCTGCACACAATTTAGTTTCTCTTTGAATCAGTTCAAATATTTCACTGTTGAAGAATATGTGAAACATATCTATTGGAGAATTACAAGGAGTGTTCCGTATATAATTACCTATTTTTTTTTAATGAAAACTACAACAGATACAGAAAGCATAATAATGCAGTTAAATAGAGCAAGATTTCAGCTACTTACAGTTATTTTTCCACATAATCATCACCATTTGTTATGCACTTTTGCCAGCGATGAACAAGAGCCTGTATGCCGCACCCGTAAAAGTCTGCACCAGCAGAGACTAGCCACTTTCTTACAGCTGCAATGACAGCATCGTTGTCTGGAAAATGTTGCCCACGTAGTCCATCTTTCATAGGCCCAAAGAGATGGAAGTGTGAAGGTGCTAAACCGGGGCTATAAGCTGGATGTGGTAGGACAGTGTGTGGTGGTCGCCAAACTGGTATGGGCTCTAGCGTTATCGTGTTGCAAGTGAAAAGTTGTTTGCTTCTCTGGCATGAAGCAGAAAATGCGGGCTTTCAGCTCAATCAGCGTCATCTTGTAGTGTTCAGAATTGACAGTCTCACCAGGCTCCAGGAAAATGCAACAAAATCACACCCCGCCTATCCCAAAAGACTGTGCACATCACTTTCCCTGCCGATGGCTGTCTTGAACTTCTTTTTTCTTGTGGAATCTGGATGTTGCCACTCCATGGACTGTCTTGAATTCCGGCTCGTAGTGGTGACACCATGTCTCATCTCCGGTGACGATGCTGTCCAGAAACTTGTCACCTTCAGCCTCAAACTGGTGCAACAGGTCCTGACAGACTTCCATTCAATGAGTTTTGTGGTCCTGCGTAAGCATCCGCGGGACCAATCTGGAAAAAACTCTGTGATAATCCAGCTTCCCCAACATCGTTTCCAATGCATTACAGCTGATATTAAGCCGTGCACACAGTTCCCTGGTCATTATCTGCCGATCTGTACGGATGAGCTGATCGAGGTGCTGTTCATTGTGAGGAGTGGCAGCTGAGCAGGGATGCCCAGGGCATGGCTTGTCGTGCACTTCACTTTCGCCACTGTTGAAACGCACTACCCACCACCTCACTGTGCTGACATCCACTGTATCGCCTCCGTACACCTTTAGCAAGCATCGATGGATGTCAATGGGTGGAATTTGTTAGGCAGTGAGAAATTCAATAACACATCTCTGTTTCATACGCACTTCTATGTCAGACGCCATTTTGGTAGACTGCTCTGCTGTCACTATCTGTTGCACGACAACCAAACTAACAGTACATTGGCGGGAAGGTTCAACCTTTACTACAACACCACCAACATTCAGTTCAGACGTTACATAGTAACACAAAAAAACAGGAGGCATTATATACGGAACGCCCTTCGTATCCTGAGATGTAAATTTGAATTTATTCTTGCCAAGCCTGAAAATAAAGGTCTGTTTACTATTACATCATCTTTCCAGCCATTTTCTCTGCCTGAAATTTAATTAGCAACACCAAATACCCTTTCTCATAATCTCTGCTGCTGCAATAAAACTGGCATTACTCTTCTTCAGTGCTGCTAGTGGTAAACAAATTCAGAGTATTAACATTACTACGTGCTGTTATGACACTATTCTTGGGTAAGCAACAGTAGCACAAGATAAATTACAAACAGCTTGTCTACTATTAATCTTCAGTTTCAAACTAAGACATCAAGAGCAAAATTCATGGGCACATAAAATATTCTTTTACCTTAAATCTTCCTCCCTGAGGAAAGCTGCTCTATGTTGAAGGCTATCATAGTTTATGATAATAAATGAACAAAGGAAACAAGAGCAGGATATAATTTTAAAACAACGACTGGGGAAATTACACAACTGAGTTTCCAGTGGAGTTTCCAACAAAGATTCTATAAGATGACTTGTATGAGACAACCAAAGAAAGAAGAAGAAAAATCACTTACTTTATACGGAGAAATATTCTTCTGCAGTGGCATAAGGCTAGCCATATACCTTTCTAGTGGAATCATGAAGCTCTGTGTCAACTCCAGAAGATGTCTTCGAAGCAGTGCTGACTGGACTTCTCCTGGTCTTTTCATTTGAACACCCTTCAACAGTTTCTTCAATATAGTTTTGTCCTTCTGCAGAAATGGGTGGTAGTATGTGTACACACCAGGTTTTGAATCTAACATTTTTAAATTTCCACCCTTCTTTAGTTTGTGCTTTTGGGTAGCTGCTGAAGAACAAAAACAAACATATCATTAAGTGCTTTGCTACTTCCATACCTGTTTCTAAGATTATACACCTTGCAAAGATCGGTTCTATGAAACAATGCCATAAGCCAAATATTTCTATCACATGATATAACCAACCACTGCCAGATTCTCTGCTTTCCCCAGTTTCATTCCCACTGTCACTTTGTCATTGAAGTTACCATCATTTTCACTCAGGCCATTCATACTGCTTTCACTACTTCCATTATTACTGATTTTACTAATGTCTAACTTCTTCATGAACAATAATGCTTTAAAGTATATAAAACCCATTGTGAAAACATAAATATGATTGTCTGTGTTTTCATGCTTTGATAGTGCTTCATTGCTAATGTAGATCTTGTTTGTGAGTGACGGCACTGATTAGATGAAGGCAGTACTGCTAGTGTTTTAGAGACCTTTATAGGACGTACATAGATAATTAGCTTCGTTGTTTACAAGCAGTACCCATATTATTATATATTAATTTTCAAGGTTTATTTTAGTGCAAAATGGCAAGAAATTCATACTTATGCTGCCACTTGCAGCATATGATTTCAGTGTTAATAGTATACTTCATATTATGCTGAATTTGAAATTATCAAAGCACTGGCTGTGGAGAATATTATTTTCTGAGACATGACTCCTTGCTGTAATCTGGTAAAGTTAAACATCCTCTACAATGTTGAGCTCCTACTCGACTACATAGTGCCCCCACGAATAACACAGTACTCTTCATGGTCATTAATGTGAGAACTTCAAAACCAGCACAGTGTCTAGTACACCATTCAGAGTGGAATCGTTTGAAGCCATATGGCAGAATGACTATGGATTTCTTGCCACTTTTCACTAAAATGAAGCTTGAAAATTACTATACAGTAATATGGCTACATGACATGTTCTATATCCATCTTTGGATGTCAATGTAGACAATTATGTACATCCCACACATCTCTTCAAAACACTGTTAATATGGTCCAAATCTGACAGTGCCATCACTACTAAAAACAAGGTTCACATTAGCAATGAAGTATTATCAGATTCTGAACTCACAGCTGATGTTTATGTTCTCACAATGGGTTTTCCAGGTAAGTCCATTTGGGGTCTGTGGTGGACAAAGTGGAACTGGGGAAGATTTTCTCAGAGTGTCTTGGTTTTCCTTGGCAATTCTTATTCTTATTATGTATTGTTCAAAAAAACAATACATGGATTACACCAGGAATAATGAAATCATGTAAACATAAAAGAGAAATCTACAATGAATTAAGAAACAATAAGGATCCTAATTTTAGAGTTTATTATAGAAACTATTCTAAACTACTGAGTACTGTTATAAAAAAGGCAAAAAGAATGGAGTATGATAAATGTATCCTATACTCCCACAATAAAATAAAAACTACTTGGGGTATTATAAAGAAAGAAGTGGGTAGGAGTACAAGCAGGATAGAAATTAGTGCAGTAAAAATAGATGGTAAAATATTGAATAATCAACAAGAGGTTGTAGGGGAGTTTAATAAATATTTTGCCAATGTTGCTGATAAAATAAAAAGACATGTTAATAAAAATTCCATACCTATGAATGATCAAAAAAATGAAGTAAATTTTATGCATTATATGAATCAAGATTTTATAAACTCATATCCAAATATAAATTATAACTGCTCTACAATTAAAGAAATAGAGAATATAATAAAATCTCTTAAACCAAAAAATTCTTGTGGATATGATGAGATATCATCTATTATTTTAAAATTATGCTCGCCATTTATAATTTCACCTATAAATTACATATGCAATAAAATGTTAAGGGGAGGAGTTTTTCCTGATAGACTAAAATATGCGATAATAAATCCTCTGTATAAGAATGGTGATACATGGGATGTGACTAATTATAGACCCATATCACTCTTGACATCTTTCTCAAAAATATTTGAAACTATAATATATACAAGAACTTTAGAACATCTTAATAAGTATAATATCCTAAGTAGTGAACAATATGGATTTAGGAAAGGATTAAAAACAGATAATGCAATTTACAAATTGACTACAGAGATTTTAAATTCTATGAACAACAAACAATTAGTGGCAGGTGTTTTTTGTGATTTAGAGAAAGCCTTTGACTGCGTTGATCATGATATTTTGTTGACCAAACTTAAATTTTATGGTATTACTGGGAAAGATCAAGCACTTTATGAATCTTATTTAAGTAACAGATATATCAGAACAGTAATACATAAGAATGATGTAAATACAGTATCCTCAGAATGGCTCAATATTAGGCAGGGAGTGCCACAAGGGTCGGTATTGGGACCTTTGTTGTTTCTCATATATATAAATGATTTGCCTAAAGTATTAAATAGATTTTCTACACCCGTAATCTTTGCTGATGATACTAGCATTTTATTTTCACATTCTAATATAAATGATCTTAGTAGGAATATTCTTACAACAATTGAAATTTTAAATAGATGGTTTAGAGCAAATAAACTATCCCTGAATTTTAATAAGACACATTGTATTCAATTTAAAACCAAGGCAACAATATCAGATACTTTTACAATAAATTATAACAATAATTTTATCAACAATACCTTAAGTACTAAATTCTTGGGAGTCGTAGTTGATAGTGCCCTAATATGGAAGAATCACATTGAACTACTTGTAAAAAAATTAAGCAAGGCTTGTTATGTAATAAGAAATATGAAACAGTATTTGTCTATTACAGCCTTAAAGGCAATTTATTACTCTTTCTTTCACTCCTTATTGAGCTATGGTATCATCTTTTGGGGAAATTCTTCCCATAGTTCTAGTGTTTTTCTTCTCCAAAAAAAAGCCATCAGAGCGATGTTGGGATATGGTAACAGAGTTTCGTGTAGAAACATATTTAAAGAGTTAAACATTTTACCATTTGCATCGCAATACATATTTTCATTGTTAATATTTGTATTGCAGAATAAACATCTTTTTTCATCAAATATTGACTCTCATGCTATAAATACCAGACATAGACAAGATCTTTATCTACCTCAAGCTAACTTAACTAGTTTTCAAAAAGGAGTTTACTACGCGGGTATAAAAATGTTTAATAAACTGCCCATAGAGATCAAGAACTCATCTCATAATTTTAAAAAGTTTAAGGTTGAATTAAGATATTTTTTGAATACACATACATTTTATACTATAGAAGAATATTTAAACAGATAAATTTTAGTATTTATTGTATTCTTGTATCATCTAGACGAGCATAACTATGCATGTATTTTATGTTTTATATTATTTATGATATGTTTTATATCCATTCTTGGATCTTTGTAACTTATTATTGTTGAATATTGTAGGATCCAGATAAGCATAACTGTGTATTTTATGTTTTGTATTATTTATGACATGTTTTATATCCATTTTTTGGATCTTTGAAACTTGTTATTGTTTGATTCATTGTACTATCTAGTCGTGTAATTTATGCATGTATCCTGTTTTATATTTAGTTCTGTGACATGTTCTATATCCTTTTTTGGATTTCTTGAACAAATATAAATACAATACAATACAATACAATTCCACCAACTGGTCCATAATCATTCTGTCATTCAACACTATACAGTCTTGATACAATGTCATTAAATACACAACTATAAAAATAGGTTTTACATATCCTAAAACATGAGAGTTTAAGAGGATTTAGACATTAGTAAAATCTAAGATAACGATAGTAAAAGCAATATGGATGATCTCAATGTAAGTGGTAAAAGCAGCATGTATGGTCTCAGTGAAAATGCTGACTACTTCAGTAACAAAAATGACAGCATAAGTGAAACTGGGGGAAGCAGAGAAGCTTGCAATGGTTGGTGTGACTATACTCAGAGAAGATTCTTTTTCCACATCTGCATATATCATCCTGAAAATTGAAATTTTGATCTCAAGTGAGATTATTAGAAATGAAATAGATTTTTTAAACATTTTCTATAATCTCATTCCTTTCTACAATCATGTGGGGAAATAATTGCCCCTATCAAAAATAAATGTATTTAAAAAGTACACCAACAGAGCATTAGAAGAATCCAAGGCATCAGTATATGTTTCATTAAATGCAGTTTTGAATCCAACAAGTTGAATGTCATTTTTCATGAAAAATATATTTGAAACCAAGCAGGTACAGAGCCACTGTTTTCATAAATGAGTACAATATGTGGGAGATCCAGTAAATAGGTCACAAATTAACAAAGAACGTAAAACATACCATATTCGAACCTGAAAAAAAATTTATTTCTTGACATATCCTCCACCAACATTGATACACTTGCCCCATCTCTTTACTGGCATGTCACTAAGACATGTATCATGCTGTCTTAGTATACCAAGAAGATTCTTGTAATGTGTAACTATACTAAGACACAGCATTATATGCATTCACTAGAAAACCACAGTGGTAATGGAGAAAAACGTTCTTTTGTTACTGGCTGGGGTGTTTCCATGATTATACAACTCCAAAGGAGGACTCCTAAATGTAAAACTTTATTAGTACAATAGCTAAATGAGCAAGAAAATAATATTCAGCATGAAAATATGTGAATGAGAACAAAAATTGCAAATTCTTATAGCATGTTTTCAGCAAGTAAGCCAGTCAAAATGATAGATATATGACTGATAACCACTCCTCCTTCAGTTCTAAAAACTCACATTTCATAAGTGCAAAACATTACATAACCTACATAAGTAATGCTAAGAGCTGAGCTCAGAAACATACAGGACCTACTTGTCAGATACTTTACTTACATATATGTGGAGCATCACATATTCGAATGATGTGTGGCCAATGTTGCAAAGTTTTTGCAAAGAATGGATTTGTTACCCCTAGAATAACTGGAGGTGGTGCATGAGCCTTTGTAGTATATTCCTTAAATTCACTGTCATGAATCGTAAAATATGGCCGAAAATCTGAACAGTACATCAAAGGAGTAATCATGCTGGAAAAAATATACATCCGTACTTTATCACTGATCACTAGCTTTCTCAAATGAAATGTTTTCATATATAGTGAGATTAGGATGCTTGGTAAGAAGCTCTACAGTGCAATCATATTACTAGTTACAAAATAATCCTTTGGCAAAGGGGTATTATTAAAAATATTCTCTTCCAGCCCATCACATCACATACAACACTATACACACAAATCTGGCATGTCACTGGGGAACAAACTTCAGTAGGATCTGAATACTTATTTGTAAATATTAATGCCTGTTAAATTAAAGATCAGTGTAAATGTGAATAAGATGTTAACAAATTATATGTAAGTACTATGTAATGCCAGAAAGTATCAGTAACAGTTGAATATCTCCTATAGAAAAGCTTGATGAGTCACTTGGCATGTAATGGTTATCAAAACCACTTACAGAACAAAAAATTATGCACAGCAGCTCAAGCTTCAATAAAATGACTGTTTGTGACAGTGCAGTCTGTAAAAGCTGTTCAGAATGAAGAAAATTAATCAGACTTACCTAACTAGAGCTTGGACCATCCTGGAACAAGTTGTAGGAGAACCAGACATAACTACAATTGGTTCAGCAGTGAGAACCAACTCCCAGAGTAGGTGAACATGTGAAATTACAGGTGAAAAGCAATGAAACATATGAACCTCATGCACTGAGGACAATACAGTTGGTGGTGGTACTGGAGAGAGATTCATTTCAGATGGAGAGCCTGGTGCTGTCACAGGACCCACTTTATTACTATGACTTGGAATATGAGCCTGCAATACACAGTACACCATTACACGTTAGTAGCATGCAACATGTCCTGTGTCATGACACACTATTCCATATAGTTATTAATTTCCTACACAGTATGCAGATACACTAAGGTAAGTGACATGTTTTATATCCAGCCCTACAGGGAGATCACGGATCCATGATGTGAAAAACAAATGTAAATAAGTGAAAAAAAGGAAGACATTTGATACATCATATTCTGCCTGATGAGAGATCTAGTTCCTCAAGCTGCATATTTAAATTTAATTCATTGCAAGGTTCATAATACATGCTCCTAAAATTCTGACACCAATTCTACTATTTACATGACCTACACTAAGAAATACACTTCTTAATTTAAGAGCACATCAAAACTGTATCAATACAAAAATAATATGATAATGCAAAGTACTTTCTAGGATATGATGCCATGCAATCTGGTAGTTTATGGGCATTACAGAAAAATAATAAGAAAAGAAAAAAAATTATTGTTGAGCTCAGTTAACAGACATGTGGGACCGCACACTGCTAACATCTGGTGATCAAATGTACATTTCCACTTTTTACTTCCTCATACATAGTATACAAGGTGCAACTGTGCAAGCTGTGGACAAACTTTGGGCGAAGTTCCATATATCAAAACAGGAAAAAATGTCAATATCAACATGTGTCTGGAAACATTTAATTTGGAGTTATAGCTGAAAGAGTATATTTATTAGTGCTCAAAATGTCCTACATGTTGACAGGGAAGCTGGTGTTGGCATAAGACAAGTGGGGGAAGAGTTCAGTGTTTTGTGCATTACCATTTGGAGGATACTAGATGAACAGCTGCTTTATGCTTACCATTTACAATAAGTGCAGAGTCTCATCTGTGCTGATTTTCCAGGGTGAGAGAACTTTTGTTTTGTTCGGTAACATGCTAAGCATGTCTTTGTTTCACCAATGATCTTTAGAGATGAGGCACATTTTGGTAGACAGCATCATCAATATTAACAACCAGTACCAGTGGGCAGAGGAGATCCTCATAGTGTAATTGATTCGAGACACCAGCAGCAGTTCAGCAATAATGTATGGACAGGGAAGGTTGGTGACTGTTTCACAGGCCCAAATGTTTTGCCCCATAAGTCCACAGACAACCACTACTCAACTGAGATTTCCCCTTATATGACCTACCAAAGCTACAAATGTGGTACATGCATGATGGTGCTCTGGCACATTTTAGCCATGCTGTGCAAGGTGTTCTCAACAACACCTATCATGGCCAATGTATAGGTATAGGAGGACCCACTGTATCGCCTAAACAATTGCCAGATTTGACTCAACTGGATTTTTACATGCCGCGACACCTAAAAACCCTTGTGTATGCAGCTTCTGTTGAAAACGAAGCGGCACTCAGCATCACATTGTGGACTGCTTTCAGACTGTCTGCAAATACCCTGGCATCTCCAAATGGATGTGGTGGTCCACAGTGACTTGTGTCAAGGTGAGCACTGAATCTTATGGAGGGCATTTTGAGCAGTTACTATAATGTAGTCCTTCTGCTGTAATTCACAAATTAAATTCTGGACATACGATGATATGGACATTTCTTCTTATTTTGGTATGTGTAACTCATGTTCAAAGTTTGTCCACACCTCTCACTTACACCCTGTACATGAGAAAGTACTGTGATGATGACAAAGTCAATCTTGAGATTCTGATAGATTTACATATTTCCAACACCCTTTAGTATTAAAAAAATGGTTTTTGGAATGCTGTCTGTCTTGTCTGCATGTAGGGATGTGTGCCAGGGCTCAAATAATGAAAAGCAAATTAAGGAAAAACAAAAATCTGAGGAAGCATAAGAATCTGTTAGAATTTAACATTTTTCTTATGAGCGTTTGGCCTGCACCAAACAAAAAAGTGTGTTAAATCAGGGAAAACATAAAATCAAGAGTTGCACTGCAGTACTGTTTAATCACTGGATGTTCTGGTTAGAAACTAAGGCACTGAACAGTGTCTTGGTATAACTAAATATCAATTTGGTATGAATGGATATTTATAAGGATATTTACTCTGATTAAATAACTTTCCTGGGGAGGAAAGCATGGTCGGCGCTGACAACCTTACTGCCACCTTTGAGCCGACTGTCTAGATAATGTGGGACCCTCAATGTCTCACAACCCTATGGGCCTTCACGGCCTGGTACAGGGATAGCTTTACTTTACTTATATATAAATGTATCTGACATGTATTGTTTCCACGTGGCATGTCCATACCAAATGTTTTGGATACTACTACAAACAATTCTATCACCTCGGTGACTGACATGTGAATGTTATTGCCATTTCCTTCTGTCACTTCTCAGTACCAGATACAATTAAGGAAGAAGGACAATATTACACAGTACAAGAATTTGTTATGGCAACTCTATTAATTATATGATTTAAGAACTGTCATCTAATCAATCTTTACTTTGTTAAGTTGGTCAAAACAGTGATTCTTTTCCATGTTCTTATCTCTCCTGCAATGACACACTGAACTCCCCAGAAATTTAAATTTTTCTGTGGCATTTAATGNGTTCTCTACAGTTGTCCAGACGAACTAAAAATTAACTAAACTCCGTGGCCTGTAGTCCGCAAGTGAACTATACTGAACGAGCGACCGCCACTTGTTGGCAAAGTTAGTGCTAACTTTAGCGGACAGAGGGTGTTGCTTGGTCAGCACAACAAATCCCCACAGCTGTCAATCTCGGTTTTCTAGACTTGAGCCGCTGTTTCCTTGAAATAGCTCCTCAATTATCCTCACAAGGCTGAGTGGACCCCGTTCCAGACCCACTACTTCTCAGAAAATCTGGGAGCACCGGGAATCGAACCTGGGAACTCTGGATCTGTAGCCAGCAACTCTAACCACTAGACCACTGAAGCATATATCTAGTAAGGTTCCATACTTTTGGCTTTATTAAAAAAAAATATGCCCCTGTTACCAATGATTTTTATTTCCATTCAGACTATGTGATCTCATAGTTCTCATACATATGCCCGAGTCATGCACACTGAATATACACATCCTAATGGGCCTCTGGTGGTTAGAAATAAAACAGATCATAGTAATAGACTTGAAAGGATTCTGACGATGTTGTATGCTGTACAGAACTATTAGGCTTATTTTAGACTCTATCCATCGTCTGGTATATATAAGACAAAAAACGTTTCGGAGACTGGATCTGTCTCCATCCTCAGGTGGATGGGGCAGGATAAACCTAGTCAGTTGGGCCCATTAGAAAGAGCTAGCCTCAATCACTGGACTAGCGGGTTCGATCCCGGGTCTGGTCAAGTGGGATTTGTGGTGGACAAAGTAGTGCTGGGGCGGGTTTTCTCCCAGTACTTCAGTTTCCCCTGCCAGTCTTCATTCCACCAAATTCTCCATCATCATAATCATCTGGGGCAGGCTACAATAGGCCAATCAGTGGCCACTGTGCTGAGTGGACCTAGTTGTACTCCACCCCCCCACTAAGAGATTAAAAAAAAAATTACACCCACATCCTTGCTAGGACCTGCCATAATGTTTAGTTGAAAGAACTTGAACCCAGGACAGCTATCAAGCAATCAACAACTTCCTGTCACACTCTGAAGTAGCTAGAATATCTTTCAAGCACAACGTAAAAGTCTGCATTGCTGACTGGCATTATATCTAAAACAGAGTAGTTAGAAACATGCGTGACATCTATAGATATCATGGCCACTACGATACACAGTACGGCATGATGTCTACAGATATCATAACCACTTCACTGGTTAATAAAATTAAATACCCTATACAAGGAAGTGTACAAAGAACAGATATTTCATAAAGCTAAATGTTTTTATTTAAATGTTGACATTTAAGCGGACAGTACCCAACCCCTTTACAAGAGGATAACGAACACTTCAAAATAAACAATATGCAGATCTGTCATACCAGATCATGCTTGAAACAACCTACAAATTACATTGAACAATCTGCAAACCAGTATATTCAGAGACCCTGTGCTAGCATAATTATCTCTGTTGCAAAATCACATACATCTGCTTGTTAATGACATGGATCTTCTCTCAGACTGCTAGATAAGGTTACTGTGTACCAACCACTTAGCATAAAAAATCTGAACTACAAGAACAGAACAGAACAGAAACCTTTCAAAAGTAATATGGTCACCTGTAATACAGTCCCCAGAAGTGGCAGATTAACAGTTTCTCCTGGAGTAGGACTTGGCCACTGATCTATGTCATGACAGGCTGCTTCAATACTTGGTTCACCATTATCAAAAAACTCTGGAGAAATTAGAGCACATACCTCAGTGAACAGACTCACAAATGGGAGTCGAGTTACGATGACAATGCTCTGAAATGATGAACATTGTAAACTTATTAGGAATGAAACTATTAAAATGAACTGCAGACATTTTTAAGAAAAATGAAATTCTGGAGAGTCCCTAGCAACTGGTAAATATCATGTCATGGCATTCTGCACTCCATTTGGACTGTTTCCTATTTTATGTTTATCAGTCAATACTTCCATGTTTACAGCAACATCTCATAACCCTAAATGTTTAAATTACATACCTGTACATTTATACCATTTCATTTTTCATGGTCAATAATTCCTGAATTAAGTCACTGAATGAAATCAACATTAAGAGAAACTGTGTGACAGAAGACAGAGTGAATTCCAACGGTCCAGTTGCTGATATGTTTCATAAAAAAGTTCCCAAGCTTCATCTGTAAAGACAACTTGAAACCTAGCCAGATTCACAATTCTGAAAAAACAGGATTATACTGGAAGGGCTCACCAACACAACCTTGCATCTTAGAAAATAAGTTATGCTGTTGATACAAAATGACTAAGGGATACATCACTGTCACATGTCATTGGAATGTAATCACAAATCATAACCTAAACACTTTTGTATAACAATCAAGTTCCTTCCGTCAAATGTGACACTTTTTTAAGTAAGGCAGGTGCTGACGAGGTGGAAAACTTAAAAAAGTGTCACATTTGACGGAAGGAACTTGATTGTTAATTGGTTAGTGTGACGGACCAGAATGAAAGACCTTAAACTTTTGTATAACTAACACAATTTGAGGGACTTCAAGCCAGCACTTTTCTGTCCAAACAGGGACTACAGATGATTTGATGAAGATGATTTTATGGCATTCTGAAAAACAGAGTGAGTGCTGGATGCAATATATGGCATTTTCCAGGCATAGGCCTCTGTGAACAAAGTATCTCATGTACATGTTATATTTTAGCGTCCTGTTGCACTGATTTATGTCCATGATTTATTCCAGCCGTCTTACAGTGCATACACTCATCCACTTCACTCTTCACTCATGCACTACATGTTTCGGCACAAAGCACCTGAAAAAGCACCTGAAGATGGCACCTTTGTGCCGAAACATGTAGTGCAGGAGTGAAGAGTGAAGTGGATGAGTGTATGCACTGTAAGACGGCTGGAATAAATCATGGACATCTCATGTACAGTTACACAAAGCACTGCTGTGACTGCTTATGAAAGTTCACATCTGCTCAAACCACTTGGACTCGGTGTCATTTTGTTATCATTTCTGGCTCTTTCATATATTCTCTCAGGGTACATATGGTTGTGCAGAAGGGCTCGTGTGTGCGTGTGCGCATGAGCACATATACCATATTACTTTGAATACAACTTCCTCTCGAATCCAGTTCTTGAAAGTGAGTTTTGGGGGTAGAGGTCCATATTCCTCAAATTTAAGGCTTACCTCGTTTTTTTTGGGGGGGGAAAAAAATGTTTAAAATGTGCATCTTATAAACATATACATAGTTAATGGCGATTGGTAGCTGAATGACAACGATGAAAGCTCATGAGAACTCTGGGATATAAGTAGGGTATCAGTGTCAACAGTTCAGGAGATTCAGGGTTTCAATTAACAACAAGCAAGTCCCACACAGATTAACTTCCAAATTTAATTCTCTGGCTCACTGAAGCGTTGGAAGAATTCATAATCACAAATCTTACAAATATACAAAAAAAAAATCAGTTTCATTTGCTTCAAAATTTATAGCAGACTAATTCTGAATGTTCAGTTCATTTATACCTTACGTCCAAATCACAGTCACTGATAAATTTATACTATAACTGAGATGAACAGGTCAAGAATAAAGAGTGTGGAAATTTAAAGGTTCAAAGGCTTTCAATGATCTATATGTCTTGCTGATGTAAGTCTAAATGGTGAATGACTTATGGTTATGAGGTATCAGTGTACATAATCCTTGCATTCTCTGCCTGTAAACCCCACAATGCAAAATGAATTTGCTTACCGGGTTCATCAACTGGTAAGCCTTCTCGTTTTGATGTTTGACTTGATGCGAGGGAACAGTTTCAATCACCCCAAGCACCCAGAGCACTACATTGTGCACCCTGATCATGTTAGGGCACTACAGAGAACCCTGATTATAATGCTAGACCAGAACTAGCCTGGTTGAGGCCCTTCTGATGTCTGTGAGCAACCATGGATGTTTTAAGGGGTCCACTGCATGAGTATAAAAATATTTAACAGTCTGCCTGATTATTTAACTGATTCAGTACATGACAGAAAACAGTTTATAAAAGAAATAAGGGATGTCCTAATACATAAGCTGTCATTTACTGTTGATGAATTTTTGCTCTTCTGTCTGGCTCAACAGCTAAGGAACAGAAGGGGAGTGCATGCTGACTAATGGATGTCCCAGAGTAGGCATCGATATAGACATTAAGTGTATACATAATCTGTATTTTATGTATTATTTAGATGCACGTTGTTTGCATTTATGTTTGCATGTTATTGTGATATGGCATGTTGGAACTGTAAAGCTGTATTGTTGTTTGTAAAGCTTGTGACATGTTTCATATTCAGAGCAGATTGCACTTATGAATATCTTGAAACGCAGATGTATGTATGTATGTATCAAATTCTGAAGTTTTCATGACAGTCAATAAAATTAAATCTCAGCTGATCAACTGCATCAACAAATAAAAATCTATTGTTTCAGAATTTTAATTTCATATGAATGTTTTAATTACAGAAGTACAAGGTATTTGTTTACAAATATGAAAACTTATGGCAGTGTTTTATCCATGTTTCTCTGTGGTCTGCATCTCCTCACACTGTGCAATTAAATCTGATGTTTTAAAATAAAGACTCACCTTCTGAAAATATCCTCGTGGTAGAGATTTATCCTTGACTTGTCGGAAATAAACATATCCATAGTAATAGCCAGGATCTGCTTGAAGGTATACAGGACATTTCTGGTTATATAACCGGTGTTCTGGAAGCAAGCCATTTCTGCCTGGTGACTGTCTTATTCTTACATGGAACTGTGTGTCACCCATACACCCAGAGTTTGAATCCGGAAAAGCCAAGTAGCATATATTTGACTTCTCTTGTTCTGATAATTTTATGTGACTGGGATATATAATCTAAAAATGCATACAAAGCTTCCATAAGTCACCAGTTTGTTCAAAGGAAAAAGCCAAGTAAATTTATTTATATTTTACAGCAATTACTTAATATAAATAAGTTTGTAACACTATCTCGAGAAAGAAAATGTTATATACTTTGTTTGGTAATAAGAATTGATGTTTCCTCTAAGCAGTGTCCATTTTAACCAGTGATCTAGTTAATATGGTTACATGCACATATAGATATGATACACATAAAACTGGCACATATTTAATTCAAACATCAGAACTAATTTCATAGAAAAGTTCCCTCCCCGAAATAGTAATGGTCATTCAACAGGTCAAGAAATTCCCCACCTTTTAGAAACCCTAAGGTTTACTGACATTTCAACCACTACAGTCCATTACTGGACCCATATACTGACCTGCAAAGCAGAAAAGAGGGAATTCTGCATTTTTAATGATGGCAGGCTGTATTTTCAAAACCCTAAGAGATGATTTCTGCATAAATTATTTACTAACAATGGACTTCAGCTTTTATATTATGAATCATTTCTAAGAATGCTAATTAAGAATAATTAAAAAATAAAAACGAAAATTGCATATATAAGGAGTTACTCAACTAGCCAAATAATATTGTTTCCAAAGTGTGGTTATACCCTGCTTGCACAAATAGATCAATATGATAAAACAAATCACTGAAGCTTTAAGAAAGGAACTTAGGCATATAAAAATTATCAACCACAATACTTAAAACCAAAACCAGAGTTTGTCTTCTCAGCACAGTAAGGTCTTTTGGCACATACAAACTTATAAATTTTCCCCTCAGTAGTTCAGTAGTTTCAAACAAATGAATTTAACTGTGTTAATTAAATATCAAAAAACAGCATGGACCCATAAATATGTAATATGAGTGTAGTATCTATACATAGTTCCTTAATTTCTCTTCCTAAAATAAAATGCAGCATTATCATAATCTATTCCAGCTTCTGATAGGTTTACATTTCAAAATCTTCATAAAGGGTTTGCTTAGGCCATGCCACAGCTCAAGTGGTTGGTCGGTGGCTTCCCATCGTGGCGACCCGGGTTCGATCTCGGGTCTTATTAAGTGGGATTTGTGGTGGAGAGAGTGGTGCTGGGGCACATTTTCTCCAAGTACTTTGGTTTCCCCTGCCAATCTTAATTCCACCAATTGCTCCACAATCACCCTCACCTATCATCTGGGGCTGGTACAATAGGCCAGAAGTTGCCACAGTACAAGGGACTTAGTCCCACCCACTAGCAATAAAAAAAAGGGTTTGTCTATGTTTTGTACTTTTATTTAAGAAACAGTAATGGAAAAGCCTACGGAAGTTCAATGGTGAATAATTTCTTTCATATCTTCATCATTCAGCCCTTTTCATCCCTGTCATACTTTTATTTCAACTTTCATTTCAACATTAAAGCAGTGAGTTAAAGTACAACCTTTTTCCTACAGATGGCACAGTTTCAAACATGGGGCTACCACCTCTGAAAACTACCACAGCATGAAAACAACAAAATTTGGTATCCTTTGACTAGCTGGCAAATTCTTACTCCCATCATCATTTGTTTTTGACAATATGGAAGTTCTTCATAATCTACATGTGCCAACCACTAACTGCAGTATACATCAAAAAGATTTTATGGTACTGGAATCAAGTCATTTAGCAATCTTCCTCCTGCAATCAAATGCCTGTACCATAAAACTGCTTAAGCCAGCATTAAAAGAGTACCTCCAATCTCACTCATTCTACTGTGTAGAAGTAAAATTAAAGTAAAGCTATCCCTGTACCAGGCCGTGAAGGCCCATAGGGTTGTGAGACGTTGAGGGTCCCACATTATCTAGACAATCGGCTCAAAGATGGCGGTAAGGTTGTCAGCCTTACGCGCCGCCCTCACTTTACTCCCCAGGAAAATTATTTATTTAATTCCTGGTACTCATTTCTGTCAGAGGCTGAATGAACACCAGGGCGATAGTGTGGCCGGAAGGATTAGATAAATTGAAAAAATCCAATGACCTCATCGGTATTTGACCTTCCGACTTGTAGCATAGTGCCTTAATTACTACACTACCAGAACTTACCTTAACCAAATTTTCTCAGTTACAAATACATGTAGGTAATAACAGTAGCAGATATAATTATTTGAGTGTAATTCTGTATTATAAGAGATGTCCTTAAATATTTAAATTGTTGTTACAACTGAAATAAGTACTGTATCTGTATCATGATATATTCTATGCCCTTGGAATGTAAATAAATTCTATTCTATTCTGTTCTATAAGGAAGCCGGGATAGTGCAGTTGGTATAGCACTGGCTACGGGGTGTACGACTTAGGGGTCATAGCTTGAGTCCCAGTAGGGTCAAGAATCTTCTCTTCTCCATATTGTTCAGACCAGCTCTGGGGCCCACCCAACTTCCTACACAATGGTCACTGGGGGCTGTTACCCCGGAGGTAAAGCGGCCAGGGCGTGAAGCTGGCCATTGACCTCAAACTAGTGAAGAAGTCAAGAAAACGTGGACCTATACATTCGCTCCCCCATACGCCTTCACAGCATAGTGCTTAATTAGTTAAGCAGAGACAGTTTTAGTTTTGTTTTTTTTCTGTTCTATACACAGATAACAGACATACATAGTCATAAACCATCTCATATTACATACAGAAATTTGTCTAATCGGCAATATAAACGAATCTGTGCGCACACTGACATCCTACAGTTTTGCAAAAATTACCAAATATACTGCTTTTAACTTTTAAAACATTAATATACTGAAATATTATGATCAGTAGGCAATGTTAAAAGCAAACAGTATTAACACTGCAATTAACGTTAAATAAAACTGGCCTCCTAAACCAGAAGGGTGATTGAACGCTAAACCTGCAATTACTAGCTGGTGAAAGCTAAAATATTGGTCGTATTCGTGCTTACCTCCAACGCTTGACCGAGCTCTAAATCAAAAGTAACTATACATATACAATGAATCCAACTAGAAAATCTATCCCAAGGCAAAATTGACGAAGTTTTTGTTTTATTTCCATCTTCATCATCCACACCCTCCATACATTTCACAACCCTACCACTCTCCTCCGCCATCTTCAATGTTTATTAACTTTAACGCCATCTGACAGATCTGACCGCATCTGACAATGAAATTTCATTGTCGGCAAGGTCCGTAACGTTAACGTATTTGTTTCAAGATTCGGTGTGGTATGTGTAGTGTTTCTCAGAGAGGTTATAGCGCCAATATACAGCGAAATAGATACATGTATCCCCCTACTAATAAGATTTCGAGAGTTCTATCTTCTGGGTTATAACGCCGTGTAGTCTGCTGAAAGGCAACGGACTGTTAGGAGTAATATGTCGCCTCCATCTTCAGAATCGAAGAATGAGCCAAGCAAGGAGGTGGTGAGGCCGCGCCACAGCTCAAGCGGTTAGTCGCTGGCTTTCCACGTCGGTGGACCGGGTTCGATCCCGGGGTCTGGTCAGGTGGGATTTGTGGTGGACAAAGTGGCGCTGGGGCAGGTTTTCTCCGAATACTTCGGTTTCCCCTGCCAATCTTCATTCCACCAGTTGCTCCACAATCACCTTCACCTATAATCTGGGGCTGGTACAATGGGCCAGAAGTGACGGCAGTACAAGGGACTTAGTCACACCCCACTAGCAATAAAAATAAAAGGAGGTGGCGACACGTCAACAGATTTTTAGTGGACTATACGGCTTTATATGCCAGAAAACAGAACTCTTCATAGCCATCGCCGTGAAAACCTCAAGCCCCACATTATGGCTTCAGATTACATTCTGTAACTCAGAAATGCACTGCATTAACAGGCCTTGTTTTGCCATATTTGTAACCTCAGGATACTGGAGAAAAAATGGGAGTACCATGAGACAGGACGTCAGCTATTCACAAACTTCAAGAAAGCCTAAGATTCAGTTAGGAGGGAAGTAGTGTATAATATTCTCTGAAACTGGGTAGGCTGATTAAAATGGTTAAATGAAACATATAGTAAAGTTTGCATAGGTAAGCATTTGTCTGATGCATTTCCTATCCAAAATGGTCTAAAACAAGGAGATGCTTTATCGCAATTGCTTTTCAACTTTACTTTAGACTTTGTCATTACAAAGGTCCAGGCAAACCAAGTGGGACGACAATTAAATGGGACATATCAGCTGCTGGTCTATGCTGATGATATAAATCTACTGAGAGATAACATAAGTACCATAAAGAAAAACACAGAAACTTTGTTGCTAGTAATGAGGTTGGTTTAGAAGCAAACTCAGAGAAAACCAAGTATATGTTTCTGACTCATCACTAGAAAGCAGGGCAAAGTCATAACATAAAGTAGCTAACAGATGTTTTGAAAATGTGGCACAGTTCAATTGTTTGGGAATGACACTTAACAAATAAAAAATTGAGTCTGGAGGAAATTAAGAGAAGACTGAACTGCGGTAATGCTTGCTACCATTCAGTCCACAACCTTTTTTGTCTTCTTGTCTGCTGTCTTAAAAATGTGAAAATGTAAACTGTTCTAATAATCTCTAACAACTTGCACTTGATTTTACTTTCAAAGGCCAAAAAAACCAAATAACGATTACAATCTTTTGACTTTCAATTCATTATTTTTACACCAGGTAATATTACACATATATATAACCTATCAATTTGTATTATGAATAAAGAAAATCCTTATATTACTCAATAGATGTTCATGCTGCGATAGTGATTTTGCTGCTTCCCTCCAAATCCTTTCAAATTCATTAGTCACTTGTCATCCTAGCATTGAACACCACATTATACATCATAAGAATGAACGGGTGCCCCTTCTGGTTACTTTCAAATATTTCTATGAACATAAAGAAAGTACCAAATACCTTTTCGAGAAAATGTAGTCAGAAGCAATATAGGTAAATGAAATTTCCAACTTCACTGTAGCATTTATTATTTACACTGTACTATTCTGCAGTTGGCTAATAAATGCAGTGAAGGATCAGCATCAGACATCGTGATAGAAATTTACAGACACCAAATGTTATTTCTGTAGTAACCTTGTAGTGATTGCACAGCATACTGTTGTAATCCATCACTTATTGAGCCAACCATAGTCACTACTTCTAGGTTCCTGAACCTTTGTGTACTATCCTGTGGCAATGTGATTCTGGCTCCCACTTCTGCACATTTTAAAAACATTGTCTTACTCTTGATTTTGACTGAATTACTATTCAGTGAGGAAGACAAGAAAAAATAGCAGGTGTAGCTAACAGATCAGATGAATGCTAGTTTTTAAACCTCAGAAAATCTCTGTCAAAGGGAACCTTGGCATGTGCCTGGAGACTTAAGACAACCTTCAGCCACGGTAACTGGTCTTCAACTACAATGAATGCAAATCACATTTTCACTGTTCAAATCTGCTGAGTCACTTTTAAGGTAATGATGAATCAAATAGATGAAACAGGATATCTGAAATTCATCTATACATGCAATTGAGTGAAAATGGTACCATAATCACCTCAGCCAACCCAGGCAGGATTTGGGATTTATCTGTCTCTGTCAAGAACTGTGTTCTAAACTCATATTATAAAGGATTCAGGATAGCTCAGTTGGTACAGTGACAAGCTGGGGTTCCATTCCCAACAGGGGCAAGAAATTTTTCTCTTCTGCACAGCATCCAGTATGGCTCTAGGGTCCACCCAGCCTCCTATCCAACGAATATAAGGGCTGTTTCCTCATGGGAAAAGCGGCCTATGTAAGAAGTTGACAACTCAGCTCTATCTAGTTTCGAGGCCAAGAATGGCAGTCCCCCAAACATCTTAATGGCATGGTACAGGAACAACTTTACCTTTTTACATTTTACTCACATTATAAAAATCTGTCACTAAACCTGAAAATAAATTTTATATAATTTTTTAAAAACTTTACATTCCCAGGAAACTGCTGTGTTTGTGAAATGTTCTATTTTGTGTACTATGCATTGTAGCATATAAGTGTACGTACTTTACGTCTAAACAACTTATGTGATGGTGGTTTCCTATTTGTAGTGATGTTTGCCCTCTGAAGATGGTCCACAGAGACCGAAACATGTAAGGGTGTTAAGTTTTCATGTAGTAAAAAACTTACAGGTCACATTGGATGGAGTGATTTATATTTGTAAGTCTGTGATTGTTTGAATGTCAAAATAAACGTGCATTTCAAGTTAAACTGTAAGCAAAGAACTGTGATTTCATTACTTCTGCAATGTTTCCCATGGAGGACACAGCAATATTAGTGATCATTTTCAGACCAAGAAACACAAATCAGAATCTTCAAGTACGAAACCTACTTTATTTTTCAGAGATCTGTCTGTGAAAATGTACTTATATGGCATCTGCAGAAGGAATGTTTGGACATGACTATGTTAAACATGGACAATCCTTCCACTATCTTGTCTGCTAACTGAAACTATTTCTCATACGTTAAATTTTCCTATGCACAGACAAAAAGTGAGGCTAATACAATGAATAATTTTAGGCCATACACTAATGAGGAATTGTCTAAGGACTTCTCTGAAGCCACACATATAAGAGAAAATCAGTAAAATTAATGCCAATTGTGATTTGATTCTCTGACCTTATGAAAGGTGACAAGAAAAATTATAAGGCATACACTCAGGAAAGTAAGAAACATATGAGGTCACCGCTGACGCTATTTGAAGTCAATTCACAGATATAATAAAGAGCTGGTGGTTTGTGTAGTGATAAAACCAACTACTACTATGGTGGAGCACTCTGTCAGAGAAAAGTAATGACATTACAAATAAAGAAGGAATGAAAAAGGACACAGTTGTAATAGGATGTGATGTAGACATCATGAACAGTTATGTACAAAGTACCTGTAACATACACTTCCAACATAAGTCAAAGTACTGATGGTGAAAATACACAAATATTTTTGCATCTTCACAATATATACATATATTTCACATTTCACAAGTCCAAAATACAACTGACATGAAACTGGTCACAAGCATAACACAAACAAACAAAGCAGAAAGACAATACAAAGCTAAACAAACACATAGATTTTAAAGGGCTGACGATGGTGGATGACACAACGTTTCACAAACTGAATCTGTTTCCATCTTCAGGTTGAGAAAGGAAGATGGAAGCAGATCCAGTTTCCAAAACGTCGTGTCCTCTATCACCTAGGATTCCAGATGATGGAAAATGTCCAAAACCCCAGTAATTCTGTGTAAACAAGCACTGTAACTAATTATTTACTGTATGCTCCAAAAATTCATCTGTATATCAACTGTATAAAATGAGTTATTCATGAGATATGAAAATAAATTATTTTTAAAACTGATTTCTCTCCTATTTAAGACTTTGAATTGTCTTTGTCAATTTATTAAATAACCTAATACCAGTAAACATAGTGCCCTTCTGGAAAACAGAAAGATCTGAAGTTGAAATATAAATATGATTTTTGTTTCTACTGTTCAAGCCATGAACCTCTGAACCTGAACAGAAATTATTTTGATTATCTATCACAAATAACATCAAAGAAAAAATATATTCACATGACAATGGTAAAATAACTAATTTCTTAAAAAGACCTCTACATGAGTCTCTGGGTCCCACTCCCAATATGATCCTTATTACTTTCTGTTGTAATTTAAAAATTCCAGAATTATTAGTTTAATTGCCCCACAGGACTATTCCATACTTAATGATACAAAGAAAATAAGAAACATACACCATTTGTAGGGTTTTTAAATTCATAAAATAAGATAAAGTCCTAATTATAAAAATAGCAGAATTGAGTTTAGGAAGGAAGTGTTCCACATGACTCTTCCAACTCAATTTATTATAAATTTGTATACTCAAAAATTTCATTACGGGGACTTCATTTATTACCATGTTTCCAAAGGATACTGCCAGCAAACAGTTGGCAGACTGTTTGGAAGCAAAATTAATAATATTAGTTTTGTTAATATTTAAGACCAACTAGTTCGCCATAAACCAATTTACAATGAGAGACAAGGTATCCGCAACTTTGTACTTAAGCGCACAATGATTTTTTCCAGTGACCAAAATACTGGTGTCATCTGCAAAGAGAAAAACACTGGCAAATTTATTGATGCATAATGGCAAGTCGTTAATATAAATAATAAACAGAAGAGGTCCTAAGACCAATCCCTGAGAAACTCCTTGCTTAACTCTTTTTCCATTTGGAGAAATAATCATGATCATCGTCAATTCTGAGTTACACTCTCTGTTTGCTATCCGATAGACAGGATATAAACCAATTTAAATTACAATCCTGAACAACTTAATACTCTAATTTGGATATCAATATCTCATGATTAACACAATCAAATGCCTTGGCAAGGTCACAAAAAAATCCCGGCAGTTAGAAATTTATTATTCCAGGCTTGAAGTATGTCAGTGGTAAGTGAAAAAGCAGCATGATCAGCTGATAAGTCTTTCCTAAAACCAAATTGTTCCTGCACCAATATATTATTCACTTGCAGATGCCGATTTAATCTATGATACATAGTTAATAATAGCAATAAGTATTTCTGTCATTATTTCCTGACAGGGAAACTTACTGAAATGTATGAGCCTTTGAAAGCCTACTTCATGTCAGCCAAAGTGCAAACACTTATTTGTAATTTCTTTCAAAATGAGAGTAGCAAGTTCTGGTTGCTATCTGCATATATGTATAATGATTTAGATAATTTCACAAAGGCAATAAATCATATAGAATGACAGCCTACATTTGTGCCTGAAAAAGATAAAAAAACAACAGGAGCTGGTTTATGAATGTGACTGACGTGGATTTTTTTATTCCTTATTTTAAAGATGAGATGTGCTGAGTTTTTAGAATATAAATGTGCCCCCACCTTCATTTCATGTCTTGTGCCTTCTCTCTCTTCATGAAGTCAGTCCTGGATTTTCTTTCTAAAAGTATGGTCACCCTATGTAAAGTTCAACTCTAACAATACAAAACATGTTTAAAGTCATGTTTCTTAACACCCCAGTTCCTGAATGCTTAACTATGAAAGCTAACAGTCAGTTCTTGTTATGTCAGCACAACTATCCTATACATTCAAGTCTTGCACTGTAAGAATGTGCTGGTCTCTGTATATATTATTGATTTTTAGTGTTAATTTCTGTTATAACAATGAACCCAAGATGTAGAAAATGAAAAAATAAAAACATAAATTTTATGTCACCTCAGGAAATTCTTACTCTGCAGTAGAAACTTATTCCAAATTACTTGGACCTGAAAGGATTAATAAACAAATACTTCAATCCTCTTCTGAAAAAATATAAATTATTTAATTTTTTCATGAATGGAAATAAGATGCAAATCATTATACATTCACGATTATGGTATGTCTTAAATTTGTTTTGAAGTATGTTCAGTTATATTTTCACATAAAAATTGGAAAGTTTCAGAGAAGCAATACAATATTTTCATTCTTAATTCATGATTTAAAATAACATGGAATTCATTGTAACATCTGGAATTGCTGGCAGCATTATTTGGCAACGTTCCTTTTCAATCATAAAATGTACATCTCACAGCACCAATTAGTAACAAAATAATGAAATTATGCATTAAAGAAAATGCAGCCATCTCCTTCAATACACTCTGGAATGGAACTTCTGATTAGTACATACTCAAAGTGTGAAACTTAAGCTAGGCACAATATCAGTGCAGGTATGTTGCAGCAATTTTATTGTCACTAAAAACATCAATGTTTCACCTCAGAATTTCATATAGTTCTAAGTCCTCACTTTTTATTTAATCTATTCGAAACAATATGACACAAAGCAATTTACATATGGCACAATTCCATGGTATACACAATAACAGGTGCAACATAAAAATACATTGTGTCATACTTCAAAGCTAATCTCACATTTATATGGTACAAGCTGATTTTACAAAGATCTCTGATGATAAAATCTTGGTGATATCAGGTTCTGATGAAACACCAATAACATTTCAGTAATGTTAAGTTCAACTTCTAACAGCTGGAGAAAACTGGTGCACCTAAGAAGACTTAAGTCAAGTATGTAATCACTATTTTCAGAGCAATGCTGTCTGAAACCAGTACATGATATTTAGTAACTTACTTACTTACTTACTCACTCACTCATAGAGCTGAGCCCTTCTGGAGAAGCAGCCAATTCTGCAGCTACTCAAGAACTTCCCAGAATTTTCTGGAACCCGAAGGTTCATTACTGTGTTCACAAGAGCCTTCCACTGGTCCCTATCCTAAGCCAGATCTATCCAATCCATCCCATCCCATCCTATCTCTCTAAGATCCATTCTAATATAGTCCACCCACCTACGCCTTGGTCTTCCCTGTGGTCTCTTTCCTTCTGGCTTTCCCACCAATATCCTATACGCATTCGTCTCCCCCATTGATATTTAGTAACTTACCATACTAAATTAAATTCTGTGTGAACTGAGTGTGTAAATCCCTAGCAAAGCATATTCATATCTGAGTTATGTTCATAAAAGAAAATCAACGGTGTAACTCATTGTGTAAAATATAATAATAATAATAATAATAATTACACACACAATTTCAAATAAATATTAAATTGTCAGCAAGTGATTGTGAACTTGATACAGGTTGCAACTATGGCCAAATGGATGCAAAAGCTTCTTACTGTAACACTGATGATTATTTGGAGCAGTTACTGTTGTGCCAGCAGTCACTTATGATCATCGTGTCAGTTCTTCATTGTCCACTCATTTATTTCACCATAGTGCCACTACAATGTCCTCTTCTTTTGTCTTCTCTCTGCCTGCATTGAATAAACTTCTCTTCTGCTACTCAATTAAGCCTGTCTTCTGTCCAGGCTTTGCAGCCTGTTGTAACTCTGAGAATGTTGTGCGTTGTACCTTTCACATTTCTCTAGCAGTTTAGAGAAGGGGGGGGGGGGCAACAGTCTTGATGTTTCAGCAGATACAGAGGCACACGCAGGTCTGGCTATGCCCCCATCACTCCTTGTTCCTCTTCCACAACATTATAAAACATCAAGTTAGATATGTAATGCAACATTCAAAAGGAGTTTATATTTTGGAACATAAAATGAAAACTAATTTTAAGTTTCAAAATGAAACAGCACAAATTATAAGAAATGTAAAATCAATTGGACTTTGGAGTCATTCATGTGAACCTTTCATCAGGACCAGAATAATAATTAAGACATAAAACTTAAGTTCCATTGCATAATACAGAGTTCTGGGTATCAGTACAGCACTTTCGCACATGTATCTATCATCCAATCTGCATCTTATTCTGGCAAACAGTTAACAGTGGCTGCATTACAGCTACATGCATGTCATTATTCTTAACAAAACTGCAAACACCAAATTTTCCAAATAAAGCATACAATTGCATAAATAATTTTTCAGTGTTTCTGAAGTGATAACACTTTTTAACTTAACAGTTCAATCGGTGCACCAGATAATTCCATACATATTGTCACATGTAACTTGATATGGGATTTGGACTGATAACTGTATTTAATGAATGCTCAAAGTTACTACAGTTAATTGTAACAGCTTCACAGATCTACACACTCTACAAATCACTAATTCAAATGTTAATGCTTCTATGTCTTCACCAGGCATTGTTGGGTATTGGCTCCAAAAAATGGGTATTCCTTTGCTTCTGTGTTCATGTTCTTGCTGGAAGGCAACCATCTCAAAATTAACTTTGAACTGCAACTGACTGGCTTAGGTCCCTATTACATAGCCTCGGCATGGACTGCAGAGAAGACACTGTTTCCAACAGTTCCTCAGTTGTTGCTTGTTAATTCATTACAGAGCGAACATGTTTACCCAGCAACTGCATAGGAACAGCTCTCTTTTGGCTACACTATTCTGGCCTTTTCAGCCATTATGTCACAATATTATTATCATTATTAAACATTTCCAGTACTACCTTTATCTGCACTATGAGTATATTCACATTACAGGAACTAACACAACACGGTTGTTCAGTAAGACTGTGTGGGGTTTTTGTTTTGTTGTTACTTCAATGACAACCCACTTCTTCGGAACAGTTTGTAGGTCATGAAAAGGACCGTTGGTTGCCGAGATGCTTGGCCGGTGAAGTAGCGCAGCGCGCGCCAGTAGGAAGGGACGTTGGTTGCGGTGTTGAGGTGGCTGAATCAGTTGACTAGCCACAGTGTGGCCGTTGCTGGAGGTTGCTTGGTTGCTGGAAAACGTTTGCTTGCTGAGCGTGATTGCAGGTGTGGAGAGGCGGTAGCTACGCCAGTTGCCCAGTGTGTCGGGCATGACTACTGGCGAATCGAGGCGGCCGAGTTGCCCAGTGAGTCAGGTGTGACCGCCGGACAGCCGAGGCAGTCGTGCTTGGCGAATCGAAGTGCAGATGCCTCCGAAGACCGAGTGCTGGCGACGAAGTGTGCTGATTGCTTGTAGACTGCTTGAAGACTGCTTGAAGACTGCTGATCGGAGCTTGTGCTCTGCCTTTTATACAATGCATGATGGCAGAGCGAAAATTTGCTGAGCGCTGGTTGGCTAGCACGCGTAATGATGTGGATGTGGGCTAGCAGCAAGCGCTGTATAAATGCAGACGTTGGAAGCAGTTTGATTGGTTAGCGTGCGTGATGGTGAAAAAGTGAGCACTATAGAAATAGCGTGATATGTGGGATGTTCCCACAACTGTTTCAGTGATTTTGAGAAATATATTTTAAAATGTTTACAATGAAAACAAATACTGTTTTGTAAAACCAACCAACTCTCTGAAAATCTAATCCTGACAAAACATAAAATGAATGTAGAAATGCACCTTTAAAAGAGTAAATGGAAAGTAACCTCTTAAACTTTATGCATACTGTATACAACATTTTACACTGGTAGGAACAAAATTCAAATGATTTCAGTCATTATTTACAGTATTTACTCACAATTTATGCATTCCTTTATATAACAAGTATGTGAAATTTCATTAATTAAATACCGTATTTTTTACTTCCAAATACCTAAGTACAAATTTCTGTTTAAACAGATATAAGTAATTAATCACATAATCAGCCCCTTCACATATTGCTTGGCAATTGATCTATACTTCTAATTCAAACAGACACATGGCATGGCTTCCATCACAACACATGAGCATTTACACTTGCTTAAGTCATTACATATGGCTGATGTCTGTCCATATGCTTCATGCTGATAGTATGCTATCAGCATAACAGATTGATGATTTGCAGTCAAAATAAACATAGTGCTCTCAGTAGCCTTTTAGATCTCATGTCTGATTATCAGTACATAGTTTAACACAGGGGCCATCAAATATTAGGATTTACTTCAACCCTACATGGCAGAAGTCATACCCATTTACCTAATGTTTAAGATTAGTGACATTTGTTTGAAAGCTCTTCCATCAAATGAAAGTGTACAACCTACTACCTTTCACATCATGCCAACATGTCCATTATTAAAATGCAAAAACATGATTTTTTGAATGAATTAATTTAGCCAAGAAAAACAGATGTTTCCTAATTCAGTTAACTGACCCCTTTTCATGTCCTAATACAAGACAATACTTCACCTTATGAATAAGAGAAATTATGTTCAATACATCAAAGTGTTTTCTGGTTAGTTATGTCTCTTTAAGACTTGAACTACAGACTTAAGAGTACATGTCTCTAATTTTACATAGCTCTACAATTCCGCTGTTGTTGCCTTAACAAATAACCTTGAGATGGACAGAATTGTTCTGTGTGTGTGTGTGTTTGTTTTATATGTATACATATATATATTTACAGCATTCATGACAATATTTCAATGTTTGTGAAAGTGAGGATCATAATTCATATCTCATAAGACATAAAAAAATTGTCCCTGTCTTTACAGCTGCTGCTGTTTATATTCCCTCTTCATACCTAACATGCTTCCAAATTTCTTCCAACTTCCTCTAATTGCAAGGTGGCATATTCTGGTATATGGCTTTCACTGCCTCAAAAATCTGAAAATAAGAAACAGACAAATCAATAATTTATTACAAAAGGATAATCAACTCCATCCAGTGTGACTGATAAAATGTTTTTTCTTTCTTTCCTTTTTAATCTTTCATCCTTGACCGAAACATGTCAAGTATGAAAGATTGAAAACAAAAGAAAGAAAACACCATTTTATCAGTCACACTGGATGGAGTTGATTAACCTTCTGTAATATTGCTAGTGTGACAGACCAGAATGACGCAAATCAAATTTAGATTTATTTGGCACTGCAGGCATTAATATATAAACAGAGAATCAGACTATTAGCAATTACTAAAAATTTGGCGTAACATCTTAATTCTTTAGTTGCATATACATGATCATAAAATAGCAGCAAAGAGGGCATAATGTTAATTTCATGTGCTTATGTTGCATTTCAGGTGATGGTCTGTTAATTTATATGACAAGCTGCCATTAAACAGGCATACCAGAAGTATCATGACATCAGAATATATCTGCCAGATGGGAGAGAAGAAAACGATGTAAACTGCCAGGGAAAAGATGGAATGAAGATCAATTCTGTTTCTTCATGACCTACAGCAATATTTCAATGGACTTTAGTAAGATATCATGTAATATACAAGTTGTACTATAACGGTATATGTTAAGTGAAACATCGAAACTGTGTGACCACTGACAATGAACACCTACAAGGACCCAACAGAGTACATTTTTCATTTTTATCCTGTTCACCTGGTGAAGGAAACAGAGATAATTTTCAAAATGTATTGGTTTCTTAATTCTGTGTGGGTGTGAAACTTGGTCTCTGACATTAAGGGAGGAACACAGACTGAGGGTGTTTGAGAACAGGGTGTTGAGGAGAATATTTAGACTGAAGAGGGATGAAGTGACAGGAGGTTGGAGAAAACTGCATAATGAGGAGCTTCATAACTTGTACTTTTCTCCAAGTATAATTAGAATGAAGTCAAGAAGGATGAGGTGAGCAAGGCATGTAGCACGAATGGGGGAGAAAAGGAATGCATATAGGATATTGGTGGGAAAGCCAGAAGGAGAGAGACCACTGGGAAGACCAAGGCGAAGGTGGGCGGACAATATTAACCTTTAAAGTCTGAATGTCAAGTATACATGTCGCAAGCGGTAACCAGAGTTGGCCGAATGACCTGTGTACACGTCGCAGGACACATGCTCTCTTTGGGAGTGCTGGCAGTTTGACCTTGGGTTGAAAACCAAAACAAACCTACGTGAGGTCATATCAGTGGTTCATTCCTTAGCTCTGAACAAAGAAATTGTTTATCACGGTACTGGTTTCCATATTATTTACGTTTAGATATGACTGTTTATGACCTGCTCAGCCAAATATAGCCCAGCTTTGTTTCGAGAACTGATGAGGAAATATTTATCGGTGCTTGCATGTGAGTGCTTCCAGAGCCTTCAAGGAAGTCTGACGCATTCAAGGAGTGGTTTTCAGTGGCGAATTATCAGTCAGGAAGTCAGTGTCAGATTGTCATATATTTCTTTATATATCACTTTTATTTTGCGTCTTGGAAGAGGTATAAACCCACTGAGCCAGTATTACTTTATGAGTAAAGGCATTATCGCCACTGCGACTTTCAGTATGTGTCGGACTGGCACTCTTTTCGACTAGTATTATTATTACTTTGCATCATTATTTTGCAAATATTACCAACAGGTGAGTGTGCTGCTTTGTCAATCAACATAATTTATTCGATTCTGCTAGAAACCCCCATCCCCCCAAGATGATTCTTCAATCGCGCAAGCCGAATATCACAGTCAGTGGCGTTTCTCGGGGGAAGGCCAAATTTATCAGGGGGCTCAACTGATTTGACTGGAGTTGAAAAAGTCACAACACTGGCCAACCAAAGGGAAACAAAGACGTTGTCGTGTGTTTCACTAAATAAGAAAAGCAGGAGCACCCTCTTCTATTGTAAAAAGTGTGATTTTGCTATGTGAAGTGGACTGTTTCGAGAAGTGCCACACGTGTCAGTGTGACTATCATAGTGAAGTGACTGTGAACTGAAACTGTGAAGTGACGCAGATCAAACTCGCCTACAGTAATATTATTGTATATAGAGTGATTATATTTACAGTATCACCAAGTCTCAAAGCTGAATATCACAAGGTGAATATCACGGTCAGTGGCGTTTCTCGGGGGAGGCCAAGGTTACCTGGGGCCCAACTGAGTCGACTGGAGGTGAAACATTCACAACACTGGCAAACCAAAGGGAAACTAAGACGTATTTGTTCTCAAAATAAGAAGCGCAGAAGCACGCTCTACTACGGTAAAAAGTGTGACGTTGTGCTATGTTTGTTTGGCTGCTTCGAGACGTGAGTTGCGCTATGCGCGTTGGGCTGCTTCAAGACGTTGCACACGCGAGTCAGGGTGTGAGTTATCATAAAACTGTGAAGTGACGCAGTTCAAACTCGCGTACAGTCTGAACAAAATATTATTGTATATAGTGTGATTATATTTACAATATCACCATGATTCAAGGCTGAAGAAAAAACAATGGGTAAGTCATTTGGAATTTCATGACATATATAATAAAGATTATATTTGCAATTCATGACAAAATAATCACAGTTAATTTTCATTTGTAAAAAGTGCTCTTCTGTGTACATGTAGAAAAATTCATTGTCTTTCAGGTTTTTTAGTTTTTATTTCTATCTTGCATAGAACGGAAAATATGGATTTTTTTTTCTGACGGTTTGCAAATTGAATTAATCAGGGTGATTTAAATACCAGCCACAGGGGGCTCCCGGCAATTTAAAAGTCCGCACGTTAAAGGTTAAAATGGATCTTGAAGAGATAGGATGGGATGGGATGGTATGGATTGCATTGATCTGGCTCAGGATAGGGACCAGTGGAGGTTTCTTGTGAACATGGTAATGAACCTTCACGTTCCATAAAATGCTGGAAAATTCTTGAGTAGCTTCAGATTTGGCTTCTCTTCAAGAAGGGCTCAGCTCCATAAGTAAGTAAGTAAACTGGTTTATTAAAACTGAGACAGTGGATGAAGGCAAAAAGAAAGGTACTGTAAAAGGCAACCCTTGAAAGTTCTATTTCCAAAGCCAAACTTCTGGGAAAATGTTGAGTAAATACAGTGCATGACCAACCTCATCTGGAGTGCCCCCTGCGTCCACATGTTTCACCAAATTCTTCTCTTCATAATAACGGATGATTGGCATTGTATCATTCATATATGTATGGAATCGTTTCTTTAGACTTTCAGGATTATCATCTGACCTGCCACTTCCCCCTGCACCCCTTTGTAAACATCGGTTTACACATACCTGCAAAATACATTTTTTTAGATTTAAAAATTCTTTCATTTAACATTCTTCTGGTTACAATACAGATGTCAGCATCCATCACATTACAGTATGACTGACCATTTCATTCAGTACTAAAGAGCCTATGTAACTGATGCAGTGCCATTAAACTATCAACCAGAGAGAATTTGTAAAAACCATAAAATCCTCTAATAGGTAGTCATTTCAGGAACAATAGGTATTAAGAACATCACCTCCTGCGGACAGTCAAAAAATAAAACAAAAAGGAGATTCACATTAGAAGCCATCTGTCTGTTCCAGCCATCCAAGTTATCTTTATTTCTTGGAAAGCCATCAATCAAGAATTTATTGGACCCAGATTTCTTCATTGCCTGAAATGGAAAAATAAATTACTCTCCATATAGTGAAGTGTCATAAATTTCTCCTTTATATTTCCACTCTTTCTGTCTATACAAAGTAATGACAAATCATAAAATTCACCCATAACCTTCTTGTTTTACTATAAACAAACACTTCTCTGAAAGACATCATCACAGACATTGTATTCTTGATATATTTTTAATCTTTTTATGTGATTTACAATGGCATCTGCATTTAATGTTTATCTGGGGGAGGCAATCTTTTTGGACTTTAATTGGAAGGAAATCTTAAATGCAGATTTTGTAAAACTTAAATGAATTTCTGTTACAGAGGAAACAAGCTTAATTTATTGTAAAAATATTCACTTGCAAGGAGTATATAATAGCATTCTGTTATCATACACACTTTTATATTTAACATTATTACATTAAATTACAAGTTAAATGCTTGATTTGCTTTATTATGATCTGCAGTGCTGAACTCTGTGGTTGCACAGTCTATGGAATGCGTGGCTTCCTGCACGCTGGAGCCACAAACCTGAATCCAGTTCAGTGTCATGAATGTAGCTTTTTCAGTGCTGTAGTATGATGGCAGACACCTTGTGATGGGCTGACTCCATTGCATTTTGAAAATTTCTACTTACTGTTTGGAGATAACATTTATCATACACAGTATACATAACTACTCTTATCTCTCATTAACATAGTGAACACACTTATTCATGCAAATTTCTCCAAAACATTTATTGAACCTTTCATCTGCTACACCAATTTTTGATAGCAGTACTTTATATTAAGACACCAAGGTAATGAACTACAGAGAGCAGGGCCACTCTTGAGAAGCTAACAGTCACTAAGGTACTCGAAGAAATTCCTTCCCTCTTAAGGTACCTGGTTCAGTATGTTTATGAGAGCTGAACATTATTCTCCATTATCACATCTTGTCAAAAATACACATCAGCCTATACAATTCCTTACTGATACAGTGAAACTACACTTTTGTGTTCCAGCGTTTTCAGCAATCACATACTTAGGGAACATTTTTTTCTAGTCCCATCCAAAGTCCAATATTAGCAATGTACATATTATTTTCCTACATCTAGTTATTTAGTAAATAACAATCATTTAACATACAAAATTATCTACTTTCCATAAATCATGTCAGTTCTAGTGCAACTGTGACTGATACAACAAACACTATTCCAGAAATCTCTATCACCTAAAAATAATTTTTGGTGATTGATATCACACTACACATGCAATCAAAGCATGCAGCTTGTGGCATCACAGTTGCTTTGATTCTCCACTGAGCTCATTTCAGTGTTTATTTAATATGCTACTCATCATTTCAGAAATTAATTTAATATCAATGATTATGTATTTATCTGTGCAGAAACTGTTTCTTTTGTTACTTGTGTACCACAATGATTCTATCGAAACTGTATATAATATTTTTTTAAAGGATATGAACAAGTTTCTTTAAGTAATTTTGCATAGGCCCCATTTAGTGGAAACCTTGATTACTCGTTCCCCCAAAGATTCACCTTACAGGATTGCAATGTACCTTGTTACCTCTGTGTTTCCATATGAACTATTTTAATATACAGCAGGAAATCATCTCTCTGTTCTTACAATTTTAAAAGTAATACCCAATAAAAATTATAAATTGAATTATAATTGCACTATACCATTTCAATCAGGCTACAAGTAATCTCAACAGGAACTATCCTTCCATTTCTGATGGTCTCTTCAATCAACTCTCCATATTCTGAACCTTCTTTATTTCGCTCTTCACGAAGCAAGTCTCCAGCAGAAAGATGAACAAAACCAAATTGCTGCATGAATATGTACATATTTTAATAATGTATATAAGTTATAATTACTATGAATGTTATGGATGGTAGTACAAACAAGATTATGTTCAGTGCAAAAGAACTCTTAAGACCACATGCTTCAGACATTTTCACTGACAGACTAACACAGGATATTATATTCACACCAGAAATATAAATCATAATTACATTATAAATTAAATTAATTAAGTCTGTATAGTGACTGGATATGGGGTGGAGAGCAAAGGGGTCACAGTTCAAATCTTGATAGGGGCAAGATTTTCTCATCTCCATGTCATCTGGACCAGTTCTGGGGCCCACCCAGTCTCTTTTTCAGTGGGTACATGGGGTTCTTTCCCTGTGGCTAAAGCAACTGAGCACGAAGCTGGCCACCTCCAGCTAGTGCCAAGGTCATGACTACACAGATCTATACCTCCACTCCCTCATACATCTTCATGGCGTAGTGCTTATTTAAATTCAAGAACTTTAACTTTATTTTAACTCATTCAGTAATGAACTTTAGATCCTGTAGCACAAACCTGTGATTAAATTAAGGGTACCTAATTTTTCTGCAAGACCAACAAAATATTGATTTTTAGTTATATTAAATTGTCACAATCAACTCTGTTGAAGGCTGGGCAGTTTAAAATCTAAAATTCTAGGGTGAATTTACCATTAAAAATCACCATAGATATGTTACTTACAGTTTAGTGTCTGCTTCTGTATTGTTTCCACAAAACAACACATATATTTGTGAACCACTGCACTTAGTATTGTTCAAAATGTGCATGTGGAGACATGGCACAGCATGCAGTTACAGCCTAAACAGTTTGTGTGATTTGCCCCAATGAAGTGAAATTACGACTTTTTTTTTCCTTTTAGTTTGGTTTCTGCAATGGCTCTATGAAAATGTTATGGTTATTCAACAGCTGCAATCAAATGTATTTACAACAGTAATATTAATGAAGACCCTGTTAGTTATGTCTGATGATATTGCACTTCAGTCTAGCCACTTACCATGCGAAGTGCCAACACTCCTGCCCCATATTCAGATGACGATATTTCTGAATTTTTAAGATTTTGGAACTGTTATTCCAGAAACAGACTCTGATTCTGATTATGATCAGAATAATGGTGAATGTAATATCCTAAATCATGACGATTCTGACGACAATATTCCTCTTGCACAAAGACTAGTAGCACTATGAGGGTGCTCAGCCTCAAGAAAGAAAAGGACCAACTGGAAAAAAGGCAATTTACGGAGAACAGTGGCAGAAATGAAAGTTTCAGGTAATTCAGCTGTACGATTATACTGGAAGAGATGACCTATTGGATTCAATGCTAGCATACTACAGAATTCAGATCAAGTCAAAGAAATGGTACCTGAAAATAATGTCACGTGTAAGGATGACTATAGATGGTGTGTGGATTGGATTTATTGACCAATCAGAGATTGTAACTACAAATAACTATAACACTATTGCTGATTTCCACACTTTACAACTCACTACACGCTAAGCCTTCTCCAGCCTGCAGTGTCTTCACTAGACATTTCCTGGGAACAGCTTCTAACAGTGGGGACTACAACAGATTGAGAACACTGGGGTGTGTGTAACAGTGAACTGTGAAGTATACGAGGGGGTACCCAAAAGAAACCGAACTTATTTTTTTTTAAACTTATTTATTCAAATTTTAAGCACAAACCTTCAATCCCCTTCCACTTACACTAATACACTTGTCTAGTCTTTTATTCCATTTTTCAAAACATTGTCTAAATTCATCTTTTGAGATGCTTGACAGTGTCTCTGTCGTTTTTTCCTTCACCTCAGCAACATCAGCAAAACGCTTTCCTTTCATGTCTCTTTTCATTCGAGGAAACAAAAAAATGTCGCACGGGGCAAGGTCGGGTGAGTATGGAGGGTGAGGAACAGGGGTCATACCATTTTTGGTCAAGAGCTGTCGTACAGACAGGGCTGTGTGAGCAGGGGCATTGTCGGGATGGAAAAATTTGCTGAACTGAGCTCCAAGTCACTCCCGACAGCTCCACAATTTTTTCAATGGTCCGTTGTCGATCTTCCTTGATTATTTCACGAATTTTTTCAACATTTTCATGTGTTCGGGCCATGGAAGGACGACCAGAACGCTGTTTGTCATCAATTGACATTTCACCATTTTTGAAACGGGAAAACCCCTCAAACACTTGAGTTTTCCCCATAGCATCGTCCTTGTACGCCGTTTTTAACATTTCAAGAGTTTCTGTTCCACTTTTCCCGAGCAAAAAGCAGAATTTCACCGCTGCACGCTGTTCACGAAAATCAGCCATTGCAAAAACGATGATCACACAAAACAGTTGTCACTATAAACTCTGCCGAAACTAGTCCTTACCTTCTGAAGCAACGGTAGTCGGCTTATCGACTCAGGAATGTTAGCTCTATGCGCTCATTGCGGCAAAACGCAGTATTACAAAAGCTCTGCCCACAAAAAAATTAGTTCGGTTTCTTTTGGGTACCCCATCATATAGCCACAGGCTGTGCATGTAAGTGGTCAATAAATCCAGTCACCAATCCAAACCCTGCCTATAGTTGCTCATACATGTGACAACGTTCTTTCTCTTGTTAAATGTTTCCTGCATCAATAGCTGGTTACTAAGGAGAAGGAAAAGTACAGATTATAAGCCTCTCGTTGACGTTAAGGTACCAGCTGCTGATGCCTTCTGCAAAGCAAGGAACAAATTCTACGCTTCATTCGAAGAGCAGGATTGTTGAGGGGATAATCAGAAGGGAGGCACAACAGATCACTGTGGTCACAGTGCAAGGGCCAAGAAGGCCCACCCCTTATACAATCATTCATTCACTCATAATTAGTACAGTGCAGTGGAGTGGAGCAAGTTGGCTGGCGAGTGAGTTAGTTACAGGATTGCTGAGGCTCAGTCCTTGTGAGCTGTTACTGTTAGAAGCTAGTAGCTGAGGCACAGGGACAGTTCAGGAACCCAGAGTAAGGGGAATGTCCATCATTGGAAGCCATTACGAGGCAATGACTAATGAAGATACAGCAGACTGAAAAGACTTAGCAAGTGCTGCAGTGAACTGCGGAGTCTGTGAATTAGCAACAGTGCTACATTTACTTGTAGTTACACTCTGTAAGTGGTCAGTAAATGCAATTATCAATCCAAACCCCATCTACAGTCACTCATACATGCAACAATGCCCTTGAGTTTAAATCTAGGCCATATTATGACAATTTTGTTTTAATTTTACTGCACATACGTTCAGCATTCTAGTCATATGCAGTATTGTAATAGTTCATTTTCTTGTATTTATTTACGATGATGCTTTGGTATATTCTTATTGTTCCAGATTTTACATTTACTGCGAAGTTCTTTCAGATAATGATTGGTAAGAATTAAGTTCTGAATTTGGCTGGATGGGAAAGAGAGGAGTCACAACATATTTCTAACGTTGATGGGCCGAGTCAGATGTATCTCATGTGACTGTTCACTCTGTATCAGACATGCTGTGCCCTCTGATTTATGACGTTCAACAGTTTAGTGCAGACTTCATCCGCTCACATAAAAATAGGGATAACCTATTTCATACAATATGGTACTTCTCCATACACATTTTGATCTGGTAAATGTAAAGCCACATCTGACACAGAATGTATTATTACTAACAAAAGGGTTTTAGTAGTATCCCAAAATTAATCTAAAGGTACAAAAGCCAATAAAAGGCTTTCTCCAGTCATTAGTGTCCAATGTTGAGCTAACCTGTTCTGTTACATGTCACATTGGACTTGTTCCATTTTGCACAAATATTCTAACAGATTTTCAGCATAGTGGGAAGGATATGAGCATTTTGTACCACTTCTTACCTTAACTATATTCTCACACTGTGTTCCCTTGCCAGCACCAGGTGCTCCAAGAACAAATACCACATCAGGCTTTATTGTAGAACTCATGACAAAACTCTTAATCCCACTGAATAAACGGTTAAACATTCACACTGCAATAATACAAAATAATAATGAAATAATAGTTCTATATTTCATGTTATATATTTTAAACTTATTAAATATATAGATACAGTACATTCTGATGAAGAATAAAGCATTCATTTTAAATATTAATGGAAGTATAACAATTTGTTTTATCAATGAAATAACTTATTCATTTGTATGTATTTCATGGAAATTTTTTGAAAAATAAAAATGCTTAAATATGTGCCAAAAACTGTATCCACATTGCCAGTATACCCACAGACATTTCTCAGCATACTGTATAACTGTTATCAACAGATAAACCAAGGGAATAGGCACAAGTAAGAAGTCATCAGACTATAACGATATACCTGCCTTTCTCTCATGCTATCATCAAAAACACAAATTACTCAAGCTCATCTTTGGTTACAGGGTTACACAGAGAAACTGGCAGTTTCAGCAAAGTCTAATTAGAATGCTTCATTCCACATTCCTAAGCAACTCAATTTGGGAATATCATATTACAATACTGTGAAAGCAATTTTACCATTAATCATATTTATTCCTAACACAGCACTCATTCCTCCTTAAGATTTTCTAATAAAGCCGGTTAGTGTTATACAGTGGTGAAACAGTAATTTACTTCTCTTACTTTATTGATTACAAATGGATAACAAAAACGGCTACAACACAAAAACCCGTTTCCTTCTTTATTAGGTTGTTTCATCTCACTGCTTAAAATGAGGAGGTTATCCAGCATAAATTTGTACACTAACAACGCTGACAATGGCCACAATATAATGGTGATTACATAACCTATTTCGAGCCATGTCATTTACTCCATCAGCAATACTTTCAAAATTCAATGCTATAATTGTATTTGTAACAAGGCAATTCAAACTTTATGTACCTTCATCACGAAAATATACATTTGCCACAAACAAAGACAAACTATGTAAATACCTATTCCGTTTTCCAACTTCCCATTTGTTACCAGACCTGCATATATCTCCACGATCTCCACCTACCCACCTCTGGCTTCACGGGCTTCCCTTTCGACACCACAGGATCTTGAATACGGTTCAATAGACGTTTACCTGGCAGAAATCATTTCACTTTCATAATATGTTTGTATCATTCATTTACTTGTTAGAGCGTGCTATACCTACTTCATACTGCATGTGTAGCACCACCGATCAGTACTCATACAAACCAGTTTTGGCCGTTTTGACAGTCCGCTTTACGTACAAACTCTTTTAACATTTTAATCCATGCTATACCAGACCCATGTCTATTTTCATCATTGACGGCACGTCATTGTAAGTTACACATACCGAAGCACTTCAGTGATAAAAATTTAAATGTCAATTACAATATAAAAAAGCAATAAACAACCCTTTTTGTACCTGGCCATCCTGCCAACATTCCTAGCCGTCGTCAGTAATACTTCCTTACATCTGTGATTTGAAGTCAGACTTGCTGCTAGTCCCCTTAGACAAAATCGAGTTCCTGCGCTTATTGTTCAGCGAATAAAACTTGAATCAACCTGGGTAGGATGAAGGATAAACGATCAATAACGGTATTACTCAATGAACCTGAAACCTTACGTAGGCAAGATCAGGCTTGATTACCCAACCCATGAAGCCGAAAAAAAATAATTTCTTAGTTACGTATTTTCGGCGTTACTAATGCAATTTTCGTTATTCAATGGCTGCATGATTATTGCCACACTGTCATATTTCATTCATATGCTCTCCGTCTTAATACATGCTTCCTCCATACGCCGCCATTATTACGTGTTTATGTTATTCAACGTAAGCTATTTCGGTCTTCATCCTCCGATCTATCGAAACACCAGTTACATATATACGCCGATTGGTCTTTAATATTTAAACATCATCATCTACACATGCACACATCTACGTGGATTGGGCCCTCTGGTCCACTCTGGTCCCTCTGGCCGCTCTGGCCCATTCAAATCCCAGAGTTAGTCGAATTGGTCCCTCCATCTCTTCAATGGCGGCCCCGCTCCTTTCTTCCTATTGAGTGATAATCAAACAGCTTCCGATGAATTTGACATTTTAAACATATTTTAATTAATTTAAGATTTACAAATATTTAATTTTTAACTTCTACTTAAAATCTGTGTAATTAAATACAATATTGATTTTTATACATTACAAAAATCACGGATCACAACATGATAAGTAGGATCTGCATCAGCGTAAATCACATTGCCTACCCCAAAGATCCAAGAGGGTCACTTACGTTGTAAACCAGTGAGATCTGGTGCCATCTCTTCCGGGAAATGCCCATACAAATCATACTGTCTTACCTCGGTAGCTCGATCGCTAAGATACAACTTGTGTAAGTTTGTTGTTTAACGACGATATCAGTAGACTTTATAACGTTCATAATAGGGTGATTAATGAATGAACTGTGGCCACTTCTGGCCTATTGTACCAGCCCCAGACGATAGATGAGGGTGATTGTGGAGCAATTTGTGGAATAAGGATTGGCAGGGGAAACTGAAGTACTCAGAGAAAACCTGCCCCAGCGCCACTTTATCCACCACAAATCCAACTTGACCAGACTCGGGATCGAACCCAGGCCGCAGCGGTGAGAAGCCAGCGACTAACTCCTTGAGCTATGGCATGGCCAAAGGGACACAACTAACTAATAGGAGAAAACATGCCCCATTGACGTATTTCTATCAGAAATCCCACATGAATTGACCTGTGATGGAACCTGGGCCAACACGATTGGAAGCCGGAAATTAGCTGACTGAGCTACTGCAGAATTACACAATTACTCCTTAACCATTTAAGTGAGCCATCATAAGGCATGTTACAATTCTAATTACAAAATAAGTAAATAAAAACTTGTATAATGTGACATGCCATCTTTGAGCCGATTGTCAAGTTAATGTGGGACCCTTAACGTCTCACAACCCTGTGCCTTCACGGCCGGTTACAGGGATACCTTTACTTTTTTATAATATGGCATGTAGTCCCATTGTCAAGCAACAGCTGTGTATACAGGAGACAGTACAAAAGCCTTTGTTAGGGAAAGTTCTGGGGACATGTTTCCTTGGTAATGAGAGAACACGTAATGATTGAAGAGGTGTTTTACGTGTGATCCATGTCAAGGGTGTATAACCAGAACCAGTTGCCATTATAAGAGAATTGGTGGCAGGCAAGCATATGACCATTCAAGTGACTAGACTGCCAGTGTAGTGGAAGCTGCTAGAAATAGGGCAAAATCTGTTGTACTGACAGAGACCCTGTATATATTGTATATATATTTTTAACATGTTTAACATGTAAAATGTAAACATCTTTTACATTATGACAAATAACTTGCTATTGCAAACAATGGCTCTGACAAAAGACAGACATATCCTTTCATCAGAGAGCGTGCTCCACAATAATGAGACTGTAACTGTCAAACAGTAATATATATCTAGTCATGAGACCCAGATGGGGTTTGATACCAAGACAGAATGACCGACTGACCATCAGTTGCAATGTGACTTTGACTTGGATTACAAGAGGAACCCATGTGAAAGTGGGATTAAATACCACCACCATGACCCTGCCAGTCATAGGTGATGAAAATGGAAGTCTCAAATCTGAGACAGTAAAATATGGTCTCGAGTGCCAAGGGACTCAGACTCAAGGAAGACTGCAATTGCAAGGGCCAGCAGCATATACACAAGACAGACCTGTCCCCTCATCAGAGAGGGTGCCCCACAAAAACAAGACCAAAACTGCCAAAGAGTAATAAATATCTGGTCATGAGCCCCAGATGGGGCTCCACACCAAAACTTACTGTCAGTTGAAATGTGACTTTGACTTGATTGCAAGAGGGTCCTAAGACAGTAGATAGAAGAATAGAAGGTTGGTGTGAGTTGGCTGCCAGTCTGCGAGGGCATGAGCTGGGAAGCAGGGGAATGTCTGCCTTTTGAAGATGTTACCAAGCAGAGCAATGAAGACTGTGACTGAGAATGCTGGTCTTTGTGTGACAGTGATTTATAGAGTGTAGTCATGAGTTGTGTGTTAAAGTGCCCAATAGATCTGATTACCAATCCAAGCCCCCTCTATAGCCACACTCAATTATATAACAATAAGTTGTGTACAAATATCACACAATGGGCACAAAATTTATGACATAAATCCATGGAAAGTGTCCATAATCTATTAACCTCACTCACCCTGCTTTGATTGAAATTCTATTCATTCATTCATCAGTAATCTGTCAGACGACAGGTCCACAGTCTCTTCCAAAACAGTTCCTCCACTTAATGCGATCTTCTGTTTTTGGAAAGAGACTATCCAGGAAAAGTGATAATGTGGTAGTTTTTCCATTTGCTTTCCACATCGCAGTACAACAGCCGTTCAAACCACTCTGGTCACGCCTGTTGCTATACGAACTTGAACCATCTCGAGCATCATTTGCTCTGTGCTTCAAGTCGCTGCTGATGACGCTGCTTCCGGCATCAGTTTTTGGTGTCTCTCTTCGTCTGATGCCTACCCTTTGACCTGTCCAGCAAGGGAGGCCCTGCCAGTAGCTACGATACCGCTGGTATAGCTCTCAGGGTCCTTGGCATACTCAAACCCCCTCACCACGATAAGGTGGAGACACCAACGACACCTCTATATCTGACAACAATTCCTATATCATCACACAATGCTAATAACAGGAAAGACAAACACAGTCATGAGAGTGTCAATCAAAGAAAATGAATATCTATGCTCCCTTCACTGAAGTTTTATTTTACAGCATCTGGGTCAAAAAGCATCCAATCAATTGAATACCAGAGACCCTTTTCCCCAAGATTAAAGTTGGCAGAGCATAAAGCTGACCACTCACCTTCATGTAGTCCTCAAATTAACAATGTACAGACCCATACCTCCATTTTCCTTTACATTTTCTTTGGTGCTTACTGACGCACATGGACAACTATACCATTTATCTGTATGTCAATATAAGGAGTCAGGATAGCTCAGTTGGTATAATGATGGGTTATGGGCTGGATGGCCAGGGTTTTATTCCCAGCAGGGGTACAGCCTGTAAAGCAATTCTACTTGCAATTTCATAGACCAGGAGCTGGGATAACCCACGAAGTATAGTGAATAGGCTATGGGCTAAACAACTGGGGAAGTGAGGTTCCATTCCCAGCTGGGACAAGGTTATTTCTCTTATCCACAGGATACATACTGGCCCTGGGCCTCATCCAGCCTCCTATCCAATTAATATTAGGAGTTATTTCCCTGAGGTAAATTAGCCAGGGAGTGAAGCTGGCTATATCTTAATCTAGTTCCAAACTTGAGAATTGGTGGAGCTATACTCCCACTTCCCCACATACCTTCATGCATGGAATGTAATTAAGAACAAAGACAGCTTGAAATTTTATCTTAGAGTGGTTTAGGTGTAATGATGATTTCACCATGGCCCATTTTTGTACAGACCACCTAGAAGAAAACTGTTTAAGTCAGAATAGTTGTCAGTAAAATGGCTGCATATGTCTGGATGCCTAAGATCTGGTCCCTGGACGGATCAGAGATTTTTCTCTTTGCCTCTGTAAAGACCAGTTTTGAGCCCAGTCAGCCATCTATCCAACAGCTACTGAGGACTTTTGCCATGTGGGCTAAATTGACTGTGGTGTGAACCTAACCTTTGATCTCCATCTAGTTCTAATGTAGTGAATTTTATGGTATATCTAATAATGTATGTTTCCATTTCCATATCCTAGGTTTGTTACCTGTATGGATATATGGAAAATAAAGGAAATGAATGAACGAATGCTCTCAATAGATCAGACTATAGAATACTGAATTGTAGAGTGATTAGTGAATAATGTACTGTGAAGAATGTGGAGGGGAATACTTGTGTACTAATTTAGGTTCAACCCCCTAATTCCTTGAGATTGAGGGAAACCATTCAGACTCTTGAGCAGGACAACTGGTCTCTAGGTCAATACTGTACAATGTTATTATGTTGTGTTTAGGGACAGGAACAACTTTAAAAGAAAAGTGAATACCATCAGCAGTTTCTTGACTATGATAAGGTAGCCCAGAGAATGGAGAATAACAGGGGTTATTAGTTCACATATGATAGCTCGTGACATCAAGTATAGTGTCTTTTACATATAACAGTATACACTGCAGATGCTGCCCAATTAATGTCTGCATTCATTATTGATGGCATGAGCTGTTAATTTAAAACAATGACTGTGAGACTGTTTATATTTTATTCATAAATGAGACCATACAAAGTAGTGAGTTTTGAGTGAGTGCTGGGTATGACAGGACATGGAAGGAAAGAATGGGAGAGAGAGAGAAGTGAATGTCAGTCTTGTGCCATCATGAGTCAGTTTAAAATAAATTACAGAATGATTTTAATAAACACAAAATTGACACATTTTAAAAACTGTGCATGTGATTTCTATAACTTTGCCATAATAGTTCGTTCTTTTAGATTTTCGAAGTATTAATTATACATGACTAGATTTAAATGCCCTTACTCAGTGATGAATTGAGACTGAAGTGCAAAAACCAATACATTATTTACTGAAGATTTAAAAAGAGAAATACAACAATCCTGCTTCAGCTTGTAACTGTCATCATGTAAAAATTACTTTCTGAAAGCAGTTAAATAAAAAAATATTCGTATTTTTCGTATATCGAATTATGGAAAGGTAAATTTCCATGTGTCGTACGTATAGTATTTTCAGACAAATGTAAATACTACAGCATTGAAGAAATATGACAACATTAATGAAAAAGTAGTAGAAATTGTGAGATGTTAAACAGGATGCTGGCATTATTTCTCACTTATTCATTGATGATGAACATATTTCACAATATGATCATTTATTTTGGTGCAATTTTAATATATCAATGATGATGATACAAATGATTGTGGTGATGCAATAACAAAGTCAACACCATTATGTTACATGCCCATTTTACAAGAGCTTTGTTGACATGTTGATTCATTCCTTTCGCCTTCATAAGGAATCTGAAGCTGTTGCATGGAACCTGTCAACAGAAAACATTAAGCAACCTTTCAATATTGATACACAAATTATAAAATCCTCCTGAAACTCTCTTAATGGAAATAGTGAAATTATTAGAATGTTTCATATATAATTCCTCTGAAAGATTATTCCATTTAGAACAATGGTTTCATAACACATATTACATTTGTTGTTAATATTGTATTTGGAAATTTATCAGTAGAATCCAAAAAAGTTTAGTGTTTGAGGGCTTATGATTAGCAATGAGTTATAAACAAAAAATATTAATTAAATTCATAAATAATATGTGCTCTTGTACTTATATTTGATTCTGAATTCATGTCTGACATGAGATCACAATTCAATAAGGCACAAGACTAAATCACCTGACCAGGATTATATTGCATACAACTTTTGAAAGCTTCATTCGCTCTCTTGAAGGTTAGAGTGTGGTTTCAGTTTAATACAAGCTTTGTGTCTAATCATTCTTTCAGGGGAGATCTGAAGGAGACCATAGTTGTAGACAGAATCAAATATTCACTCACTCCTGGAGCTGCACCCTTCTTGAGAAGCCGCCAACTGTGCAGCTACTCAAGAACTTCTCAGCATTTTATGGAACCCAAAGGTTCATTACTATGTTCACAAGAGTCCTCCACTGGTCCCTATCCTGAGCCAGATCAATCCAATCCATCCCATCCCATCCTCTCTCTCTCTAAGATCCATTTTAACACTGTTCACCCCACCTACACCTTGGTCTTCCCAGTGGTCTCTTTCTTTCTGGATTTACCACCAATATCTTATATGCATTCTTCTTCTCCCCCATTCATGCTACATGCCATGTCCATTTCATCCTCCATGACTTGATCATTTTAATTATACTTGGAGAAGAGTACAAGTTATGAAGCTCCTCATTATGGATTTTGTCCAACCTCCTGTCACTTCACCTCTGGTTGGTCCAGATATTCTCCTCAACACCCTGTTCTCAAACATGCTCAGTCTATGTTCCTCCTTTAATGTCTGAGACCAAGTTTCACACCCATACAGAACACCAGGCAAAATTATAGTTTTGTATATTATAATTTTTATGTTTTTAGGCAGCAGACGAGAAGACAAAAAGCTTCTGGACTAAATGCTAGCAAGCAATACCTGAGTTCAATCTCTTCTTAATTTCCTCCTGAATCAGGGTTTATTTGTTATAGTCGTTCCCAAATATCTGAACTATACCACATTTTCAAAACATCTGTTACCTACCTATGTGTCATGATTTTTCCCTGCATTCTGTTGACAAGACAGCAACATATACTTAGTTTTCTCTGCGTTTACTTCTAGACCAACCTCTTTACTAGTATCAGTTACAGTTTGTGTGTTTTTCTTTATGGTATCCGTATTATTACCCAGTAGATTTATATCATTGGCACAGACCAACAGCTGATGTGTCCCATTTAATTTCAGTCCCACCTGGTTTTTCTGGACCTTCCTAATGGCACATTCTAAAGCGAAGTTGAAAAGCTGTGGCAATAAAGCATCTCCTTGTTTGAGATCATTCTTGATAGGAAAATTATCAGACCAATATTCACCTACAGACTTTTACCATACATTTAATTTAAACACATTTTAATCAGCCTAGCTAGGTTCATGGGTAGCCAAAACTCTTATCAGACTATTGTACAATACTTCCTTCCTAACTGAATCATAAGCTTTCTTGAAGTATACGAATAGATGATGTACTGTCTCATTGTACTCCCATTTTTTGTCAAGTATCTGATGAATACAAAAGATCTGATCAGTAGTTGATCTGTTATATTGAAACCCACACTGTTGATCCCCAATAATTTCATCTATGTATGGACTTAACCTTGAGAGAAGAGTACTGGATAAAATTTTGTATGAAGTTGATAGTAGTGATATCCCATGATAATTACTACAGTCAGTTTTATCACACTTCTTGTGAACTGGTACAGTAATTAACTCCTTCCACTGATCAGGCAATTTTTCCTTATTCAAAATATAATTAATTAGCTTATGGATCTTAGAACATAATATTTTGCCTCCTGCTCGAATCAGTTCTGATGGAATTTGATCTCTACCTGGTGATTATACCTTTTCAATTCTGCAATAACAATTTCAACCTCAAAGTATGAAATATTATGTACATACTATCCACATGTTTTTCTACAGAGGATTTCAGGCAACAATCATATAAAGGTATTAATACCTTATTAAAAAAAATTTAAGTGGCTTGTTATTTCCTGCATAATGATGATCACAGTTCTCCAGCAGGGACAATATTTAATGAGAAGGCAGCTGTTGTCTCTCCCTTCTTTCCTTCAGCTTTTGCTGTGTACTGGCCTATATCTGATGTACTACAACTTGTGACTTCAAACTTGAATTTTCTTTTACCATCCTGGACAAATTGGTACTTTGAACTTTGTTCATCTACAGGTTTACCATCTTTCAGCCATGTCACTGTAAGAAAAAGTTGGAATATAACAGTTAATTTACACAATCATTTAGCAATCTTAGTTTATTGGATCTATGAAGAAATATAAACAAATATGTTTTGAGAGATTTGAAGTTTAAGGTTATGGTTTCCTGTGATGTGATGTGATGTGATGTGATGTATTCTGGTAGACAGGTTCAAGTGTTTTGAAGGAAACCATGGCCTTCATCGTGAAGCTAGAAATAGCTCCAACTCAGAGGATGGAGGCAGCAGGTCCCTCAAAAATAGTGGCACCTATATACTAGATTATAGTGCCACATCCTCGCAGACTGCAATCTTAATTCAGTTTTATTCTGTGTGTTAATTGCAACACAAGTTTGAAAAAGATTAAAGATATAAATAAACTTTACACATTCCAAATACAATACATGAGTTTGCATACTGACAAAAGTATATTCAGTAAAATTATATGGTGTATGTAATTGCATTTTAATGATGATCTCTTAAAATATGGATATGGGTTCTTTTCTCAGATATACAAATTAATTTAATGATACTTGAAAACTAGTATTATAATGTTCAATGATGCTACCTGTATACTGATTCAAAATATTATATTCTGGACTTGAATTTTAATGTTGTAATAGATTTTCCATATATCAAGTCCCCTGTATCTCTGACATGCATTCATAATTTATGTTTGTGCTTGAGATGAGAGAATACTGCTCTGAGCCTTTTTTTTATAACTGTGTAAATCTACAAGTTTATGTATCATTGTCCCTCTTCAAACCAATATACGTTCATATACTGCTAACTCACCCTTTTGCGGCACTTTCTCAAATTCACATTCAAACTTCACACTCTCTCCTTCCTGGACAGTGGCAGACTGCGGGAATGTTTTGAACACAGGGCTCTTTGGCTCTTCATTTGGTACTAAAATATTTGGAAAATAAACGATTATCCCATAAGCTCAACATCAGCAGAGGGAATATATTTTTTAACACTACTACTGTGTTGCTGATAATAACAAAATGATGACAATATAATGATAAAAGTGATGATAATAGTAATTAAGATTGTGATTTTCTGGGTTGTGACCATCTAATTTTGACGGTGGACACTAACATTTTAAAGGAACACGCTCCATTCATCTTCCAGGTTCCTCAAAAACGTGGGTATCTGCCTACAAAACCATATAATGTTACAACCCAGAAGACTGCAATTTTAATAATCAGAACTTCAAGACTTATAAGCAGCAGCAGCAGCAGCAGCAGCACCACAACCACCACCACCACCACCACCACCAACAACAACAACAATAACAACAACAGAAACATAACAAAAATAAATTTATTAAGAATAGAAACACATACATTTGTTACAAGAGCAAATAAGAGCAATACAGAGGAAGAACTAAGAAGCCANGTCTTCACGCACCTCGAGCGAGTCGCCTTGGCTGGGGGCCAGCCGTTCCGCCTCAGCGCGAGCCCGCCGTAAAACGATCGGGTTGCAGAGCCCAGCTGCGCCATTAACTGCACACCCCCCCAAACACACACACACACACACACGTATGCACGAATACACACACACACACACACTCTCTCTCTCTCTCCGCATTCAACAATTAAAAAAAAAATATTTGAATTCCAGTGTCATACCTAGCTTACCACCTGTTAGTGCTAACAAGAACTGTGATGGTACTCTGGTACTGAGAAGTCCGGAGAAAGATAACATATAGTGAGAGAAACGTTACAGGTAAAGCATTCTTGTGACATTTTACAAAACCAGTAATAAATTTACTTTCAGCTACCATGAAACTATGGTAAGCATAATTTCAGGATGTTTTCTATTAGTGTGGAAATATTAGTGTGGAAATATCAGTGACCAGCAATTTAACAAAATACCTTCCTTGGCCTGGGAATTGAAAGGATTTCTTGTATCCAAATACTTGGACTTTCTCATTCAAAGATAAGTATTTAAACTGGATGATTAAGGTAAAATGAAATCAGCATAATATGTTGAAGTTTTTGACAACCGAAGTGTTCTACACATAGGCACTTCAAGCAAATTATGCATGAGCTACACCATTGTTGCATGGGCCTTAATCTTTGCCAGTGGCTGTATCTCAGTACATTTGATAGATTGAGTTTCACTGTTACTAAACTGCAAATACCTCTTTCATTCGCTGACACTACCAGTACTTCAAAAATGAGGAATAAGATATGCATTGATATAAGCGTGCCCTGTTCCTTCTCATGGATGTCAATGAACAAAGATGCAACATGATCTGACAGCCTGACTGTGATTTCTTGTTCAGTACATGCATCAATAGGACAGCTTTGGGTCAGACATAAGCTTGTATTGAGTGTAAAACGTTTTGTCATTCACACTGAGTAATGACTTTTGGAGCCTTATCTGTGCAAGATCCATGACCTGTTCCTGTGGAGATCTCTTTATGAGAAGTGATCCTTCCCTCAGGCTGAGCATATATTTTATACTTCAAGCCAATGAGTGTTCTCTACGGACATAAACCAATTGGTACCTGACGTGATTCATTTCTTGTTAAGGTGTTCTGCAGTGCAAATTTAGCATATTTGCCAGTCAGTGCCGACGTTATACATTCAAAATTATGATCAGGAAAATTAAAGACAGGAAGATATGTGGTTTTCATCCAAGGTAATGTTTGCAATACAGATATCCCCCCCCCCCCAAAGAAATATTCTGAATTAATTTTCACGCCAAGTCTGTGTTTAAAGTCGATTGTTTTTGTTTGTATGACAGGACAAGTTTGATTTATAAATATGGATGACATTTTGTATTTTACAGACCAAATTTTGGTATATGGTGGAACCCCTATTTAACATTCCTAAATTTAAGACTTTACCTCTTTTAATGTTCAGTCTCAATGGTTCAAAGTCAATAATCCCAGTGCTAAATTTTCTACATTTAATATTTTCCTCAACTAGTATTCAAATTCACTGTTGCCTAAAGAAACCTGATGACATGTTTCACTTTATTCAAATTTGGTCATGATAAGTATAATTGATGAATTACCACTAGTAAATCTAAACCCTTTAGCAGGAAGCTGTCCTTTGCATGATAAAAAATCTTGTCACATTAAATGTTATCAACCTAGAGAGAAACCCTTTCCAATGTTACATGTTTCTAGACATTTACGTAGCGATATTTAATGATGGTTCAAAAATTCCTCAGTTATCTCACCAACACTTTCTTAAATCTATACTGTATAAGTCTTGTTATTTAATCAAGCTATTTCTATCCAGCTAATGTAAATATAGTAACAAGAATAATGACTATGAGTGTCTATAATGTTTCTCTGGGCATCAAAATCATCCATTCACAAGGGGTGACTTTATTTATTGACATTCCTCTCAGGGTTTCAGAAATCAAGGAATATTTATGATTTTCCCTAAGCTGCCATTCTTACTTTTATTGTCGCAAAAAATATTAAAATGAGAGAGAAATTTCTAAAGATGCTTCAAGGTTGTGTCTGTTTATCTCATAAGATCTTTCATAATATCCAAGTCCCTTAAAACTGAAGGCATATTTACAGATACTGTCCTGGAATTTGCCTGAAGGGTGTGAGGAAAACCATGACATAAAGAAAGATGGAATGGTTTTGAAATTTCATAGTTATGTCTGAAAAAATATAAGCCCACAACTGCATACTGAGTGGAAAATATCACTATATGTAGCAAATGTGAAGGTAACTGACAAGTCTGCATATGAAATGAAAGTCTCTCATAATTTTGGAGAAATGAGTACAAGGAATCATCCTGCAGGTAAACAGCAGCCGGTGTGAAAGGCTGGCAATTTTACTTCCATCTGTGAGCTGAAAATATGGAGCCTTGAGGTCTCACAACACTATGGGCCTCAACAGCCTCTTAGAAAGAAAGCATTATTTTTTACTTTGACACATACCTAAGACAACCAGAGTGCAGCTGCTGAAGGATTCACCTGCATCGTTGAATGCTTCACATGTATATGTACCTGAATCTTCAGGGAAAATTTCAGCTATATTCAGTTTGTATATGTTGGCTTCATTTGTATATTGGAAGTCTTTACTTGGCTTGATTTCTTTGTTGTTATGAAGCCAAATTACATCAAACTTCTGAGCACCTACAAAACAAAAAAAATAGATTTGTAATAAAAACATATTTAAATTGCATAATGAAGTAAGCTAAAATAATCATGTATACACATAATTCTTTTTTCATACATTAAATATTTTTCTTGATAAAAGAAAATTATATTGAAGTTTGGTGTGGATTTTTTGCTGTTATACTTCTTACATTAAAAGCCATGATCTGAGTATATANATATATATATATATTATTTATTTTCTTATGCTGATTAAATATTATTAAAATCCAGACACGTTTCGGTCATAAATCGCCAAATTCAGGGGAATACTAAATATTAAGGAAACTTTATAATTTGTATGTATGAATAAAATATTTAAAATCTCAAAGTCATAGAATTTTCATAAAAGTTGCAAATGCTAATATTACATTAAAGTTCACTGATGTGAACCATTATAAAATGTACCTTTTTTTGTTAATTGGTGCATTTTACTATATACTGTGTATTGTTGCCTTGAGCTTTTTTTTAAGATGCTGGTATTGTGATGTGCTGCAATGATGTGTGGTTTTTGACTGATGAAATGTCGGATTGTTTAGAGTCTATACTGGTGACTAAAGAAGTGTTTATATACTGATATCTAAAATCCTCTCAAGAATCACACATTGATTTAGCACTTCACTGTACTGATGCCTTAAGCTACAAGTATGAGGCACCAATATGCAATATAGTATAACATACCAATTATCAAGGAAGGTGCATGTGACAATGCTTCATACAAAGTTTTAATATAATATCAGTCTTAACCTTTATAAAAATTATATGACTTATAACATTTGAAATACTTTATTCACACACACAAATTGTAGTTTAGTTTAATATCGGGTATCCTCCATGAAGATGTTTATTTATGAAAGAATATGTTGGTGTTTTAAAAATATTTTAACAGAATAAGGAAAAAAATTAGATATACTCAGATGGTTAATTTATATTTTATTTTAAATTATGATATAAAACTTCAGAACAGGCACTCAAACATGACAATGTATATGATGTTATTGTACATATATTTGTACTAATATTGGCTGTATTTTCGTTTATATATTGATTATGACCAATTTAGGATGTGTCCACCATGGGTTATAAATAGGCATCTCAGTATCATCTTGATCTCAAGATTCATTCCATGTAAAATAATTATCTTGTCTCAAGTGATTGGTGCAAACAGTTATTCTGTCAGGCATTATTAAGCAGTTGGCTCATATTTGCCAGCTAATGCTTGTTATGGCATCTGTTATAAGATGTAAGTCTATGGTGAGAACACAGTACATTAGATGTATGAATGATTCAGTACACTGAATAATAAGGTAACAAAGCTTACTGGCGCATAACAAATTTCAAAACACAACAATAACATATGTTTTGTTTATGATACTTAAGTCAGTTAGTGCATGACAATATTTCCCTACATAATATTTTAATGTACTTGCAAATTAATCAACTACCATAAACAATTATCAAAGTGTAAATATTTACTATTCACTGTCTGATATCAAATACAAATTAATATAACCTTTGACATATAATAATAACAGAAAAATTCAGCCAGCCAGGTAAGAGCTGAAGACTAGTCAATAAAAATAGGCATATTTATATTTCCAGAATTCAAGTAAGGTTTAATCCAGTCTATTCAACATACCTATAATTCGGCAAGACAATATAACAGGTTCACCGTCTTTTACAAAGTCAGACTTCAAGTGGCTGACAATCTTTGGAGGTTTGTCTCCACTCTTCGTTTTGCTTCCTGCATTCTGCATAGCTACAACATAAGAGTAAACATTAAAACATATCTCTCATGGATCATAAATAGAACAATGTAAATATTAATAAACATCTGTAATTATATTTAATTATAATATCTTTTCAAAGTAACTTCCAGAATACTGGAAACATATTACAATGATAGGAAAAATATACAGTACAAAATACTTTGTAAAGATATTCAAATCCACCTCATAGCAAGATATATGAACCCTTCTCCCAGTGTTCATAAGTTGCATCCTATCTCTGACAGTTCAATAGCACTTACAGCTCTTACAGCTGAACACCTCTTATCTTCTACAAGGGCTACTTGGAAAGTAACTTCGGTTAATTTTAGGCAACTCATGTAGGAGCAGGGGAGAGAGCTCGCACTTGTGAGGTAGTGTCACATGACTCATTGCCTTGTAAACTGGTCATCTAGTGTTTGTTCTTGTCTGTCTCTACAGAGTGAGGTATGATGTGTCCTGTGATCGATAAACCTGCAAGCTGCAAAATTCTCCCTCTTATCTGCTTTCTTCACGCTAGAAACATGAGTGCTATGGAAATTCATCATGAATTATGTGCCACAGTTTACAGCTGAAAGTGAAGGAACTGTAAGACTTCGTGTAGAATGTTCAAAGATGGGCAAATAAATGATCATGTTGAAGAGTAAAGTGGTTGGCCATCTGTACTGAGTGATGATACTGTTCAAAGTGTTGCCCAAAATAATGGGTGAAAGATGACATTTCACAATTTCAGAACTTTTGTGTGAATTTCCACAAATTTCAGACACTCTTCTCTTTGAGACTATCTCAGTTAGGCTAGCTGTCAGAAGCTTTTGAATTAGATGGGTTCCAAAAATGCTTATGGGTGTGACCAAAATGCAAAGAACTGTTTTGACGTTCACTTTTTTAGAGTGATACAGCAAAGGTGGCAATGAACTTCTCAATCACATCATATGAGAAAGAGATGATGAAACCTGGGTTTTATTTATGGGTGTTGAAACCAAAGAGCAGTAAAATAAGAGGACGCACATACATTCACCAAACAAGCAGAAAAAGTTTAAATGAACACTGACTTCCTACCAGAAACCTGATGGTAGCTGTTTTCTGGGGCAGGAAAGGAGTGCTGATGGTGGAATTCATGCAAAAAAAGGACCACAATAACACCAGAAGTGTATTGCAAAACACTAAAAAATTGCATAGGGCTGGCCATTTAGAACAAAAGGCGTGGAATGATGATGTCTGTTGTGGTGATCCTCCATGATAATGCGTGTCCACATATAAGCACCAATGTTCACATTCGACCACTGCTGGAGCTTTTCAACTGGCTGTTTTTGACCACCTTCCTTGCAACCCTAATGTTGCTCAAGGTGGGTACCAGATAAAATACAAGTGATAAGATACCAGTGATACATTATTATTATTGTTTTTGCATGGATGCATATCTGTAAACCCTATGAAAGATATTGGATACATACGCTTCACTGTAAGTTTGCATACTGTCTTTGCTGTGCCCATTGAGTTGGTGGCTTCACAAATATATTGACCTTCATCTTCTGGGAACACTTCATTTATTGTAAGTGTTGCAATTCCATTCTTATATTTCAGGTCCACAATATCAGAAGAACTTAATGCCTGGAAACAATAACATTGTGTTATAAACTTCCAATTAATTATTATTATAACTTCTTACACGGTCCCTTCTGTTATTACTTTTTACTATTATTATTATTATTATTATTATTTAATTACATTCCATTAATCCATACAAGGTCAAATGACCTATAGGATATAGAAACTGTCATTATAAATATAAAACAATAGTATAACAGTAAATCTAATATACATGTCATAAATCTTACAGTAGCCATCTGAAAAAATTTTACATAGAATTAATACAGATATGGTAATAAAAGTAAATTACAACTATTAACTAAATAATGTAAAGGTACTTGCATGTACATACCTGGCCATTCTTTGTCCAGTTGACCTGAGGTTCAGGGTCTCCCTTTATTGAGCAACTGAACTGAAGCTGATCTCCATCATTGACTGTTAAATCTTGCAGCTTCCGTGTGAATTCAGGTTTACACATCAGTGAATCATCTGGTGGCACTATAATGAAGTAACGATGTAACAGAGTAATGCAGCTATGTCAAAGTACAAGTAAGATGGCAATGACACTTGGCTAATCATCACATCATTTATTTGAGACATCTATGCAATACATTTTATGTATACAAGTTGTACAATTTTATAATTTTATAATTTTCATATTTTTAACATATTCTTTGAGAAACTTTTAATTGCATGGACAAAACGGATCCATTTTGATTACAAATTCAGCAATATATCACAATATATTTTTGATTATATATGCACATCTGATGATGGTCAACCACAACCAAAACATGTAGTGTTCAATAAAATAAACTGACTGGTCTATTGACATATTCAATTCCAATAGAATCAACGTGTGATATGACAGCATGAAACCCCCTAAGTCTGTATCTTCTTTGTTTGTCATGTATAGTAATACTTGTAGGACCTAAAGTTGTGAACTAGCATGATGTTTTGGACTTTGTGAACTTGGGTTTGATGCATCTCAAAGTTTGTAATTATTCTCACAGCGCAATGATATGTTTTTTTTTTATATAAAGCCAAAGCAAATAGGATCGATTTTCTTTTTGAAGAATAAATTACCTAAGATGTTTCTAATACTGAATGTATACTTGATTTATAAAGTGCTAGTGATACCACTGAATCAAATGAAACATGGCATGAGTGAAGAAACAAAGACAGAGCTGCAATCCATCAAGTCACTGTTTCCAGTCTTAGCTTGAATCACACTGTTACACATCACACCAACATAGACACTAAATCATGTTACCGCTTGTATCTATTAGGTACACAGGAATTACACACAATTATTTTACCAAACACTGCAATTGCGCAGTTACCATTTTTACTTTGTATTCAGGAGGTCCTGGGTGAAAAAGACCTGTCCTGCACATATGTTTCCTGACTGTAATTTTTTTGTGGTTTTTATTAGTTTCTGCAGATGGAATGGAGAAACAGAATATTAAAATAGGCCACAAGCACTTGTCCCATAACTTTTCCAATACAGCATTTACAAATCACCCTACCTTCAGTTCTCCAGAATATTTTTGTTGATAAGAATATTGTCAAGTGTAGGGTGGTGCGTGTGATGAAAATAATGGTAGGTTCTGGATCTGATGGTTGAATTTATTAACATCTTCCTTTACAATCATTCTTAAGTAGAGGCAATGTAGTCCAGATTGAGAATACAAGGAAAGAAATTTTAACTTGTCAGAGCAATAAGGAATGGAATAAAACTGCACAGGCCTTCTGACAGCAGACAACATATGCCTACAGATAAAACCCTTTATTAATAAATACACTTGGAAGTTATGCAGCAGATATATTGTAATGTGGATGGCAAGAGTGTGTCTAAGCAACTACCTGTAAACAACTTTCAGTCACGTAAGCACACTCAACAATAGGAAGAATGTTTATAGTTCATTGCTGGCCAACAGTCAGTGCAATAATGGGCTGGTGAGATGGCTATCATGTGACTGGCTTTCTATGGAGTCCATGCTGCAACTGTTGCTATGCAACATCACAGTAAACACTACTCTGCAACAATAGAGGCTATTTACTGTGTGGTTGGTGTGGAGGTTATATAACGACAGTTCCAGACAAAACAGATTTAAATTTTAAGTGACAGTGATAAAGTGTGGAGAGTCAAGGAGAGCTCAAGGCACTTGAGACACAAGTGCAAAGTGCTTACAAGAGAAGTGAATGCAGTTACATTCAATTCAGCCATAAGCTGGCAGAGTGAATTGGAACCAGGAGCACAGAAGAGTGCAAGAGGTCAGCCTGTGAAGATTTTACATGTGATTTGAAGGCTTTATGAGTGCTATAGTGCAGTGATATTGAGAGTGTGTAATCTAGTGAGACTTTTACAGTTTCTTTGTTGAGATCCATTGCTAGGAGATTGGTAGTGAAGACGTAGAATCCTAGTGCATGTGCAACAGTGAACTGGAAAGTGTGTACAACAGGAATAGCGCTGTATTGGCTGTATTTGAGAGTGATTAAGAGAGGCTGTAACCAAGGTACTAATAAATCAAATAATCTGAACTAAAACCCGTCATTCTCGTCCTGCATACCACCTTACAAGTGACATTATTAATTAACTTATTTATATTTATTTATGTCAGCAAACTGGATGACACTGAATGATGAACTGGAAAGAATATGAAAGGAAGTGGCCATGGTGTAATTTTAGGTCTGACGAAGTGATGTGTACCTGTGCTTCCTTGTACTACCCATAGTGCGTGGACATGGGTTGCAGAAGGTGAACACAGAAGTATATAGAAATAACCAATGACTTAAAAGCATGTTTAAGTAAAATACTAAAAATTCATTATAGTTCACAGTTTCCAGCTCAAATAACTTAATATAATGGGTGTTCAACTTAAAGAACAGGCTATCAGTAAATTACAAACTGGTAGGAAAAGAAGCTGTATACCAAAGAAATATAAATAGAAGCACAGAAGGGAAGGAAGGAATGCCAATCTGAACAATCCCTTTCTCAGCATTTGGAGCAACCAAATTTCATAGGTGTATTTTACTACTGACACTCAATTAAGTCACACTTGACTGATTGAGTCACCCTGCTCACACAAGTTTGATCCAGGTTTTAACCTAACTGAATTAAATTTTAATATTAAAAATAAAACACAGGTGCACATTTACTTACATATCAATTCTTTGGTTGCACTGCGTGACCTTGATGGACTGCCAGTTGTATCCAATTTGCTTCCATATTTCCTGATGGTGCGCTTGTCTGATGTGTCTGTAGTGCTTGAACTACTTGAACTGTTCACTGCAATTGTGGCTGCAGACTTCACATAAAAAATGTTAATTTAATTTTTGTTAATATGATGACAATGTATAGAAATACATATTAGAGAACAGAATCCAGATATTCCAAATACAATCAATCATTTTTTAAAATTTTAGTATGTGCCAATATAAATGAATTATATACAAATGACATTGAATAATATGCTCCTTGATTAGTCAGTTCTTGAACTTGGAAGTTTAAATGTTTCATTATTAGGAGATGACAGTGGACAAAGATGTTAAAGAGTTCTATCATCTGGGATGTAATGTCATGTAGTCCAGTCCCAAAAGATAGTACTCTTCAGTAATCACTATAAAAACTAAAAACCAACAGGAAATTTTAAATATTTATGAAATATGATAATATTATAAATTTTGTAGACATCTTACATTGATTTAATTTTGTTATACTTTCTATACACTGCACTGTGCTTACCTTGTAATTACTCTGAGTGGAACTACTGTACTGGTTAGATGATGATGTGTGAGAACTGCTGTAACTTGACTTTCTGACTATAACTGGCGGTGGGGCTGGTCTGCTAGGTTTCTCAATATATCGGCGGTCTGTAGAAGGTAAATATATAAAATCAGCTCATACAAATCAAGTATATTGATTCAGAAACCCAAGATTGTTATGGAGAGTGGAAGCAAGTATAAGGCAAGTATAAGTTTAACTGAGATATATAACTGAATAATTTACTAGCACTGTAGAAGGATAAAGTGACATGAAAGAAACCAGAAGAATTGTAGTACATCTTCTCACTTAATTTTGAACAGAAATCTATTTTATATTATATAAATAAAAAAATGAAGTGTCTATTCTTACAACTTTTGTGTGTTGAAAGCAATAACTTCTTGTATGTACCTAAAGAGTAATACTGTGTACCCAAACACGCTGTCGCAAGTAAGCTGAATAAACTGTGTAAATCAATAAAAATGTATCCTGGAAAACATAGTAAACATATCAATTTTAGAAAAATGACTACATTTGTAATTATTATTGCTACTTAGCTAGTAGCCATGTTCTAAAATGTCAGGATATCTGTGGTCTCATTCATGTTAATAAAGCAACGTGAACTATAATATCTTTTGTGCAAAATTTGATTGTTCCTGTAATATAATTCCTTAACACGAAGTTAAATTGTTTATACTATTAAACAAGCAAATCATGTAAATACAGTGTCTTATAATTTAAATAATTTAATATTACTGGTCATAAAATTTGAAACCATAAAGTCCTATATGAATAAACTTCACATGTATGTGTATTTACTACAACAGAAAAAGATAGAAAAAAGTGAAAGTAAAATGAAGTTCTTTTCAGTTTTCAACACGCAATAAGATTCTTAAGTGTTAGATATACAGTGAGATTATTAATTGGCTATGTCCATGCACAGTCTAACTGCTATGTGTGCTTACTCCGTGTGTTGCTACTTGCATACTTTGTCAGCTGCAGCAGCAGCAGAAAAAAAAAACCCATGGAGTGATTATTATTAGCTTACTAGCCTGCTAGCAATATCAGTCTTACACATCTTTCAGAATTAAATTTATCTGTGTTAGACACAGAACCCATAATTCTTCTTGCACTGTGGGTGCAGAAAATAACAATTTTTACAAAATATAGGAATTTCATGTATGTGACGTGCATTTTCTCTATTCCAGTATCTGTTATCTTGAATATTCATTTGTCCATTTAAATAAAATGAGAAATAAATATGTCAACAATTGACCAAACTCAATACCATGACCTAAATGAAGAACGGTTATGGAAATTAAAGCACCACATAGCTGTGAAGTAGCAGAACTATGATTCTGTAAGTCTGTAGTTGCAATAATTTTATTGCAGTTTTCATAAAGTTCCTTTTCTTTTGGGTATGGATAAATTTATACTACAGCCTTAAGTACTTTACTGAATATTATGTGAAATGTAATTCTCTAAGAAAGTGTCAGAGAAAATTTAGAAAAAATATTTCTTAGGGGTTGAGTTTCCCAAAGAAACAATTATTACAACCATCAGACAGGAAACCAAACATCAGTGTGAAGATAGCACAGAAAAAGTTGGACAGTACTGGAGGTCAGATTGAACATCCATCTTATAAGCCTGAGTAACACTTAACAAAAGGAAGAGAACATCAAAAGAGACCATGAGAAATGTAACAAGAGTTATTTACACTACTGCTTTACAAAATCACAAATGTACATTCTTCACAGCCATGTGACCAATAATTTCTGTTAACTGCAACCTTCAGTCAGTTTATGACAGTGCATTTGATCCTGAGGTGACGTTTGGTTTTTGAATGGTGATGCTGAAAAACAAGAGTACTGGAGCAGAGGAAATCCATATCTTATACATGAAGTTTTGCTGTATGACATAAAAGGTTCTGTTTGGTATGTCCTGTATGGGAGGAGGGTTATGTTTTCTGTGGTCTGTTTGTCTAACATTAACTGTGATAAGCACTGCAAGGGAACCATTAATTATGACTCTATGAAACTATTTCTACACCTAATCAGCTGAGTAGGAAAGGAGGCAAACCATGCAGCAAGCTTACATAGGAAAAAGGCGATGACCTGACATAGTCACTAAATGTCCTCCTGTCATTATAAATATCAGATAACTTATACTCTAATATTTTAATATGCAGTTTACTCTACTAGAGATGCAAATGCAAATGCACAGTTCATTGGATAAATGAGGTTTCTTAAAGGTAATCATATTACATAAGTTAATGAAGCTAAATAAATAGGAAGTTGGTAGTGGGTTACCTCCAGAGTACATCAACTTATTAGCTAATTCAGCTTGCTCAGCACTCTCTCCAAGGCCTAAGGAAGGAACAGAACAATCAAAATCATTAGCAGAATGTAATAATAAATTAGCATAATTTGTGATACTTCAGGTACACTACCACATGAACTGTACTGAAATTATATTGTTAAAGGAAAGCTTTCAAATACATGAAGAGAATGCACTAAAATATATTCCATGCCTCTCCTGTAAATTTGAAAATTTTGTTCTACACCATGCAAGTTCATGCAAAATCTGAGAGAGCTAAACTATCATTTACTATATCAACAGGTGACAAGAATATTTTATATGGGAAATATCAAGATGTGTAGTTGGTTGAGGTACTATGCTACAAGCCGGAAGGTTGGAGGTTCAAGTCTCAATGAGGTCACTGGATTTTTTTCCGTTGACCTAATCCTTCCAGCCACACTATGGCCCTGGGGTTGACTCAGCCTCTACCAGAAATGAGTACCAGGAATTAATTAAATAATTTTCCTGGGAAGCAAAGCACGGCTGGCATGTAAGGCTGACAACCTTACAGCCACCTTTGAGCCAACTGTCTGGAAAATGTGGGAACCTCAACGTCTCACAACCCTATGGGCCTTCACGGCCTGTTACAGGGATAGCTTACTTTAAATATCAAGATGATTAAACAAAATTTAATTAACTTACTAACAAAATAAATCTTCCAGGTTCAGGTTCAGAGAAAATAACTGTGAGAGCATTACTGAAGACATGGATTGATATACCTTGTAGCAATATCATGATTATACATAGTCTTCTCAGTTGCAAAAAGAAGATGGTGGAGGAAATAAATAGAGGATTTAGTCCTCAGTATTTACGATATATGTGTGTTTCTGTTACATAGGAAAGAAGAAATATCATATTGATAATGTGAAGTATAAGATTCTGCACTCTTATTTGCACACTGCAGTTCTATACAAAAACTGCTGAGCTGGCTTGCCATTACAATTCATTACTGTGAAACTCATGAAATAAGATTTATATGCAAATGTGTGCTCAGGGACAATTACAGCAAAGAAATTCTTTTGTTTTCATACATTCTAAGAAACACATATTGATGATCATAGCTACAAAACAAACTTCTTGTAAATATCTTTCTTTGCATGGGAAGATTATAATGGGAATTTTAGTTGCTTCCACAGTGCACTCACCATGAAATGTGTTTAAATAATGCCAGGCTTCCTGGCACACAATTTCCAGGCTGCTTAAATATTTTCCCAAATGTTCACAAACTCTAAATCCATTCGAACTTTATGACACGCTGAAGAGTAGTATCTTCTGGGAAGTGACAGCCTGTAGCCTGACAGAAGCCACTCAATGTTTTGGACAGACATACTGCCTCCATCTTCAGGGTCAAAAAGTGAACCATGCATGTAGCCAGTAAACACACCCAAAAAGTTAGTGGACTTCTACCATATTAAACAGCATCATATCCCAGAAGACAATGCTTTTCATAGTTACTGCTGTTATAACCTGAGATCATTAAGATATTTACAAAATATTAAACAAAAACTGTAACTCAAGTGGTAATAGTGTTTGTGAGAAAGGACAAGTGCACACAAAAGTTCTGTGCACCCATTACACAGTGTAATGTAATAAGCATCACCTGTTTGGGAGTCATGCAAGTTCCTTCTGTTTTTCACATGACTCATTAAAATATAATGCAACCTAATATTCAGAATGACATTCATAGCGGTCTGACAGGTCTATTCAATGGGGAATGTAATAATCTTCCTTCAGAGGTAGCTAAGATAAATTTTTGTAATTTAGCTAACCTTCATTATCTTCAGAAGGGGAAATGAGTGCATTAATTGAAATGTAGCCAGTCAGAAGTACCAAATCTTTCACTATTTAACCAGAGTACGATAGTTATGTGACAGTTGCAGTTATGTGAGGAGAAACGGTAATATGTTAAATAAAAGACCAGTAGTCATACCTTCAACAATAACTACACAACTTGTCTCATCAGAGCCATGAATGTTGGTTGCCACACAGCGGTACTTCCCAGAATCTTCAGGTTTGCAGTCCACAATTTCCATTGTAACCAGTCCATCAGAATGTGTCATATTGTATTCATACTTCGTCAATTCCCTCTTCTCTTTGAACCATTTTACCTGTTAGCAGAAAAGGACTGATTAAAACTGCAGTATACTTTCACATTCAGTTCATACCAGTATAAATTTTACTTAAATATTATACAGCTGCTAGTGGTATTATATGAAGAAATAAAAAGAAATACACTTCACAGTACTATGGAGAATACTGAACAGAACTAAATGATTTTGAGCTACTGAGCTCAAAATATAATGCTTGGTTTAAATGAGGCTTTCTAATCATCATGAGAATGGGATACTTTAGTTATGAGAAAGAGAAATACATAACAGCAAGTTGAAGGGATGAAAACAAAAACTGTACGCAAGAAACATGGAATTAAGTTACAAACTTTTTCTACACTTCTCACAGAGAGAGAAAATTGTTTCACACTGTAATATTGATCAAAATATGTATGCTCATGTTCAGAAGTATGAGGTTATTAACAAGGTGGTTAGCTGATTTTGACCATACATTCACAGAAAACTTGGTCAGCAAATCTTTTCTGTTTAATTTAACAAATTTGTACCAGCACTTGAACACATAATATACAGAGCATACATGCGAGTTTAATATTTCTTCCAGACACTACGGAATCAACTAAAATATATCATAGAAGCACCTCTCAGCTTAAATAAGCAGATAAAAATACAGGTAAAATGACCTAGAGAAGAGTAATATACCAAAGTTGGCATGTGAGTCAATTGAAATGCACCTGCAGAGAGATGCATGCCAGAGTGACAGATGCGATCAATATCAGTTAAGCCCTTTGTGGATGCAAAGGCATAGATAAAAGATACGTAATGAAGATGTGAGGTACTGGTAGTGTTGAAACATTACTGCTCTGTCTATTCTCTAAGAGACTCTATTTGAAATTTGTAATATACTGAGATTTCTCTGACACTTTTTCCACAGTTTCAAAGGTGTAGTTCCCATCTCAGTTGCTTAAGGTTATTCCTACAAATATAACAGATTCTGCAAATGCAGAGGGCTGTAGTCTGCGAATAGACTGAGGTATGGGAATATATCCCTGTGCTCCTAAAAATGAACACATGTATTCTTCAGAAATGAAAATTTGAAACTAATCTCCTGACTCTACCACTTGATGGGTGGCTGCAGTTTTAATTCTATGGCTGAGACTGGGACTGGTATCATATGACAAAGTTTTTGACATACAGCGAGCACAGTATGGGGCAAGGAACATAACCTGTGATACCATGATGGCAATGGCAATTGAGGATTGACCCCTAACAGATACTGTTCTCCTGTATGTGAGGAGGCAAGAGAAGTATACCATGGTGGATTCAAAATCATCAGTGAGATGTAAAACCGAATAAGATGATTGGTAAATGACCTTTCAGTGTTCAATGATGAAGGGTTCAGAGAATCGTGTACTGCCAACGTGTGCTATAGGCCTATTTAATATATAAAAAAATATCCATTTTATGTTGTTTGGTTAAAGAGGCTAGTTAGATCTGTTTCTCCAGGGATACCAGATCGTCCCTAAGGAGCAGATGTGTCTGAAGCCACACTTTACGAGGGAGAGTCAGTAAATAGGTCACATATTGAAGTAAAACTGTTTTATTGAATGTAATAGGTTATCTATGTGTATTATTAAATAGCAGTACAGTTCATCTTCATGACAGTCTAGGTACTAGATGTGCATGTGCATTTTCAGAGGCTGGTTTTAGCTGTCAAAATTCAGAGCATGCTTGAGAAGTATACCACCAAAGAGCAGCGTTCTGTTGTGCTTATTTTGAGGCAAAACTGAGCAATAACTGAGGCAGTGTATTTCAGAGTGTTTAAGTTACAGTGAGAGAGTTCTTGGTGGAAGATAGCCACAGAGGGTTCATCATGTGAAGACCTGGCATGTTTATTAGAAGGCTTTAATTATGTGTAATACTTGGAGTGCAGAGGTTTCTGCATAAATAATAAGTGACATTTTATAAATAAAAATGTATTATTTTTGTGAGATATTGTGCACGAAAATAATGTTCTCGGAAAAGACTTGATGTGAGAACATAGGGTGTAAAGCTATTCATAATTTAATTAATTCACTTTGTATCTATGTTCAGAAGACTGACATTGAGCCTACAAATTTTATGCTTCATCTAGATGTCCCTCTTCCCAAAAAGATTTGCAACCCCTGCTGCAGACTGTTCTAATAGACCCAAAGAAATTCATGTAGCCCCAAAGCCATAAGTTGCTTATTCCTATTTGATTCTTCATTTTGTATGATTCTAATATATTCCATGTAAAACCTACTGTCGGAAGAGGCTTGCCACTGAGACAGCAGAGTAGTTTACAGGTCTGTCGAATCTGCATTACTCGAGGTCGCAACAGGAATGTGAAAACTGGAGCAGATTCTTTCTCTTCTTGCCATAAAGTGTATCCCAATGGTTCACGACGACGCACTGGTTGCACTTCTGGTCTGTACTGTGGCACAACCTTTGGAACAGCTGTAAATAAAAACCATAATATATGATTTCTCACAAGACTGTAATTTCTTCTTCATTTTGCATTGATAAGAAAAGCATAGGAAAATCATTCTTATTCATTACAGTAAGAAAATCCTAAGACTAGTAACTTGCTCCATCAATTATATAAACACTGACCATGAAATCTTCCTTGCCATTTAAGTGAAGTATCATTTATCTTTGTAGCCAACAATGACATAATATTTAGATCATTCAATGATAAATTATAAATAAATAATTTTGACATATGAAGATGTGCAAGTGTCACCTTTACTTCATTATCTGGCATGTACGAGGGGGTACCCAAAAGAAACCGAACATATTTTTTTTTAAACTTATTTATTCAAATTTTAAGCACAACAAACCTTCAATCCCCTTCAAAGTACTCTCCACTTACACTAATACACTTGTCTAGTCTTTTATTCCATTTTTCAAAACATTGTCTAAATTCATCTTTTGATATGCTTGACAGCGCCTCCGTCGTTTTTTCCTTTCATGTCTCTTTTCAATCGAGGAAACAAAAAAAAAGTCGCATGGGGCAAGGTCGGGTGAGTATGGAGGGTGAGGAACAGGGGTCATATCATTTTTGGTCAAGAATTGTACAGACAGGGCTGTGTGAGCAGGGGCATTGTCATGATGGAAAAACCAGTCACCCGACTGCCACAAATCTGGCCGCTGAGCACCAAGTCACTCCCGACAGCTCCACAATTTCTTCAATGGTCCGTCGTCGATCTTCCTTGATGATTTCACGAATTTTTTCAACATTTTCATGTGTTCGGGCCGTGGAAGGACGACCAGAACGAGGTTTGTCATCAATTGACATTTCACCATTTTTGAAACGGGAAAACCACTCAAACACTTGAGTTTTCCCCATAGCATCGTCCTTGTACGCCGTTTTTAACATTTCAAGAGTTTCTGTTCCACTTTTCCCGAGCAAAAAGCAGAATTTCACCGCCGCACGCTGTTCACGAAAATCAGCCATTGCAAAAACGACGATCACACAAAACAGTTGTCACTATAAACTCTGCCGAAACTAGTCCTTACCTTCTGAAGCAACGGTAGTCGGCTTATCGACTCAGGAATGTTAGCTCTATGCGCTCATAGCGGCAAAACGCGGTACTACAAAAGCTCTGCCCACAAAAAAATTAGTTCGGTTTCTTTTGGGTACCCCATCGTAATTTATCTTAAAGTCACTTACAAGAAGTTTGATTAATGACTGAGTATTGTAGTTTATAATTATTTATATATTACACATTAAATATATATTCAAATTTATTCTGCCATTGAAAAACTTACGCTGAACATTAAGGAAAACAATTTCTTCTCTGTAACCATAATGGTTCTCTGCACGGATGATATATTCTCCCCGATCCTCAAGCTTCACTCGGTTGATTATAAAAGTGAAATCATCACCAGCATAACGTTTCATGAACTTAACACTCTGCTTTAGCTCAGAATTGTTATGGAACCAAGACAATGTGGGAGCAGCAATTGCTATGACACGGCAGGAGAATTTGGCACTCTGGCCTTCATAAGCAAATGCACTCTGTGGCTTTATCACAAACCGTGGAGCTGCCTGCCTTCGATCTGGAATATAAATAGGATTTTCTTGAATTCAATAGGTTCACATGAGTTTTACTAAGTTACATTTATTCAGCTGGGCATGAACTGAAATTCTTTATATTTTTAGACATTTGAAATAGATTGTATTTGAACAATATAATACTTCTTCAATAAATTTAACATAATGAAAGCTTGATGATTTATTACAAAGAGTGTGAATTTATACCGTTCAAGAATGTAGATATTTATGGCATTTTGAATCACTGTTCTATGAAATATTATTTTACACAGGTGCTATTAATGCTGTTGATAGATAACTGCATTCAAAATTATAATAGCACAATATTTCTTACCGAATGATGAATCATAAATACGGTATTTATCAACCAACAACTTTCGCAGGGAGCTGTATTCAGCCAGTCGGCCAATGGGAAGCACAAACTTGTCCCAGTCTGAATACTTAGCCCGGATCTTGTCCCTCATGTTGGTGTAACGGGAAGAGCTGATGACATCAGTACGATTGCTGTGATCACCAGTCAGCCAGGCATGCAGCAGACATTCATGTGCAGTCATACGTTTCCTATTCAATACAAATAACAAGTCAATATATATGAAGTTGGAAACATACAGATTTATGGAAACAGTCTTTGAGAAAACTAAACTAAACATATTTGCTCAATAGCCAAAACACTACTTCCAAAACCTTTTGGGTTCGTATAACAATTTTTAATTCAGCTAACCGATACTTACTCTTTGTTCTTTACAAGCAGCCGTCTAATAAAATCTTTTCCTTCCTCTGAAACATTAGCAAAAGCTTCTTCATCAAAGTCCCAGTCACATGCCTTCACATTCTTCAGAGTTTCTATATCATTTTCACCAGCAAATGGTGACAAACCACTCAACCTGAAAGCAAACACAACTGCAACAAATACTTAAAAAAATTAACTCCTCTGGATGCAATTACAGTAACACGTTTAGCTCTATGGCCCAAGTAATGTATGCAGTTTTGTACACAGGGGTTGCCAATCAGGCTGAAACACAATATTCTATTTGACAGCTGTTGCGGCTGACACCCACTGGTTTCTTTGAACGATGTTCAATTATTTGGAAAGGGCAAACAAAGCTCCTCTAGTAATAAATTTTTATTTCAGCCTTTCTTTGAATAAAGTTGTCAAGGAAAAGTGAGGAATCATAATGTTGAATTATGATGAAGGCATTGCTTTCCATTACACATATGTCAAGCATGTGCCATAAAAATGTATTAAAAGCAAGTAGATTTAAATTTCCAGGAATTATTGTGCTGGTGGATTTTCAAAACTTCTAACTCAGTGAAAGGAATATAAATATAAGGAATTTTCTTGAAAGTAGGCCGTCTCCTTCAAAGAATTTATCAATGTTCATCATTCTGATCTTAAAATAATATTTTGAATTGACCAAGCATGTACTTTGATCAGCAAATGTAATGAGTAAGAGTAGAAGATACTAAGCTTCCCTAATCTCAGACTAACACATGAAGCGTTCACATTAAAAATGTATACACAGTACACAGTTACTGCTGCAGTAATTAAAAACAGAACTTTTCACAGGAAGAGTTAATTACAACAGACATATTAACAATATTCTCTTGCTATTTTGATAATGTTATAATATATTTATTTATTTGAATAAGTCAACAAAGTCTGGTTATTTTCAACGTGTTTTAAAAAAAAAAAAAAAAAGACCTTTTTACATAAACTGTATAAGAAGTTTTGATGACAGAACCATTGGTCATGGTTTATAGATTTCAAGACTCCTAAATCGAATCCCTGACACTTTACAGATTTTGAAAATTTTAAAGGATTACACATAACATTAATTCCAAAATACTGGATTAAAACAAGAAACATTCATCAGGCAATATCAAACAAACTGCACTTCGTGTCCTGGAACATTTCAAAAGATAACAGAAAGACAGCAGACACCTTCAGTGCATCTTGAAATTTTATCTGATTTTATACTGCAAATTAATTAATAAGACTGTCATCTTGATTCCCGAGACAGTAATTAATAAGAATGTTATCTTGACTGGCTAGACTCATGTACTCATAATGAACTTGTAAATATCAGCCGTTTATTTATGCCTTTAAATTCTGATAGCCAAACCATAAATCTTAGATTGTCTGATGGCAAAAAAAAAATGAATCTATATTTCATGGAATTGTTACTCAAGATTTCATTCTAATAAAATGACTGCTGTATATTAATGCATTAATATATTGTATGCATGTGTGTGTTACTTTGTGTAAGTGTTCGCATGTGCATGCATGCAGATGCTCATGAGTTACTTAGAAAAGAAAGAACTGTCTACAAGCACTGCTATTTTTTGTCATAAGTTTTCATTTATTCATACAGATGTGAAACTGTACTTACAAGACATAAGCCAAAACACCAACTGCCCACATGTCTGTGTAGAAGCCCACTGGCTCTCTCTCCACAATCTCTGGTGCAGCAAATTCAGCTGTCCCTGTTGATATCTTCACAACCTCATTTGGATCCAACTTTGTTGCAAGTCCAAAGTCTATCAGCTTGACATTTGTACTGTTTCTTGTCTGACACATGATATTTTCAGGCTTGATGTCTGTTGGGAACAATTAACTCATTTCTTTATTATATAGATCTTATATTCTTGAAAAAGAAATGTGCAGATATTATGCTATGAAGCTATATCCCTGTGCTTATCTATATACCACACTCTCAAGATGTATCACACCATGCAGATATACTCCTTTGTATAATTAAGCACTACTTCCAGAAATATTATTGGGGAATGGAAGCAGGGTTCCACACATTCTTAACCTAGCCACTTAATGAAATAACAGTATTGTGCCCTGGATACTTCACAATTGATACCCGCTGGAAAGGAGGCTGAATAGGCCCACAGAGCCAGTCTGGTTGCAGTGACAAAGAGAAAAGTACTGTCAGGAGTCAAATCCCTGATATCCAGCTCATAGCCCAGTCACTGGAGTGATTTAAATATTCTGACTCCTCAATGTGCAGATAGCATAATTAATAATATTGCCATGTTACCTACCCAAATGAATTATGTTCTTCTCATGCATGTGCTTGACTCCTTCACATATCTGGCGCATATAATTAATTACTTCAGCCTCTGACATAGAATATCCTTCTGCTGTGATACGCTCAAACAGTTCTCCTCCTGACAAACTGTGAAAAAACATGAATTTAATTATAAAAATAAGGATCAATTTCTTAAACACTTTCACAAGTTACTGGAAGAGACAAAACAGAAATAAGAAATCAGTATATATTCTAAAGTTCTCACAGTAATTACAGAGGTCTTCTTTGTGATAAGCAATATTCATTCAAAATTTTATAGACATATATGTTTGTGACAATAGTATATTAACACAATCATTTTGTTTCTGGACTTTTTTCCACCATCCTGTCTTTATTTAAATCATATAACATGTCAGAGACAGAATCTGGTCTCCTAAATGTGTGATAAAATACAAGCAGGACGATGGATAATGTCCAGAAACACAGTAACCGTATTTTGGAGACATTCTCTGGTGGAAGAAGAAACGTTCCTGGAAGTGCCTAAGTTGATTATTTATTGGTGTGGCCAAACATCTAAGAGTATACCACTACATGAAATTTAGTATTTGAGAAGTAACCTACATAGAGTGATTTTCAGTGAGTAAATAATGCAAAGATTTGGAGGAAAAATGGAAGAAACCTAAAGAATTCTGTCTTTTACAGCCTACAGCCAATTCACTCTTCCAGTGCTGAATTGTGACTGTTGAATTATGTAATGCACAATTCATGTGAAGATTTCCATGTTTGTGTGTCCACTTTTTTCTGACATAACATTTGGCTTGAGAACCCAGGTAAAAAACAGCTGAAATCAAGGGAGTATTTTCTTGTTATTTTGCTGCAGTTCTCCAAATATAAGTGGATGATAATTGGATACTATCATTAATAACTGGATGCCCATGACAAAGGACTTCACCAATAATCTGAAGAGCCAGTACCTGATTTGTTCTTGTCTTGACTCTAATCTTAGAGATGGGACACAATTATCAGAATCTCTGAAGGACTACCTGCAGACTCTACTAGAACAGTTTCACCTATATAGATGGTGGTCCTCTGAGTCATGACATTGTGTAATCTGGAAGACAGGTACCATCGTTCTGGAGGAATACACTGCCTCCAGTTTTATACTGAGTAGCATACTCCATATACAGCAAGGTGGCTCAAGCCATACATTTTCTAGCTTGTATTCGAGAGGTTTTCAGTTAAAATCACAGTGGGACACTAACTAAGCTAAGTGACATTGTTTGTAGTTTTCCTCAGTCATTTGCCCGGATAGTACTACAAATTAACAATGACCATTTCTTTCTGTATCTATTCTAATAATTATTCACTAAACACCCTTCCTTGCATTACATTTAAGCATGTTATGAACAGCAGAGAATATTTAATTTTACAGCATTAAGCATGGAGAAAGGTTAAAGAGCTCATTCCTACAGCCATAATTCACAGCAACTGACAATTCATTATAAACTTAGCACAACCATTAACTAGATGTCCCCAAGTGAAAGTAAAACATAAAAAGAAACATCACTTTTGAGGGAGTGACCAATATATTGAACAAAATATTTGAGTTCAACAATATACAGAAATGTTATACAATAAGGAGAAATGTTATGTGTTGTCATGCTTATGGATCTTTTTTGCGAATATTAATATATACAGTTTGTGATGAAACTAATATCTAGAATACTATACAACTACAACCTTTTTAATACTACAATCTCATACCAATTTTATTATCTGCTTACACTGCTGTATGGTTGTACTAATGAACTTGTGAAATTCTAGAGCAATAGCAGACTTACAACTCAAAGATGAGAACCATTTCATCATCATCTTCAAAAGCATCATGAAGATTAATGAGTTTAGGATGGTGTAGCTGGTTCATGATATCAATCTCCTTTCTTATTAGCTCTTTCTCCATAGCATGAGAAACAGGAATGAATTTTGCAGCAAAGATATTCCCTGTTTTTCTTTCACGACACCGGTGAACAACACCAAATGCTCCAGTACCAATTTCTTCCAGTATATCATACAGGTCATATACACTCGTGGTCTTGATCTCCACTGGTTGAGGAACGTATTTGGAGTAGATATCAAACACTGCAATAGAGTTAATTACAATTTGTGTGTCAAATTTTTTATAAACAGACTTGGGAAGGATTCTGACAATGGTGTATGCTGTACAGAACTATAAGGCTTATTTTCGACTTGATCTCTCTCCGTCCTCAGGTGGATGGGGCAGGATAGACCTACTCAGTTGGGCCCATCAGAAAGAGCTAGTCTCAATCACTGGTCCAGTGATGGATAAAGTCCAAAATTAGCCTTATAGTTCTGTAAAAAAGTTTTTATAGTTGAACCATTTATTTACACTGTAAATTGCAGACAAAAACCCCAAGGCCTCTGCCAAGAACTGAACTGTGGTCATCTGGTCCATAGTCAGTTATTTTTATGCCTGTGCTTTCACTATATTTAGCACTCCCAATATATGTACATATTAATTTAACAAAAGAAACAATTACTACTGAGCCAATACTGGTATATTACTGCATATATTTACTTACCATACTGATCATAGTCATTCACATTTCCATCTGCCTGACCACGTATCTTCTTTCCAGTAGCATCCACTGTAAGCAAATACCAAAAATTTGTTAAGTGAGCAGAATTAATTAAGCTTCAAAATATGTCAACATAATGGGAGAATTTTCTGAGAGAGAAAAGAAATATCATTCATTCATACATGGGTTAGGTAACAATTGCAGCCTATAATAATAATAATCTATAATTAGATTTAGTATGAAAACTTTTTATAATATAGATACCTTCATACTGTTTTTTCTTGATGGCTTTCTTTCCACTATCTTTTGTTTTGACAAGGCCTGAAACTTCACTAGGATCACTTCGACCATATATGTTTTCTGCATAGACACGGAACTCATACTGATGTCCTGGACTGAGACCTGTAATAGCCATGTTGGTGAATCTTGTACTGCCCACACGAATCCAACTGGACATTGGGTGCTCTCGCCTTTCTACCAAATAATTTGTAATGTTACTTCCGCCATCCCAACCTGGTGGCTTCCATGTCAATGCCAAGGAATCATGGCCAATATTGTCCACAGCTGGATATCTTGGAGGATCTGGTCGATCTAATAAATAAAAATTATTTGTTATTACAGCAGGACTATACATTGAAAATAAATTATGAAACTACATCAGTTGCAATTTATGTCATGAAAAACTTTTTTTTTCAGTTTTACAGTTGATTATAATTTATTTAGAGTAGCACAGCTAGACATAATGCCAGATGTTAGTTGGAAATTAACTCAAGCCTTTTTATTAGGATCAAAATTTCCATATATTAAATTCCTGAGTGCAGAAGGCACTATATATATGAAAATCAAAGATCAAAATTTCCATATATTAAATTCCTGAGTGCAGAAGGCACTATATATATGAAAATCAGCAGAGATATAATCAATCCAAAGTTGTTTAGGCATCACCTAACCCATTCTTTAATTTCTTAATTGCAGAACACATGCTACTGGAAGCTACTACCAGTCTTGAATATACAATAATTTCAATTTAGCATGCAAGCTATTCCTTAGCTAGTTAACCAATTAACTAACTTCATGTAATGGAGTCCTTTATTCAGAAGATAACAATCACTCATTTACTCAAGAAGTCACTGCATTTTATTGAAGCTGCTGGGCACTATGTTCACCTACATGAATGAAGTCCACACTCCTACCCTGTTTCTTTAGGATAAATTTTAGTTTTATCCACTGATGTATGTCTAGGTATTTTAAAGGCTCTCTTCAGCTTTCCTGAACACAATTTTGCATGAATCTGTGACCACCTGCATGTGTTCTACATGCTCCATCTATCTCATCCTTCATAATTGATCATCCTAATAATGTCTGATGAACAGAACAAATTATGAAGATCCTTATTCTGACATGTCAATGCAGTGCCAGGCAACAGCTCAGTAAACAAACATCAAAAATAGAGAGAGGCTGTTTTCTGTGTGGTCCATGCCATGGCTATATAATATGCTATTGAGTACCCACCACAGTCTCAAGGCCAGAAAATACCACTTCCTATTATTGTTGTATTCAACTGTTGCCATGCAACTGTTGCTTAGTGGTGGCATGTGAATGCTTGTGGCTGCCTAGCAATGACTGTTTGTCTCATTTGTTTCATAGCCGTTGCCTACAAACGGATGTCGTTTTAGAGCCATTTGCTAGCGATAGCAGTTTCTCTGGCTCTACAGTTCTTGCTTTGAGCAATCATGCTACAATATTCAATGCTACAGAAGAATGACTGGTCACTTCAATTGCTTTGATGCTCTGCAGTCCAAATTACTGACAGCATTGCTGAGTGAACTACAAATACATACTGGGATGTGGATGGTGCAATGGGAAGTAGGGGTCACGTGAACTCTGCAGTCTCGCGGGTGACATCACATACCCCCACCCCTTCCATTATCACACAATGCTTGGTAAACACTCCGTCGCCTCCTGTGGTGACGTAACAAGGGATACCGCGGTTACTACACAGCAGTAAACAACTCTCGACAGTGTTGCCCAGGAACGCCTGTAAACACGGAGGCTATGCAACAGGGGAGCCTGTGCAATGACTCATGCTAAGCAATTGGTAAACACGACGTTACACAACAGTGGTACCTATCATGTAACTGTTTTCTGTGTTGTCCGTGCCGAGCCTAAATAAGGAACAGCGAACACTATTCAGTAGCGAGTTACTAGTGAGTAACGATTAACTAGTCAGTTGAATTGTAGAAGTCGCCGAGTCTGGTTGTATCGAGTGCATGGCAGTGACTACAGGAGAAGTATTTATGATACTGCCAATGGCAGTAATTGTGAGATTGTGAGAGCAAGTGTTCAATAAATTCGCTATATCCAACATGGCATGAAGTTACTTGTCACGTGACATACACCCAACACGTGACAATATATTGAATCACACCTTCTAGAACACCTCCCAGAACCAATAAAATACATACCACTGATCTGAATTTTTATAATTGCTGAATCCATGCCAAGATCATTTTCAGCAAGAAGACGATATGGGCCAGTGTCTAGTTTACTTCCATCACGGATAGTGAGGATTGCATGCCTCTCCTGTAACAGAAAATAATTATCATTAAATCTGTAGGTTGTTTAATAACACTGTTATATTCATCAATATGCATGAAAATTAAGGTTGATGACTTGGAGCAGGACCATCCCAGCCTGGTCTCCATAGCTTTCAGCCACATGGAGATTCATATGACCAGGTGAGGTATTTACATGTGAGACTGTTTCTGCAATTTGATCTCTTTCATAAATTACAGATTGGCCAAGTGAGATATACATGAATTGAACACCAGATACTCATCTGGCCAAGACACCTTGTTACAAGACAGAGATGGTACTACACAGAATGGTGATGGGTTTATGACAGGGTTGATGTTGAGGATAGGGTAGATGAAATATTTCCTTAATATTTTGAANGCCATCTGTGCAGATGTGGAGATTGAGCACATGGCTTCAGGTTGTGGAGACAGAGTTTCCAAGTTCAGCATCATTGGAAAAGGTTATATTTCATACTTAGAAATAGTGTTCAGATTTCTGTCACAAACTTATCTGTATTTGTGCCAGGATGATCCAGGTGCAGGGTGTCCTGGTATTTCTTTCAAAGATGCTGATGTGTAACAAAGTTCTTACAGCTTGTTTAATTTTTGGCCTGTGATATGTAAGCAAGGGCAATGGACTTGTGTGTGTGTGTGTGTGTGGGGGGGGGTCATGTTTATGTCACTAAAATTTATAATTTTTTATTTTTAAGGCCCTATGAATTCTCCATTGAAATAAAGTACCAAAGAATCTGTTAATCTAATTATACTTATTTAATAGACAACTATGTGAATGTTAATAGAGAATAAGCTATCAGAAATAAATCCTACTATTTAATTGCAAGTATATGAACGTTTTGCATAGAAGACAGCTTTGAATTATCTTGTATACAATGTAACATTCATAATAAATATAAATAATTTCAAGCAGACAATAAAGGATGGTGGTACACCGTCAATCACTGCAAGAGAGTACAGCTCCTGGTAGCTTTCAGAGTGCATCAGGCACAGTGTGTCCAGATGAAAGGTATCCAAAATATAAAATTTATATCTCGGAAACTAATTGTCACACACATATCCAGTTTATGTCATCAGAAAGGAAAACTCTGATAGTTGTTTTATTTTTCATGCCCCACTTACACACATGTACCAGCTAGTGACCTTTGGCAAGCTCAATAACAATGTCGACAACACAGGAACAGTTTCAACGCATTCTGTGGCTAGCAGAGTTGCAGTCTCTTATAGCTGTCCAGCGTCGTTTTAGAATGCAATGCATATGAACAACAACCTCATATATGGAAAAGCATTCAGTTCTGAGACAACAAACTGAGGACTGCAGTTAGTCTGCTGCATGTAAGATCTCCTGGAAAGGCAAAGACCTCTGAAGAAAATGTCAATTGCATTAGAGAAGTATTCCAGTAAAGTCCATGCAAATCAGTTCATGCTGCTAGCTTGCAGCTACATACAAATTCCACGTTCAACAGTGCATGATGTACTACACAAAAGGCTCCGCCTAAGAGAGTGCAAGATTCAAATGATTCATGCACTAAAACCAAATGACCAAGTTGCATGCACAAACTTCTCTGTGGACATGCTAGAAAGAACTGACACATCATCTGATATCCTCCATCACGTGTGCTTCTCGGATAAGGTGATGTTCCACATCAATGAAGCTGTAAACAGGTACAACTGCAGAATTTTGGACAGTCAAAATCCACATGTCACATTCGAGTAGGAGAGAGGCAGCCCCAAAATGAATTTGTGGGCTGGGCTGCCTTAACGCATCACCGTTTCTCTTTTTGGAAAAGGTTATGTTCAGACGTTTGTACCTGGACATGGTGGATCTGTATGTGCTATGTCAGGAATCACTTGGACAGAGAGATGGCTGGGAGATGGATCAGCAGAAGTGGACCAATTGCTTGGCCTCCTAAGTTGCCAAATATAACCCAATTGGATTCTTTTGTGGGGTCATGCGAAGAACACTATCTACCAGGTTAAGATCAATGACCTTCAACACCTGAAAGCAACGTGGAACAAGGTCAAATATCATCTGGTTATTTGTCGTGCCACCAAGGAAGCTGACATTGGAATTTATAGAGAAATTTATATGCTCAGAAAAAAAACTTTGATAGTTTTCCTTTGTAATGTTGTAACACATGTTGTAATAAATGCTTTCTGAGATATAATTATTTTGTTTTTGATACCTTTCATCTGGACACACTGCATTATTACATGTTCTACAATCATTTACATCAAGTAATGAGACAGCAGATTGCACAGAAGAAAATAACGAAAAGCTTGATCGAAGAAATATTTTATAATGTGAACAAATTCATGAAACAGAAGAAAGAGTGGGAACCTCTTCTTCCAAACTACATGAAAATCAGAGTTACTGAAGCAACTGTCATTTCTCAAAAGTGTAAATTGACAAATACTGGAAAAATGTAATCTTTAGTACAATTAACAAATTTAATATCACTGAAGGTCAATATGAAGCATGAAATGCATTTTAAACAACAGGCAGGTGTTACATATTTTTATACATTACACAGAATTACTAATCAGGTGAAAACCACTTTTTTTCTTACTCTGTGTAATGACTATGCATTAAAAGAGACATACAAAGATGACATGACATTACTGAATGTGTAAAATAGAAAACAGTGTTGATGTCAGTATAGAACTTCATCCTAACACCTTAGATATCTAATTATTAATAAAACAAAAATGATCATACCTTAACCTCAACTGCAAAGTGTCCACCAGACTCCACAGTTTCTCCATCCTTCTGCCAGGTGATTCTTGGCTTGGGGGAACCAGTGAAAGGAATCTTGATAACAACATTTTCGCCTTTATCAAAGAATGCTGTATCACGGAACCGAGGTGGTACATTTAGCTTTGGTGCAGCTATGGAGACAATTAATTACATGTCAATATTTATATAGTTAACAGATAATAATGGGATTATTCACAAATGTATTTGTGGAGAAGTCTATCTGTCCTGTAAATGAATGGTGTCATCTCAAACTCATGTCTGTATAATATTTACCATACTATCTCATAATAAAAACAGTAACTTTCAGTTAAGTTTACTTCTTTATGTTTGAGCCAATTAAGGGCATTTCTTCAACTATATGCCATCAAATTTTGTGTTGATTGTGAATGATGGAATTGGAAAAGAAATCGAAATGTTTTACCTTCCCTTCTTGTTTTATGCTGTTACCACAGAATTGCTTAGAGAGACTGTGGAAAAGTTTAAAACCTTTGTAAGGATAAAGGACTTTAAGGCTGAAATCGAATATGGGACCTCTTCAATATGAAGAAGTATACTAATCACTCAACTGTTATGTTTAGTAATATAGTATATAGTAATTTTCAAGAAAATTTCAACCACTTTTAATCCATTCTGTATCAGTATAATAAGTTTCATAAGTATATGCGCCTGACTTTATGAAAGATGGATGGTTGATATATGAACCTTGTGGAAATGTGCTTAAATTGTTTAAGCACTTAATATTTTAACCTTGTGCTATTACCAAAGATGTTTTTGATTATGTTACACACAATGTGGGTCTCCTTTATGCATCGGGTATTGTGTAACTTTTTGGACCTGAAGTTGTGAATCTGTGAAGCAGAATTTGGACCTTGTGGATGTAGCAGTGATGCATCTGAAAGTCAGTTTTGCTGCTATCACCAATACAAATTTGTCATAAAAATCGTGAAAAAATTTTGTTTCTTTTCCTGAAGAATAACTTATTTATGTTGAGTATAATGCTGAATGAATGCAAGATTTATCAGGTGACAGTGACAACATTCAAACAGATCAAGCATGGCATGAGAGAAGAAGTGGAGATGCTGCTGTAGTATATCAGGTCACCATTTCTGATGCTGTGTTCTTACACTTCACCTCAGTCAAGTTATAAAAAATTTGCTTGCTTTTGTCTATTATCTGCAGAGAAGCTACAAGCAATTTTTTTACCAAATATTGTGGTTGAGTGGTTAGTAGTTTTATTTCATATTCAAGAGACCTTTGATAAAATGTACTCAGGCCTCAGATGGGCTAACCTGACTAGAATATTAATGTTTGTTTCTTAGTCTCTGCAGATTAAATAGTGGGATATAATATTAAAATAGGTTACAATCGTTTGCTACCACATCTTTTCTGAAACAGCATTCACAGATCACTCTCATCTTCAGCACTGTGAGGAAATACAGTTGATAAAATATCCATGACATGAATGAACAATCCATTGATGGACATCATTTTGTTTCAGTCAAACTGTTAATACCAACAACACATTCAAGAAAAGAGGAATAAAACTTGGCTGGCAGATATTACTGTAGATGAATTAAAATGTATATCACTTTACAGATATGATATTATTAATGTGACGAGTCGCAAAAGATCAAAACGTAATACAGATTAATGGCCAATTTATTTATTTACTTGTTTATTTATGTATTTATTTATTTATTATTACATTACTTACTTTTCACATGTTAAGATACATCACCAAATGAGGATGAGTAGTGCACAATGAATTTAAAAGATTTGTAAGGAAAATGGACATGAGATTTGGTCCGTGGAATGTAGGACATGTGTATAGGGCAGGTCATCACAGTAGTGAAAGAAATATCAAAATAAAATTATATTTAGCAGGGGCACAGGAGGTTGAATGGGACAAGGGCATCACTGAACCAACATGCAAAATATACGTTTTCGTATGGAAAGCAGAATGAGAATCATGAATTAGGTAAAGCTTTTTGCTCATAAGAGATTCATATCAGCAGTTAAGAGGGTAGAGTTTGTTAGTGATAGGATGTCATACAAAATACCAAGAGGGTGCTGGCATGATAACACTATTCTGAATGTTCATGCCCCAACAGAGTATAAAATTGATGATATGAAGAATAGCTTTTATGAGAAGGTAGAACATGCATTCTATAAATTCTCTAAATAACATAAGAAAATTCTGTTAGGTAATTTCAAGATAAAAGCAGGTAGGAAAGACATTTCCAAAGCAATAATTGGGGATGAGAATTTATTCGAAATTAGTAATGGTAATGGAGTTAGAGAGTAAACTTTGCCACATTAAAATTTGACTCTCAAAAGCACGATGCTATCACATTGTAACAATAATAAATTTACTTAAGTATCTCCTGATGGAAAGACTCACAATCAAATTGACTATGTTTTAAGAGCTTGGAGACAGCATCCAAGTGTACCTGATGTCTAATCATTCAGGGCAGAAGAGAGTGATAATGATCATTATCTGATGGTGGCAAAATTAGGGAGACACTGGCAGTGAGTAAACAAACACACAGATTTTCATATGAACAGGTTCAATCTCAAGAAATTAAACATGGTAGATGGTAAAGAGTAGTATGTTGTTTAAATCACAAGTAGGTTTACAGCTTTGGAAAACTTAAATGCTGAGCCGAGTCCTTCTTGAGGAGAAGCGAAATCTGCAGCTACTCAAGAATTTCCCAGCATTTTACAGAACCCGAAGGTTTAGTACCATGTTCATAAGAACCCTCCGCTGGTCCATATCCTGAGCCAGATAAATCCAATCCATACCATCCAATCCTCTCTCTCTCTCTCTAAGATCCATTTTAATATTGTCCACCCACCTACACCTTGGTCTTCCCAGTGGTCTCTTTCCTTCTGGCTTTCCCACCAATATCCTATATGCTTTCTTTCTCTCGCCCATTAATGCTACAAGCCCTGCCCACCTCATCTTCCTTGACTTGATCATTCTAATTATACTTGGAGAAGAGTACAAGTTATGGAGCTCCTCATTATGCAGTTTTCTCCAACCACCTGTCACTTCATACCTTTTCAGTCCAAATATTCTCAATACCCTGTTCTCAAACACCCTCAGTACATGTTCCTCCACTGGGCCACGCCATAGCTCAAGTGGTTAGTCACTGACTTCCCACCGCGGCGGCCCGGGTTCGATCCCGGGTCTGGTCAAGTGGGATTTGTGGTGGACAAAGTGGTGCTGGGGCAGGTTTTCTCTGAGGACTTCGGTTTCCCTTGCCAATCTTCATTCCACCAATTGCTCCACAATCACCCTCACCTATCATCTGGGGCTGGTATAATAGGCCAGAACTGGCCGCAGTACAAGGGACTTAGTCCCACCCCACTAGCAATAAAAATAATATTCCTCCCTTAATGTCAGAGACCAAGTTTCACACCCATACAGAACCACTGGCAAAGGAATACTCAGTAAACTTAAAAATTTCATTAACGAAATGATAATTTTATATAAATTTCATTCTATTTAGAAAAAAATGTCCAGTCATCAGCTACTTACTCTGCCAATCATCAGTCTTATGGTCACTCTATTTTGGGGATAACACAATTCAGCCTATATGTACCCCTGCCTCATTGAGTTCTAGATATGCTTTGTCTAGGTGTGGAGCACTAAACAGAAAACATAAACACTTACTCATTATAATGAGCTCAGCACGAGTTGACTTGATTCCACCTTTATTGACAGCTCTGCACACATACTCATCAGCATCTTCCCCATACACATCATTGACAATGAGTGAATATACATCACCTTCCTTGAGCATGTGATACTTGGTACCATGAATGATTTCTCTTGCTCCCTTGTACCTGCAACAAAAACAGCACGTAAGATATCTTTGCCCATGCAAATGTTCATCCCATCATCATGCCATTTAAATCCACTCCTCACACTGTCAGAGTAATAAATTTAAGTGCCATAATAAAATATGACTTATTTTACACAGCAGGATGGATTAAAATTCACTGCGTTCTACTGCTCTTGATGCAGCAAAGAGTTAATTGTTTTTTATGTATCTGAATGCAGCAAACCGATGAATGGCACCATGTACCATCAAGTTCATAGCTTGACCATAAAAACCAACTTATTCACATAATTACTGACTTCTTGGACATTATCCATAATCCTCTTTTTATTTAAAGAAACAAGGTTTCTAAGACTGGACTCTGTTTCTGTTCTCAGCTAAAACCTACTCAGTTTGGTTCAATCAGCAGAGCCAGTCCTTGTCTGTACACCAGAACCAACACAGGACAGGATATGTAAAGCAAACAACGTTAGAAAAATCCACATACACCTTCTGTTAACGTCCATGATATATATATATACAGTGTCCGTCTTGCAGTGCATCCACTTTCACCTGTCACTTCACAACATGTTTCGGCACCATAGTGCCATCATCAGGTTTAATTGTTTGTTGCATCCTGTTGTGTATTTTAGTACACCTCTTGACCTCTTGAGCTCGAAACATGTAGTGTGACGGTAAATAAAAAACGTGTTGTGTGGTCGGTAAAATTAAATCTAATAACCATCATCAGGTGCTTCACTTACACTAATCTATTGCATTGCATGCCATTATGTCAATGTAAAATTATTTAAAAAGTATTTTTAAATATTCGTCAGTTATAATAAATTTCAACATACATATGCACAGACACAACACACACACAAACACACACACACAAGTACGTGTATATGCGTATGCACCCTCACACACACAAGTAGGCACGTAGGCGTACACGAGCGTGTGCCCTCACACACACACACACACACACACACACACACACACATGTAGGCATGCTCATAATTAACACCATACACAGCGTGTTTACTACACAGATATATTTTGGGTTTTCATCTAGGATATATATTACTTACTCATTTTATGAAAAGGAAATATTCTTTGAAAGTAGCTTTTTAAACGAAACTAATTAAACGGAAAAAATTTTCTCATTAATTCAAAGAGAGTATTTATAGATAAAATGACCTGACATTTTACATACACATGTTCAAGGCCATATGTATAGAGGCAAACAGGGCCATTAGGCTAAAAATATTGGCATGATGCAGAGCTGTGAGACAGAAAAACAGGGTCACAAGCTAATAGTATTAAATTGCAGCGTCCTGTTGCACTGCGTTCCACTTTTTGCAGAGTCAGATGGTCACATGTCCTGCAGGACCCAGAATCCAGACTAACTGTGCTGGCAAGGACCAGCAGCAAAATACCTGAACTACTGACACAAGATCCTAACCAAGGGGGTGCAAATATACTCTTACTTCATTCAGTCAATTATAACAAGGAGGCAAGACCCTGCAAATTCCATTTAATTGAATTGTTGACTTGTTATTCTTGCCCCTCACTGATATGAATTTGCACTGTTTATATAACTTAAAATCTAAAAAATCATTTGCATTGTTACCTGGCAGTGGCACTGTGCTACTTGTAATGATTAGTAAGGAATACATTTTAATAGTGTTAAGGTATGAATTTTTATATAATTTGTATTATGTACTGTAATTAAGTAACTAACTAACTGTTACCTCTCTGTACATCTTTGAGGTATTGTGCTACTTTCAGAAATTTAATCTGTATACTACTAGAAATTCAGATTTATATGAATATAATACTAGAAGAAAAGAGGACTTCCATGTACTAAGCTGTAGCACATCTACCTCTAAAAAAAGTGTCATAAATATGGGTATTAAAGCTTACAATAGATTGCCTTTGAAAATAAGAAAATTAAATGGATTCAAAGATTTTAAATATAAATTAAAATTATTTTTACTAGATAATCCATTTTATACAATGAAGGAGTTTCTCTTTGAGGGACTGCAGGATGAATAGAGAAACTCTGCTCAAAATCCTAAATGATGATTTGATGATGTGTTTTTATCCTTGATGAGTATGGTTGTGATGGTTACTTTAGTAACTTGATTTTAAAGTAGTATTTTTAAAGTTGGTCGATTAAGCATAAAGGCAAATAAACTTGAAATTAACTTATTTATATTTAAAATAATCCAAAATTTGTGTACTTGTATTCTGTATTGTAGTTTTAATTAGAGTATGTCTCTGTTGACATAGGAACCCTTTAGGCCGTGGGCAAAGGATTCCCGAATGATTGTACTACATGTTATGACTTGTCCATGTGTTACTTTGTAACAGTTACGGATGTTAATAAAGATGAAGAAGATGAAGAAAATTATTTAAAATGATTATAGTAGAACCTAGAATTTTCAGCTACTCTTCAATCTGACAACTATTATCTGTCGATCTGAAATTATTTTGAGATTATTTTAGAGCAAAGTATGGCTAGTGTTTGCTATGTAACAAAGATAGTAGTGATGTTCATAGGATGATGATGTATTAGCATAGATTCTAATAGTGAACCTTATATGGATTTCAAAGTGGGACAGGAGCAACACATTTGTGACTGGCCCAGGATCCACTTACCTCTCTCAGGCCCTGCAAATCCCAATGATAGTAATGGACAATAAACATATATATATATCACACATACATTGTACAGCAAATATAAAGGGGGGGGAAGAATGAAGGGATGCCATTTGACATTAATGGGCAATGAAACACACACCAACAGAAGCTGATGTTTAAGTTTCAAAGCTTAGCTTGGCATTTTTAAAATGTAAAGGAAATTTATTATGCATAACAGAAAAATTATACTGATTTTTAGACATGAAAATTTGCTACTTGAATGTTTGTGAGACAAGGAATTAATGTACTGTCTCTTCATGTAGAAGAAATACTTGCCACGTAATTGTTGGTCTTGGGTTTCCAGTAATTGTACACTGAAACTGTGCATTGTGGTTCTGTACAGAGTTGGCATTTCTCAATGGCTTCACAATTTCTGGAGGTGTAGCAGCTGCAATTAGTAAGATATCAAGAAGAAAAACATTCAGTAACATTAGTATAAAGATAATCATTTGTAGTTATGAACAAGTGTAGATAACTAATGTTTTATTGAAACACATTTTGAATGGATGGTAATAACTGAGAATATTCAAGAACTGAGAGGCAGTTTTATCCAGTTTTGGAACAATATAATATGATTTTTCTAGAAAAACAAGAAACACTATAAAAACCTCTATAGCATGTCCAGGCTGTACTTGAACCATATATCTCTGAAGAGAATGTTGCAGATACAGTTTGATCATCTCAATAAAAGTACATTAATTAATTTACAACAAGGGGTACTTACTCAAAGGATCCTTTATCTTGACTGATGTGGAAGCTGAAGATGGCTGGCTCAGTCCTGCTTCATTCTGAGCAAACACCCGAAATTCATATTGACGACCTTCTATCAGGTTTGATATATTGATCTGAGTGGCAAAACATATAGAGAGGTTGACCCTCTGCCAAGCTTCACTGCCAACTTCACGTTTGTCTATCCAGTAGCCCTGAACTCTTGATCCACCATCTGACTGTGGCTTCTCCCATGAAAGGTTGACAAAGTCTTCACCAACTTCTGTTACATTTGGCACTCCCGGTGGTGATGGAGGGTCTAAATAATAAATCATAATAATAATTCACTTCAATTCAATTCTTTATTATTAATGTGCTGAGTCAACAGCCACAAGGCCAATTACAGACACAGCACAGTGCAGATGAGTGAATTACATTATAGACAAACTTATTAAAAGTCAAATACAAATTACAGGTAAGTACTTGGAAGAAATAATAATGAATAAAAGTAAAAGTAAATGTAAACAAACAAATAGCTGATAATTATGACAGTAATAATAATTTATCATTAAAAAATATCATAAAAAAAATAATAATAATAATAATAATAATAATAATAATGACATATCAAAACCAACAACAGTATTAACAGACTAGAACTATTGGGTTTTGGACTTTTTCTGTCATCCAGTATTCTAGAGAACACTGCAGGACATTATGTTTTTGAAACTGCCTGTGTTTCCCTCCTCAGGTGAAGGGGTGGGAGACAGCTACTCTGATGAGTCTATAACTGTCCAGTGACTGAGGTTAGCTCCTTCTAATGGATCCAACACAGTAGGCTCTATGCACAGGAAACCCAGCATGCACACGAAGTGAGCAATAACTGGCCAGTAAGAAAATCCATGGTAATGAAGAACTATGTAACATAAATTACTTCTGCAACACAGCAAACACCTAGTAGCTATATATAATATTATGTTCCCCTTTACTGGCTTAATTTCTAATGCATATTAAACACAACTCTTAGTGATGAATCACAGAGAGATAGCTAAGCAATATCGAGAAGAATTTGAACCAGAATTATATGAAGATGGACCTGTCGTCTGACAGATTACTGATGAATGAATTCAGTGCTATACTGACTTCTACATGAAGTTGTACACAGTGTCAATTTTAATAATTGTTATAAAATTTAAATTTATTATTACACGTAACATTTCAAAGTTTAATAAGCTAATGAATGGCCAATGGATCCATCAGGCAAATTATGTACTAGGTGTATATTCCCCACTAATGTAAAACGTTTACACATATATTTGAAACATCTGTGGAACAGAGGATGGCACAGATGTCACCCATCTTGTAAAAACTAGGTCAGATACACATATTGTGTGAGTGAATTTATATATTTTCATAAAATATTATAATTTTACCAGTTATAATATATGGATGTGAAATCTGGTCCTTCCCAAGGGAAGATCACAATTGTGGTTGTCTGAAAACAAAGTGCTGAGGAGAACATTTGAACTAAGCAGGAGGAAGTAATAAGAGACTTAAGAAAACTGCATAATGAGGAGTTTCGTAATTTGTATTGTTCACCAAATATTATTGAGATGATCACACACAGAATGACTTGACTAGATGAGTGACTATAAGCTTCTCATGAAGAATTTTGCTTTAATATTTAGCCAGTTTCAGAGATGAAACACGTGGACAAAGATGAACACAATCTCCATATAAGTTCACTTTGTGCAAATAAGAATTTATGATGATGATGATGATGATGAATAGTAACAATGGTAATAATATTGCAATAGCAGATACAGAATTCACAGTACTCTAAAACTTTTGTACTAGAAAAGAAGACCAAAACTAACGCTAAAATTAGAATCAATGAGTGCTAACACACAAATTTTTCTTTGTATTTAGAAAGATTCCTATAATTTTAAACTTACCAAACGGCGCTTTTGCCTTGATGGGATTTGTCCCCTCAAGTGGTGGTCCCATGCCATTTTCATTAACAGCCATCACCCGGAACAGATACTCCTGTCCTTCTGAAAGGCCTTGTACAGTGAAGGTGGTCTCCTTGCAGAAACTGGACACAATAATCCAATGGGTGAGGCTAATATCTCGCCTTTCCACCACATAGTGTGTGATACGAAGACCGCCATCATACTGAGGTGCTTTCCAGTTCAGTGTGCATGTGTGTTTTGTTATATCTGACACATCAAGTGGACCAATAGGAGGGCCAGGGAGACCTGCATTTGCAGAAGTCATATTGAAAGCAACACATATATTCTACTAAAATTAAACAAGAGAATTAAACTGCAACTCATACAAAATATTTTCATTCAGGTTTGATGAACTACATGATGTTCACAGCATTAGCAGTAATTGAAAAACTGTCTATTCACATTCAAATAAAACTAATTAACATCTGCTGTGATTGAAGATTATTCACTTATTTATTTTAATCTTGGAAAATGGTTCACAGTCCCAGTAATATAATTAACCGAAAATCATTTAAAATGGCATTATGTTTAAAAAGATATCACTATAAGAGCAATATTCTTCTGTTTATAATGAGATTTAAAATAAGTAGTTCAATAAGTAAGCATTGTAAAATATGGCTTTCAACTCACCAGTAATGTATACTGTGAAAGATGCCGATACACTTCCGCTGTCATTCTTGACAGTTAAAGTGTATGTTCCCGCATCATCCTTTGTGATATCCTTAATGAATATTATAAGATATTCATCAAATATTGTGTACTTGATGTGAGTAGTTTCATCAATTTTCTTTCCATCCTTACTCAGAGTTACTTCCATAGGCTGATCTCCAGAATAATAGATTTTGATCTTAGTGTTATCTCCCTCTGGTAAGTACAAGTCATCTGGCATTCGGTCAATCTTGGGTGGGGCTGTAATCAGATTTTGAGTACAATTTTACAGTTTCACACAGTTACATCCTGTTGTGTGTGTGGAACAATATCAATTTCTTTTCACAATTAACGCAAAATTATTTAAAGCATGAAAAATAGTTTTAAAATAATGTACCATATTTGCTCAAAGCAACAAATGTAGAGCCAGAGATACAGCCGTTGCTATCATATGGCCCTGAAACAACATTTGTTTCTAGGCAGTGACCGCTAAACAAACTACAGAACAATGGCAGTTGCTAGGCAGCAGATTCTCAATAAGCAACAGAGGAACAGTGCTTTCTGTGCTGTCCGTGCCTAGATGTTATAACCAGGATGGTTTGGAGTAATGAGTTCAGTGTTCAGCTGAAAATGAGTCTGTGAAGAGAAAACTAGGAATTTGGTGTGAAATGGCTCCCAGCCTGGAAATTTTCAGCTGAAAGTCAGCCTGTGAAGAGAAAAATGGGAGGTTGGTTGGGAAATGGTCGCCAGCCTGGGAGTTAATCAGTTGAAGCACTGAGAGAACTGTACAAGGGACTGTGATGAGAAGACTTGGTGCAGTTAGCACAGAAGCCAAAAAATCTCCACTGTTAAAAACCGTTGCCAGGAAATGACTAGTGAGGACTGTAGTTACAGTGATAGATAAGTGTGTAGTTCAGTGAGATTGTTATAGNCTGTGAAGAGAAAAATGGGAGGTTGGTTGGGAAATGGTCGCCAGCCTGGGAGTTAATCAGTTGAAGCACTGAGAGAACTGTACAAGGGACTGTGATGAGAAGACTTGGTGCAGTTAGCACAGAAGCCAAAAAATCTCCACTGTTAAAAACCGTTGCCAGGAAATGACTAGTGAGGACTGTAGTTACAGTGATAGATAAGTGTGTAGTTCAGTCAGATTGTTATAGTTATTTGTAGTTATGATCTGTAAGTGTCAATAAAATCAAATATTCAATCCATAACCCCACTGACCGTGACTCCCTCACATCAAAATAATTCTTAAAAATACAATTTTTTCTATATAAATCTTAACAATTGTATAAGAAAACTGTTAAGAACTCAAAATATGTGAAAAATATCCACATTAAGCAGTTCTATACTTGAATTTAATATTCAAGGCCTGACTAGGGTGCTTTAGAGAACCAAAACATAAAGCAAATAAATAATAATTTTATTACTAATATGTAGTGTTTTGTTGACTGTGAAAATGAAACTGATACCATTGCACACATATACAGTAAACTGATAATTAATGTTAGAAGAACTCTGAAGTACTGTAAAGAATATATGCAAATAATGAGATTATTTAAAGGTACATGTCATGTAAGAGCCATTATATAATTTTCAGATAGTTTTCTTTTGGAATTTGTCAGTGATGAACTTAACAAAATTAGCATTTTCAATATGCTTATAAATAAAGAGACTATGAAATAGATTACTTTTGTGAACTCTACTTATGCATACACTTGTATGCATATATTATAATGAAGTATTGACTGTAATGTAAATGAGGGAATTATAATACTGCAAGTAGTAAACATATAGCTGATTGAATTCATTTACTGAAACAGGAGGATCTATCCTGATAAAGTAACATGTGAAGTCACTGAGTACATGTAATTTATTTTCTTATGCTTACTATAGGTTATTAAAATGCCATCACGCTTTAGTCACAAATGATCATCTTCAGGAGGCATATCAGATATTAAATGAAACTTTACAACTTGTATGTATGAGTAATCATGCGAGGAAAGCATAGTCAGTATAGTGACTGGCTATGGGCTGGACGACTGAGGGGTTGGAGTTCATGTCCCAGTAGGGGTAAGAATTTTCTCTTCTCCACAGCATCCTATAATAGGGTACACCTCTTGAAGATGATCTTGTAAGACTGAAACATGTTGAGGTTTTAACAACATAAGGAAATAAACTAGAAATACTCAGATGGTAATTTGCATCTTACTTTAGGATGGTAACTTGCGTTTTACTTCAAGACACTAATGAACTTGTACATACCACCAATTTTAACATGGGCTGTTGTAGTCACGAAACCCAAAGCATTATTAGCTTCACAAGTGTAGTCAGCATCATCTGCTCCCCACACTTCTGAGATATTCAGCTTGAATACACCGCCCTTCTGCTCAGTGTAGAATCTGCCACCCACTGTAATCTCTCTACCATTTTTCAGCCACCGAGCTGTAGGTACAGGATTGCCTTTAGCCTCACACTCCAATACAAGCGGTAGTCCAAGTGGTATACACTGATTGGTGAGTGGACGAACAAATTCCGGTTTTTCGCCTCCCTCCACTTCACATATCTTTATGGGTGTTGTACAAGAGCTAGGTTCACTCTTTCCAGCTGCATTCACTGCAAAGATTCGGAATTCATAGTTCGCCTGTTCCACAAGATTAAGTACTGTGTAACTGCAATCTAGAACATTATATTCATTGCACTTTATCCATGACGCCACACCAACTTCACGCTTCTCAATAATGTAGCCTGTGATACGGCTTCCTCCATCAGATGCAGGTGGTTCCCATTTCAGATCAACATAACTCCTTCCAACCTTGATAACTGTTGGAGTTCCTGGTGGCGATGGCACAGTAAACTTCCCCTTGAGCTTAAACTTAGAGGATGGTGGTGATGGTTTGCTCCAGCCAGCAGCATTCTTAGCTCTTATCCTGAACTCATATTCACATCCAGACAGAAGACTATGCACATTGTAGGTTGTATCTTTAACAAGATAATCATTTGCCACATGCCACTGAGATTCTGCAACATTCCTGTTAAAAGTAATTTTTATAGTAAATAAATGTAAGATCTAAAATATAACTTAATTCTTTAATATATGCATGCTGACTGATGGATGTCCCACAGTAGGCATCAATACAGACATTAAGTGTAAGTGTAAGTTAAGGAAGGAGAATTATTATGTATTGCTAATTATCTTGTTGGTATAATTGTATGTGTAACATTGTATCTATTTATTTGAGGTATTCAGTTTAGATTTTAACTATGGCTGAATTGATGTCTCTGCGATTTTATCTGTGATTGTCTTGTGACTGTTGTTTGACAAGTTTTATATTCAGTGCCGGTTGCACACTTATGAATACTCTGAAACGCTGATGTATGTATATCAACAAATTAACTATGGTCCAATTAGCTATCTATGAAACTACATGTAATACCACAACTTATAAAATTGGCATGTCTTATCTTGTGTTATTCCTGAAGCTGCATTATTTTAACCCTGGTAATTTGATAACTTATGACTTATGAGAACTGACTGATGATCTAAGATATGTCCCATATAAAAGTCAGTATGTAGTAGAAAATACTTAATAAATTACAAAACAGTTAGTGATTGATGTTATTGCATTTAGTAACTGTAATTTCTGAAGCATTGAGTTCTCCTGAAGAAAGAATGTCACTACAAAAACATAGGCCTAGATGACTGATAGGCTTTAAATCTGAATACTATCTACAAATGAATAAAAAGAATAAAAGAATAGATAAAACATTCCCGTTCACATAATGCTAGAAGGAAGGCTTGAACCAATAATTCAAACCAACTTATTTAAATTATTTGTTACCTGTACTCAATTTTGTAGCCTTGGATTCTAGAACCTCCATCACTTCTTGGCCTGTCCCATGTGAGAGTGACATTACTTATATCCCAGTCACCGATGCGTGGCTGTCCAGGGGGATCGGGCACCGTGAATGCAAATTTGGCAGTGACTGGTTGATCTGTCTCAAGTGGATCACTGATACCATACTGATTTTCTGCTCGTATTCTGAAGCTGTACTTCTTGTTGGGTTCCAATCCAATTACATCATAGTGACAACTTCGTACAAAACTGCTCACTTTCACCCACATCTGTAGAAATATTTAAAGTGATATTGAGAGTACACAGGCACAAAATATTTTAATAATTTCTATCAGAAGCACTAATAACGTTGTTGTTGTTGTTGTTGTTGTTATTATTATTATTATTCAAACAGTGAACAAGTGCCTGAAGTTGGCTAAGTTGAAATTTTTATAAAGATGACTGGTATACCTAGTCCTATATGTTTGACAATAGGTGGAAACAAGAAACACTTCAAGTACTGTCACATCAGACAGTGGTCCTATGTTCTATGTGTACAAACACTGCTGATAATACTGGTCTCTAATCTATTTATTGTCGAAGAACAACTGTAAAAACAGCATTAATATGCTCAGTGGATTTTAGTCCTTACTGAAGTGAGTTCTCAAGGCATATGATCAGCCAGTATAGAAGTAGACTCTTCTGATATCTTATTTTATCAGAGTTTCCCACATTGTCCTAAAAACATTGTTAGTTAAATGTAAGGATAACATTTGCACACAAAAATCTTGGTGGAGTCTGTGTTACATGCAATAGTCACAATGTAAAATAAATGACGATATGAGGTGTAACTTTAATGGACTTCTTTAATGACACTCATAAGAAATAACATCAGCTCTCTAAGAACCTGTCCTTCATATTAGGTCATATGCAAGCACAGAATACATTATTTACATTTTGGTGTACATTTCTGCACCAGGGATGAGATGTTTATATTGTGTGAATCATAAGCCCATGTAAGATCAGAAAGTAATGACAGTATTGATTCTTTTTTCCTTACATTCAAGGAACTGTTCATTCAGAATTTGTTCTCCATAACAGATTAAAAGAAGATATTCATATAATGTATCTGACAGACAGATGAGGGTTACAGGAAATTTGTAAAATCTTGGTAAATTACTGGATTCTTCACTGGAAATGCACAAGCACAGAGAGTTTTTATCTTACAGTCCCTATTTTGAGGGGGTAAGATGTAGGATGTGCTGGATGATCCAGTTTTGATTCCCAGCAGCGCAAGATTTTTCTCTTCTCCACAGTATCAAGACCAACTCTGGAGCCCACCCAGCCCCCCTTCCAATGGGTAATGGGGTCTCTTTCCCTGGGTGTGAAGTGTCATGGGGACAACTTTGCCCTTTTACTCCTTTTTTTTACTTTCCTTACTTTGAAAAAATGAAAGTAAGCTTACTGTCTGTGTCCACATGCGTACCCCCTTATTAACTTTTGAGCGACTGAAAAATCTGTATGTGTGTATATGTATACGTATGAATATCATGGCACCTGAGCCCATTTCATCAGCATACTTCATAAATCTCTCCCATCAGTAATACCAAAATTGCAACCTCTCAAATTTGATGCCAAACGCTAATATTGCTTGAATGCCTGTACTATTCTTCAAGAAACGTGATATATGTATAATGCCATATGAAGCCATCTCAGTGGCATACTTCACAAGTCCCATAGGTAAGTTATACCAACATTATGGCCTCTGAAATTGTTGTGGAAATAACCTTAATATTACTTCAATGTCTCAGCTGGTGGTCAAGAAAATCGGTATATATGTGTCATGCCATCTGTGGTAATCTCAATGGTATTCATAATAAATCCTTCCCATTAGTAATACCAACACTGCAGCCTCTCAGATTGTCGAGGTAATAACCTAAATATTACCTGAATCCCCAAACCAATCATCATTAAACTTGGTATATATATATATATAAAATGCCATCTGAAGCAAAGTCAATAGAGCATTTCATAGATTGCTCCCATAAGCGATAGCAACACTGCAACCTCCAAAATTGTATTGTTTTATTGACTTAATTATGCATATGTATTAAAGTTTTCTTACTAATTTTTGTTATCAGATACTCAAATTACAGTGAAAGGAAAGCAGGCAATTACTTACTCCCAGAACTTCTGGCTACTGTAAATGAACTATAGTCCAAGATGTAAAAAACTTACTCCTGAGAAGGGATCCAATTTCTCGACGATGTAATTAGTAATTGGAGAGCCACCATCATCAGTAGGTGGTTTCCAACTCAGTGAGCAAGTTTCTGGAGTGATATCAGAAACATCTAATGGTCCCTGTGGTGGCAGAGGTTTGTCTGCAAGACAGATTATTAATTCTATTAGAGACAACAAATGGAATGTATCCACAACCAAATGAGTAATGCCATCTTCATGGCTACTGTTTCCAAAATGCAAATTCTATTCATAGAACTGGCATCCACATCTCTTCCTCAGAAGACTGTCATCCTAATTCAGCAGATATGAACCTGGGTGTGTTATCCAGTGTGAAACAACACATAATATGAGGGATATTTGGAAAGTAACCTACATTTATATTAAACAGCTAAGTGTGAGTGGGGGAAAGCTTGCAAATGCGAGGTAGCATCACAGGACTTGTTGTCTTGTAAACCATCACATAACTGGTTACTTAGTGTCTGTTCTTGTCTGTCTCTACAGAGTGATTTATGATGTGTTCTGCGATCGATAAACTTGTCAGCTGTGAAATTTGTCCTCTTTACCATTTTCTTCATTCAGGATGCAGGACTAATAAATGTGAATGTGCTAGGTGGCAGAATCATGGTGATGTGTCATCAGTGTTACAATCCCAAACTTTTTATGACTTATGGACTAGATTTTACCCATCACATTCATAGGTTTGAGAGAATAATACTGAAAGTGATTTGGGTGATATGGAAGATGATGACTGTCTTCAGATGCAACCAGGTGTATCCCATAAAGAATGCTGGATGTGATAATGCCATCAGCAAGTGTAAGATTTGGTTTGTGGGCCAGGCACCAGATGAAGAGGTGGTACAATCACAAGAGTCTGATTTTGATGAAAAATATAATGGTAGTGGACAAAATGAACCAACTTCATTTGCAACAGAAAAGTAGAGGGTTGACAGTGTTACGGAGCACCAGATCATATTTGATATAAATAATGTAATTACCTCCCACAGTACAACTGAAAACAAAATTTGAAGTACCTTAATTTGATGAAGATTTGAAAAAGAGCCAAGCCGGCCAAGTCACATTTCATTTCCTTAACACTAAAATAAAGTTGAAGCAAAAGAAATAAATTACAAAAATAAATTGTGTCTTTATATTTCAATTCATTTTTTAGTCTGTAACTAACTTATAATATACGTGAAAGAAAGAAAGAAAGAAAGAAAGAAAGGGTCAGTATATAGGATATTCCATAAGTAAGAGCTCAATTAGAATTGTTTGGAATGGTGTTTTACAGCAAAGATCATTTAACAGTTAATTTCTGTTTTCATTAGTTACAAATAACACTGATTCATATTACCTGTGGGAAAGTGTTCAACAAATGGAGTCATTTTTAAAAACAAAATATATTGTATTATATTATTTTTGCAATTTCAACATATTTACTGCCATGCTTCCTTACTGGGCCAGTTACTTTTGACAAAAACTTGGTTTTTTAGTAACTTTATTTGAAATGAAAGAGAACAGATGAAAAACAAATGACAATCACTATATGATTCTCTAAAGATCTGACAAGCTACACTTGAAGATTCTCTTCATTTACACGACATCCACATATATGTTGTTAACAGCCCATCATGTAACAGGAACAACACTGGCACTTCAGTCCATCAGGTAATGGGAGTGGTAGTGAATGTGTTACTACTATATGTACTGGTTTCAATTCCATGATAAAATTAAATTTCCTTGATTTTACATTCAGTTAAATTTTTTCTTTAAGAATATTAATCAGGGGCTCTACTGTATTGCATTACTCGATTTACCTCAATTAAAACGCATTCCTCTAAAACATAAAAGTTCAATAATCTGCTTTGAAAAATTGTGATTCTTACCAACAACAAGAACTTTGCAGGATGCAGTGTCAGAACCTTCTGCATTCACCAACTGTATTGTGTATATTCCAAGATCTGACCTCTTTGCGCACTTGTTGATGAAGACTGTTGAAGTCGTACTAGTTTCAAATTTAATTCTGTCTCCAGGAATAACTTCTTCACCATTGATTGTCCATGTTGGTTTAGGCTTGGGATTGCCAATAAATGGAACAGTAATAGTGAACTCCTCTCCAGCTATCACAGTCATATCACGGATGCTCAAATCACTAGTTATCTTGGGTGCACCTAAAATAATTATTTTTATTTAACAAATGTGATAATAAAGAAAATCTTAACACAGACATCATCACTGCACATAGGATTTGAAATTACATGAAAGTCGTATGGTATTTAACATTTCTTCGTAGAAGGAAATTTAAAAATTTGTATATAAGAATAAGCTCCTTCAATGTAGGATATATCACAAATTGAACAGTCTCAGAACAGAATTACTTGGTGGGATTCCTGAGGACTGTGATGAATATCTCTGCCTTTATTTTATATCTATTTTATTTAACGTTTTCAGTAATTGAGACTATGCAGCATTGATGATCTGAATAATCATAAACTGATCAAAAGACCTTGTATTACAAATCTGATTTTTTAGAAGTTAAAATATTTGCCATCAATATAAAAAATTTCAAATTTTAATAATGAGATTGGCAGTTTAAAGTTTAGTTTGTATCTGCAGAAGCTCATTTTATTTAATAATGGCTTATGATGAAGGAAAGAAAATAACTGGATTTCTCCTGACAAGAAAATGGTCCAGTTGGTTTGATCAAAACCTCACTTTAAATTTGTTTGTATAATGGGCCCTTCTGGAAATTACTGTAATCAAAATTTCAGATGGTAATAGGCTCTGCAAGAGTGTGAAAAAATTGCTCACAGTTCGAATGCACAACTAGAATTCATGTGTCACTGCGTCACATGCTGTGGTGATGTGATATCCCCCATGCTGATAGGACAGCAAAAGATGTGTGAGCTTCTGAGGAGCTCACTGCTTTGTTAATGCTGTGTATATTTAGCATGAATTTCATGCTCAAATTTTAACTGGTTTGCTCTGAACACAGTAAATATCATATAATTAGTGAAAGTTGACTGCTGATGCTAGAAAATAGATTATAGAATGCTTGTTCATTAATGTCCCAAAAGAAATTTTGTAGGCTTTCAGGTTCCAACATGATGTCTATGTGTAAGTTAAGGAACATATTGGTTAACTTCATTGATTCAAAAGTGATTTGTAAATAACAAATTTGTAAATTTGTAAAAAAATGCAACTCTCATATGCATCCAAAAATAGAACCATGAATATCAATATTTGTTGGGAATAATGGTCAATTACTGGAAGTAGGTGGTTAATTTCTGCATAATCTATACTGGGTACATGTTTCAGTCTGTTATATTTACTGATAACTTTTAGTTTATTTTCATATTGAAACTTACACGGTGGAGGTCTGCAGACAATTGCATCAGAAGATGAACTCCAGGCTCCTTGACCGGCAGCATTAACGGCTGCTACTCGAAACTCATATTCATGGTTTTCAATCAAGTTAGGAACTCTGCAAGTGGAATTGAACTCTTAAGAAACTAATCAAGCTCATTAAAACCTTCTTTGAATGATAGGGCTGATTCTGAAAACCTAAATAGTTCTTTGCTATCCTTACTTGTATGTGAGCTCAACTATATGCGCATGTGTTGCTTTCGTCCACTTGTCTTCACCAATCAACTTCTTCTCAATGACATAACCCAAGATAGGGGAACCACCATCATGACGTGGCTTTGTCCATGAGATAGTGATTGAATCTTCTGTTGTTTCAACACCATATGGTGTACCAGGAGGGCCAGGTGGATCTGCAAAATGTGTACATTATTTACTCTTGTGAAATGGAAGCTGTTCAAAATAATTCATGAAGAACACTGAAAAGGAAAGAAATGCTATAGTTAGATTTGCTTTTTATTTTACTTAACTGTACTTTCCAAACTGCAAAGATTACTTAAGGTTGGTTGTGATACTGATTCTTACTATGTTCTAAAAGTGTTCATATTTCTCTAAGATTCTGTATCCTTTTTATTCAGTGAACTAGTGGTACCTGACTAATGTCAAATGTGGGACTAAGAGTTTCTACCTTTTGAATCATTTTTACAATACCCAGATGACCCTGATCCTACCAATTTTACATTTGGCTTTGCAATATCTTTGCTACCACAAGCCTGCCATTATGCCTCCATTGACTACCTGTTACTCATCTTTATACCTTATGCATGTCTGTATGTCATTTGGCATCTTGTCTGAACCTCCATGTTCAGTTTTAGCAAATGTCATGATCAAACATGCCGTATACAGGCTTCTAACATTCTACGTATCAGATCTCATGTCAGTTTTTCTTAGTTTAGGTCGTTTATCAAAAGAATCTGTCCAAGTACAAGGAAGGCCCTTTGCGACTTTTTCTAACAATCTAATTTTTATGGCAAGGAGTTATTAGGCCCACGCCCAACCCACAAGCTGGAGAACCACACTTGTCAGCTGTCCACAACTGCTTATTCAATATGTTCACAGTTACCCTCCATATCTGGAGGTCATCTCCTCCACCCGAAACCTGAGGATGTACCGTGCCATGATGACAAGGGACCCACATAACATGTTTTATCATATGACTATTTTGTGACATACCAAAATTCAGGTGACAATGCAGGAATGTCCCTCTTATCTCTATGTTATGGATACATACCAAATGGATGTCTTGCCTTAACAGGATCAGCAATAACAGCAGGATCAGATGTGCCATACTGATTTTCAGCCATAACTCGGAACTCATATTCTCGACCAATCACCAAATTGCGGATACGGCAGAATGGTGTAGTCACATAACTGCTTACCTAAGAAATAATGATTGATACAGTAAATATGAGTAACTTCAGCAGTTTCTTGCATTGCTGCAGAAATTTATGAAACAGGTGGTAACAATTTCACTTCTTTAATTTATGAGAGAGTCATAATAACAAATGGAAGAATAGAAATATTCTGTAAGTTGGGCCTATTTTTGATGAGTGACATGCCTATACATACATCTCTTTCTTCAAGAATCATCTGTTTCCTTAAAAACATATACAGTTCAGCTCTATATTTCAAATTACAAACTTTTTCCTCCAGTATGTTATTAGAACACTATATTATAACTTGAATTTCTGCCACTCTTTCACAGAGTCCGGTGACAAATAGTTTGCAGTAGAGTACCACCTTGAAGAAAGCAGTCTTCTGGGATGTGGCACCATGTAGATGTGGTGTTAACCCTCGTTTCGGAGGAACGTATCGCCTCCATCTTCAGGGTAGAAGGAAAAATAAGTAAATTCGCAAGCGAAGAAACAGTGAGAGAAGGTGCCAGCAGACTAATGTCGGAAATAAACTCAGCTATATGAGAGCAGGAAAGGAAGGGACAGGTCTACATGGAAAATCAGTGGAGAGGGAGAGGGGAAGGGTCTGGGGAGCAGGAACAAGGTTAGAGCAGGTATAGGATATTGTGTTGGAGGAGAAGGGCAAGGTTCTCCAAAACATTTGCATCTTCTCTACTGTATCCAGATAGATGGACTGTATCAGGGAAGGTGATTGACATTGAGCTCTAATCAAACAACAGGAAAATAATGAAGGCTTCTGCTTAGGCAAGTCATGGAAACCTCTCATCTACCCTTTAAACACTGTGGGAAGCCTCTTTAATAGGGTTCTCAGTACGAGGTTATCTACCAGACCCTTAGGCCAGGATACACTGCCCTTACCAGAGCATGACTCTGTCTTTTCAAGGCAACCATAAGCCTGAGTTTGCTGGCTGCTCCACCTCAGCACCTTCTTCTTTCTTCCTTGGCCTTTACCTACAACTGACTAGCATGATTTCTCTCTCACCTTCACACATTTTGCTATAAAAATGCAGCCTTTTGGGACCAACACTAGTCACTCCTCTATTTCCTCTTACTGGTTCTCTCTGAGATCCTCTATTAGCCTTTGTACTGCTCCCTTTGTTCCCATTGGTTCTCTCTAAGTTCCTTCAATTTTCTTAACTGATTCATCTCTTGACATGTGACTTGCTTTGCTTGCTATCTGATTCTTATTGGCTACTTGCTTCACTTACTCTTTAACCCTGAAGATGAAAGCAGCATGTTCTTCTGAAACATTGGTATACCTACAAGACTATATGGAATTACATCCCAGAAGAGAGTACTGTTCATAGCCACTGTTGTGATCACCTCAAATCTAACATATCATTTCTTCAGAATAATCTTGAATTCTGAAAGTGCTAGCAAATGTTCCTTCATTACGGATATCTTATAATTTAACCTGTGACATTACTGGAACATTGAAGTTCAGTTATATTCTCATGTTAATGTGATAAGGCAAAGAAATTATTCCAAATCTGCAATGTTCATGTTCATTAGTAGCTGACTGATTAAAATTCTCTGTGCATGCTTTTGTGAAAAAATGCGTTTGTACAAAAAATGCTCAGTTTGTGATTATCTTATACTTATTGCAGTGAAATATTTCATTCTGAAAATATGTGGTGCAATCCAAAAGTTCCTGAAATTTGAATTTTGTGCGCGAATGGTTATGAGTACATCAAAATGCCACTAGGTGTCTCCCCACACACACCCTTCTTGAATCAGTGTGGCAAGCAGCGTCAAGTTGAATGGTTGGGTTTATTGTTGGTGAACGTATTTCCATTGCTGTTTCTGTGAGTTTGCAGTTTTTCGATGGCTGACCTGAGAGAGCAGTGTGTCTGTATAAAGTTTTGTTTTAAACTTGGGAAAACTGCTGCAGAAATGCACTAAATGTTGAAGTAAGCTTTTGGTGCCAACAGTTTATGCCAGACACAAACTTACGACTGGTATAAGCATTTAAAAAATGGCTGAACATCGACTGATGACGACGATCGTTCGAGACAGCCATCAACTGGCACCACACCAGAAAATGTCGCGAACGTTAGGGATCTGATTCTGCAAGATTGTAGACTGACCATCCAAGACCTCTGTAACACCTTGGGACTAAGTTATGGTACATGTCAACGAACTTTGTCAGAGGAACTGAACATGAGGAAGATTGTGGCGAAGTTTGTGCCATGATTGCTGCAAAATGAACAGAAGTAGCATCGCTTGGAAGTCTGCAGGGAATTTCAACAACAGCTTCAAGAGGATCCAAACTTTCTTTCGAAGGATGTCAGTGGTGACAAAAGTTGGGTTTATGGCTGCAACCCTGAAAGTAAGCAGCAATTGTCGCAATGGAAGAGCCCTGCTTCACCTCGGCCAAAAAAAGCTTGACAAGTCAAGAACAACATTAAGTCCATGTTAAATGTTAAATTTTACTTGTTATTCCATCATAACCTGAAGAGTTTCTTGTTTTGAGGGAATGTATTATACTTTTTATTTCAGTTTCAGTGATTGGAATGTTTTTAATACCAGTGAATTTTCTAGGAAATGCCTGTCTTAAAAATGAAATGACATTATCTCCCACTTCTTGATGCAAGTTTAGATTTTCTGTAATTATTAGAAAAAAAGTATTGAAGGCATCTGCAATTTCTCCTGGGTCCTCAACTTTTTCTTCATTTATAAGGAGAGATGGTACCTGTTCAGTCAGATGTGATTTCCCTGTTTCATGTTTTATTATATTCCAGGTTGTTTTTATCTGATTATTCGATTTTGTTATAAGCCTACAGTAATGCTGCCTTCAAGCATCTTTTATAACTGTACTCAGCATTTTGCAATACCTTATGTAGTATACTCTCATGTAGGGATTATTACTGTTCCTGCTGTCTACATACAGACCCCTTTTATGTTTACAAGATATTTTTATTCCTTGTGTAATCCAGTGGTTTTTTATTCTACTTACACTTTTATTCTGCATAGGAAAACTGGCTTCAAAGATATTTGGAAAAATATATAAAAAAGAGTTAAACTTATAATTTCTATCCTTATTTTTGAAAACAGGTTCCCAAGTTTCATTTTCTAATAGATATTGAAATTAAGCAATGGTTTCACTATTTATTTTTCTGGTTCCCTGTTTCAAGGGTGTTGAATTTACTTCTGCAATAATACACATAACATTCTCCCTATGCTTCATTAAGCACAACACCATGAAAATATATGGGAGGTATATAAAGTTCTGCACATTCTTAACATTGGCATTAGATAGTAGTAAGTGATCAGTTTCATGCCGTGGCTGTTTCAGTCCTCACCTGTGGAAAGGGTCCCCCACACCCACTGGTTAAGAGGGTAGGATGGACATTGGTATAGAGGATGTGGGGAAAGGAACTAGTCTTCTTGTGCCAAGAATTAAACCCTAAGCCCTCAGTCATCCTGTCCACAATCTAGTCACTATAATAACTGCTAGTGGGGTGGACTAAGTCCCTTGTACTGCGGCTACTTCTGGCCTATTGTACCAGCCCCAGATGATAGGTGAGGGTGATTGTGGAGCAACTGGTGGAATGAAGATTGGCAGGGGAAACCGAAGTACTCAGAGAAAACCTGCCCCAGAGCCACTTTGTCCATCACAAATTCCACTTTACCAGACCCGGGATCGAACCCGGGCCACCGCGGTGGGAAGCCAGCGACTAACTGCTTGAGCTATGGCACGGCCTGAAAGTCACTATACTAACTGGGCTATTCCAGGCCACTGTTAAAACACACATTCATACAAAAACTTCCCACATAACTTTGAACTACATTTTTTAACCTAGTTACATATTTTAATGGCTGCTGAATATCTAACTATGGTGATAAGCTACTTGTGGTATGTAGTACTAGGTAGTAATATAACATAGAGAAAGAGATACTTGTACCTTCTGCCATGCTGCAGATCGCAGTTCTTTCTTCTCCACAACATAGTTTGTAATATCAGCTCCACCATTGTCTTTTGGAGGATTCCAGAAGAGTGTGAGTGCCTCACCAGCAAACTCATCAGCCCTCAGATTCTCAGGTGGACTTGGCCGATCTAACACCCGTACATTAATAGTGGCTGTGTCAAAGCCAGACTGATTTTTCAACTGCAGGCGGTACTGACCTGTGTCAGACCTCTTGGAATTCTTCACTACAATACTGGCATAGTCATCAGCCAACTGCAACATGAAGAAATAATTTGTGCATGTAAAAGAAAATTTTAGTTAATGACTTTTACCATTACATTTAGCAAATAACACAAAGTGGTTATCACTCTTAAGTGTTTAGTTTTTCCAAGACACTGCATGCACCATTTACATCTTCAGATCATTTGGATTAGATATCACACAAAGCTATCAGTACTAAGATTCTGTTAACTATTTAATCTGTCTCTCAAATGATGCATATCAAAACTTAAAAATATAACAATGGAATTTATGCTTGCCCCACTGCTTGCCTTATTTTGTGACAACTGATAGCATTTCATTAAATTTAAAGAGGCAAAAGTTCCTCCCGGAGGGCTTGTTCCCTGAATTTTTCTGCCCTTAAAAATTCCACGACCTCCACCGGGTTTGAACCCACGTACCTTGAGTCATGAGGTGGGAACGTTACACCTAGACTATGGAGGCTGATACTTACTTGCTGATGTACTCTGGTATCTGATCCATCCAGGAGTGTATCATTGTTGAACCATGTAAGTGTAGGTTTTGGGAATGCAACATATGGAACATGGATAGAGAAATCTTCCCCAGCACGCACTGTAATATCACGAACACCTCCTAGGTCCATGCATGGCTTATTAGATTCTTCTTCAATCAGTATGCTATTACTTGGCCTACTGGGATCTGATGGACCTACATCATTCACAGCTATAACTCTGAATTGGTATTCATCACCTTCTTTCAGATTAGGCACCTGCAGTGTAAATAATTTGGTGTCACATAGGTAAACTAATTTGATACACAAGCACAAAAGAATACTGTCATAAATTTGTAAGAGTATAATTACAAATGATGATGTCAAAATGTTAGAAACTTTATACAACAGCTTAATTTACAGAAACTGCATGAATATGATTTGTTTTAAAAATACAAATCTCTTATTATTCCTTTTTTTTTTTTTTGTTTCTCAAGACATAACCTTCCAAAATGACCGCATTATTTGAATATCAATATGTTCGTAAAGGAATATATTCATATGTCATAGATAATTGTACAATGAAGACAGTATGGTGCTGAAGCTCATATCCTAAAGTATATGTGGTTTTAGTCAGTAACAATTGCAGCATATTTTTATTTCCTTTGTAATAATGAAACAATGCCAAATAGCACTGTTAAGCATTCATATGTTTGTCATGTTTACTACCGATAATCTTCTCTAGTTTTCTTCACTTTTCCTTTGTGTAACACTGGCCGTTTATCCTAAAAAGCCATACTCAAGAGATCAATGAGTAAAGATTATTAACTATAATATTACTACATCTAACAAAGAGATGGATGTAACTTACTTTAAACACGTTTACTGGGACAGGTGTCCCATTGACATCAGACCAATCAGCATCTCCTTTTCCCTTCTTTTGAATAATATAGCCCTTGATCTTTGATCCTCCATCACTGCGAGGAGGCCTCCAGGAAAGGGTCACACTATCTTTTGTAATGCGATCAGGTTTAGGAGGTTCAGGTGCATCAGGTTTCACTGAGAAAAAAATTATGTTACCATTACTGATTATATCATATTGGACTTTCTGGGAAATAATTTCTAAATCAGGTGGATATATTTTAGAAGTGAGAACTTTTCATTCAATAAATCTTTCAGAAAATTGATGAAAATAAAGCAATAAAAATATATGAAGATTGTAAGAGAGTGGTGACAGAAAGGACAAGAAGGTTAAAAGGAAAATAAATAAGATAAAGTACTTTACCAAAACCTGATGATGAAGAAGAGAATGACTGAAGTACAGCAAAGGAAAAGAATGAAAAAAAAACAAGGTCAATCAAATTAGTAGGGAATTAAAAAAGAAAGACAATGAAGAAAAGAAGGAAATTATGTGTTCATATTATCTAAATGACTAAGAAAGTTTGTTTATCCACAACATTACAGATGCAGGGTAGCTTGTAATTAAAATTTGTATATAATAACAGCTAAGGAGAGTATAAAAGGATACAGACATATTTAAATATTACAAAAACATGACACACAGAAAGAGCAAATTGTGATGTGACCCCTACATTGTAATATGTGAGTTAAATTAAAAGTCAACATAAGTAAGAGCATGGGAGTTAGTACAATAAGCAACCTAAAGGAATCAATGCAGAGTGAATATATACAAGCAGAAGATATGATCAGATATAAAAGTTCTGTAAAGAAAACAGAAGAATTAATTATGCACCACAAATATTTACATTCATGTATGAAACATGGACCAAAGACAAGAAGAAAAAAGATAATATGAAGAGAATAAATGATTAAAATCACATCTATATAAAAAGAAGTGAATGAGAAGAACAATGTAAAATAACAAATGTAAAAAATGAACTACAGGATGTTATGAAAAAGACAAATCAGATGTGCTGAACAGGAAAATGGCAAAACCAAAAAGGAGGAAGATATGAATAACAAAAGAATAAGAATATAAATATGGAATATGACAGGAAGTGACTGACATGGAATGAAGAGTAATGGAAATGAGTTTGCAGATTTTTTATGTGGGGGGGGGAAAAAAAGGAGTTATGAAATGTAAGTGAAGAAGAATCAAATCAAGAGATGCTTAAAACCAAGAGACCATATAGTTTAGTTCTAGCTCCCCTTGTTCAAAATGTGAAATATAAGCAAATATATAAGCACATGTTTCATCCCGTTACATTCTATATGCATAGTAAAATCAGAGAATACCCAAAGGAAACAACATAAACAAGTGAAAAATAATATATATCCAACTATGAAACCTAAATAAATTTTAGATTATTCTGTATATTATCTTGCTTCAGAATGAACCTATCACATGGTGAAAACAGATACTAAGGCCATTAAAAATGTTTTAAAAAAGGATTGAATAGAATGTATAAAATTATGTACATGCTATAATTCTCATATTTATAGCCAGACAACAGGAATTTTGTTGAAATACACCATCCTGTGATTGTTTATGTTAAGAAAATATAGTTACATGGCCTCTAACAATAATATAAATTATGCAATGGTAAATGCATAATTCCCTCACTGACTAATAACTTAAAACAGACAGGTAGAAAGATGATTAAAAAAAATTCCTGCACTTATTATGTTTCCCATAACTGAATTAAATCCTGCGCTTATTACGTTTCCCATAATTGAATTAAATATGGGAGGTTCTAAGTGTATCACTTTTGTACATAGTCTGCCTGCTTCTTTCACTCTGTTCAATGGTCCACAAGCTTTTTGATGTCATCAGAAAAATTTGTTTGGACTGAGTGAAAAGCCAGTCAGGCACCACTTCTTTCACTTTGTCATTATTTGCAAAACAGTGACCTCTGACAGCCCCCCTTAGAGGTCTAAACAAATGGAAATTCAAGGGTGCAATGACAACAGTTTTTATTGGATGACCAAGAACTTCAAATTCCATCTATAAGAGGGTTTCTCTAATAGCATTATGAGGTCAATTATTGTCATTCAACGTGACAACACCTTCTGACAAATTCTGTCATTTTATGTAAATGTTTCCGCTGAGGTAATATATTCTTCACACACAGAGAACATAAACGTGTGTGAATTTCAACCCTTTCAATGCCAAAGAAAAAAATCCTTAAAAACAAAGCATGACCCTCTGTTCTTCTTTAGTAAGAACTGGAAGTGGTACAGTTTTGTTCTCTGCTTCACTGCAGCTTATTCGGTATGTTAAAGGTCATGTCACGCAGTGTACTGACACATCATCTAACATGGTTCCTTACCACCAACTGTCATCAGGCAATCTGTTACTTTCTACTGGCAAAAGAAAAGTGTACATACTTTTTTAATCACTCTTGTATAAATTTAAGTGAAACCAGAAAAGTCCTATTATATGAATGCTCAAAATGTGAGAACATACAGCGTTGTGCTTCTGCAGTAATCGGTTCTGTGGGTTTGCTGGGCTTTCCAGGTCCAGCTTCATTGACTGCAATCACACGGAATTCATAACGGGCGCCTTCTCGCAGATCTTGTACAGTGAAGCTTGTATTTGGTGTTGGATAATTATTCACCTTAATCCATTCACCTCCACGCTCACGCTTCTCCACATAATACCCTGTCCAAACACAATTAGTGTTACATGACAACTTGTTTGCATAACTCAGGTTTGTACAATATATGTCTTTAGGTTATAATGCCTAGAAAACAATTGTGGTGAATAGGAAGCAAAAAATAATTTTGTAGGCTGCAGAATGATGTATGTTGTCAATATTCTAAGAAGTGTTGCCTACTTAGAAACAGAGATTTCCAGATTGAATGGAATGATATTAACTGATATAAGTGAGCTAGAGGAGTTACAACTAAATAACTTGATAAATGCACAGAAGCACTCCAAGCTTTATCCATAAATGCTCAATGTGTTCACTATTTATTACAAAATAAACATTCAGACAACAATTGAATTCATCCCATGTAAGCTGTAACACTACTGTATCACTGACTTAGTCATTCACTTGTTAAATAAACTCCCATAAATCTGCAAAGGGTTGTGATTTACTGTTCTATAAACTATATCTTCTGTAAAAATTTATGACAAATACAGAAGCTGTGGTGGGAAAGTAATTTGTTTCTAACATCTTATACAATTTTCCAGCAGCTGCTAATCCATAAATGCACTTACATAGAAATGGAACTGGGACATCAGCAGCTTGTAATATCTGAAACAATGTCTCTTGTACAGGATTCTCCAGTGTGGTTGTTGGGCTTTTTAGATCAATGCTTTAGAAGTAGTTAGTTGGACTTAAAATGAGTGATTCTCTGGTTTGACTGACTTATAATTCACTGGCTGACAAGATGTTTGGATTTGTACCTTTGTTGATGCATTTACTGACAAGATTGCCAAAGCAGCATCTGATTGGATACTTCAAATGTGAAAGCCCTGCATGATGTTGAAACATCACTATGGTTTAATGACAGGCAGAAACTCAAGGAATCAAAGACAGCACCAAAATTTCTGCTGTTCCAGTATATTTTTAGCTATGAATGATGACAGTGCTGAAGTGGTCAAGCCACAGATTGCCATATCTAACCTTGAAACATTATTTGTTTCTGTACATTTGTCATGTCAATTCATTCTTCTTACTGTTTTAGTTAATTAAATCTTGTTGATTTCAATCATTTCATTCCTTTGAAAATCCCAATGTGAATATAATAATAATTTATGTTCTATAAATAAGGTATAAAATGTGACTAAAAATGTGTAAGAAGTTAATTTTTTAAACTTGAATTTAAAACTTTCCTTAAGTGTGATGATTCTTGTCATTCAATGGGGAAACAAAGAACAAACTTAACATGGTGCTTATTCTATACAGTTGAAAGAGTACATCATTTAGCCAAAATAAGGAGATTTTTATACCATATCACCAGACAGGTCTATAAATTCTGGTCAAACCATTTTATTAAATTTGGTCTGAGGCAGAGTAAAATGGCAGTGACAGATTTGTTAATCAAAGTGTGATACTTTCTTTTTTACCATTCTATATGGAAATTTGCACTTTGGATACATATATGCGTTGAAGCAAAAATGTAATGTACCAGTACCCTACACTTCATGTTGTTATACCAAAATAATTTCTGAGGACATTACAAGACTTGACAACATGTTCTGTTAAATCAGACAATGTAAAATAATTGTCATTTGTAGGTCAAGAAGTAAATGCAAGGCTCTGAATATGTGGTTATGAAGGGTGCCTTCCATGTCATGAAAATACAAGCAGAGTGTTTAAAGGATCTGCCCACACCGTCACTGATTCCAGCCATTCCCATGCAAATTGCATGGTCTCTCAAATCAAATATTGGAATAGAACTACAGAAAAGAGATTCACGCCCCATTACATACTACTGAAAATAAGAAATTTTGAACTTTCCATATAAGTATTGTGAGGTGGACAGCGCAACGCTTGGTAACACCCCCCCCCCTTCCCAATCCGGGGTGATGTAACAGCATAGGAGCTGCTGCTGCTGCTACGGTAACATAACAGGGGGCACTGCTGTTAACACGGGACAACATGGAACGGTATAAATGACCGGCTGAGCAGTGTGTGAGCCAGAGTGTGAAATTAGGAGTGACAGAGTGTGGATCGTGAAGTCGCCGAGAGCAGTGGAAGTAATTGTGATACTGCAGATTGCAGTAGTTGTGAAATTGTGAATTGTGTAAGTGTAAAAGCGAATGTGGAATAAATTCGCTAGATCCAAGATGGTGTGAAGTTATTTGTCGTGTTACACATGGCCAACACGTGACAATATGTTACATGCATTATGGGTCAACAGATTTTATATAAGACAAAATGCACATGAGATGAAAGACACATACTGTTATTAATTTATACTAAGAATAACATTTCACTATGCTATTCATTCAAATGGAAATAATTTATAATATCATATTAAGTTTATTGAATTTTATTTCAAGTACTTCAGTAAGAAACTGGATAAGAGTAAAATTCTACAGAATAAAAATTTTAGTGTAAATATGACCCTTTGTGAAAATTAATTAACTGATATTCTACCTGTTATAGGCTTCCCTCCTGTAGATACTGGTGGATTCCATTGCAAGCTGCAAGTACTTGGGCTGTAACCTGTAATTTCTGGTGTGCTTGGAGCATCTGGGGGATCAAATGGACTCTTTGCTACAACAGGTTTTCCCTCCAAAGGTTCTGATAAGCCATAAATATTCTCAGCCCGAACTCGGAACACATAACGCTTTCCTTCATGCAGTCCCTTTGCAGTGAAAGCAGTTTTGGGACAGAATCCTGGTAAAGCTTTCCAGTTATCCAAACCATACTCTGTCATCTCAATCACATAACCTGGAAAAAATATATTAAATGATATTTCATGATTTCATTACTACCTGAAATATATTTTTGATAAAAATAAATTTACTTGGGCTAGTAAATTATTTTGTGATGATATGGTAGTAACTGCCATACATTAATTAGGAGTAGCAGTATTCAGAAAAACAGTAAATAATGCAGTCAATTTTCCATGCATTCTTGGTCAGCATCTGCAGACAAACACAATGATGTTACTTTATATCATATCATAAAATAAAAGCATGTAACTGTACCAGGCATATCTTTTTCTTCAATAATTACAAATAACTATACAAGCAATTAAGTAAAGACAAACTGAAGACTTCATACTCAAATACACATAAAGTACTCTTTTATTTCTTTTCAATAAGCAATGAGATACTTTCTACAGTGCTTGATAAAATCATAAAATATTCAAATTGTATTCAATTCAATTCAATTCAATTTATTTACATTCTATAAATCCTAAGCAGGTTAGTACCTTTGGATACAGAACATGTCAAAAGGTTACATACATAAGTACAGGCAATTTTAGCTTAAAAATTAATATAACTTAATTTTACATCATTCTCTATTTACATTGAAGTATTCATCTAAAGAGTAGAAGGAATGAGCATGTAGATAATTCTTTAACTCTGATTTAAACTTTTTAGTATCATTGCCCAAGTTTTTAATACTTTGTGGCAGATTGTTGAACACTTTTATGCCAGTAAAGTAGACTCCTTTTTGATATACTGATAAAGTTGATGAGGGTAGGTGGAAGTTATATTTTTGTCTAGTATTCATGTTATAGACATCAGAATTTAATTTGAATTTATCTTTGTTGTAAACAACAAATAAGAGAAGCGATAATATGTATTGTGATTGAAGAGGTAGAATTTTTAATTTCTTAAATAATTCTCTACATGAATCTCTACTTCTACATCCTGTAATGATTCTAATTATATTCTTTTGTATTTTAAAAATTATTACACTATGTGAAGAGTTCCCCCAAAATATTAATCCATAGTTCATAATAGAATGAAAGTAGGCATGGTAAACCATCTTCAATGTTTCCTGTGACATAAAAGGCTTAATTGATCTCATCGCATAGCAAGCTGCATTTAATTTAGGTATAATTTGTTCAATATGTATTTTCCAAGACAGTGTACTGTCTACATGTATTCCAAGGAATTTTGTATCAAGTACTTTACAGATTAATTTGTTGGCATAACTGATGTCCAGATCAATTTGGTGGTTGTTTTTAGTTGTGAATGATATGTAATGGGTTTTATCAAAATTTAATGAGAGTAAATTGGCTTCGAACCATCTGTTTAAGGCTTCAAATACAATATTTATGTCATTTTTAAAGTTGTCAAATTTAGAGTTCTTAAATATTATACTAGTGTCATCTGCATATAGAATTGGTTTAGATTTATCGCTGACTTGTATGTTACTGACTTACATGAAATATACCATTAATACATAATGATTATGATAAAGCATGTGCAAAGCTGCAGAGTGGAGCAAGTACAGCAATCCAAGTCATCAGAACAGTTGAAGCTTGGCTTATCATGAAACTAAATTGTTCAGTCACTACATGTGAGTTCAGGAGTTCCTCATTTCGAAAGAATTGGCTCTCCACACTAAATGTAAATGCTGCAAACGACAGTTTTTAAGCAGAAAATTTTTAATTCAGATTTTGAATAAATGTGATGAATATTTTATAAAAGCAGTGTCTCTTGCAGTGATGCTATGAACAAATGCAAAAAATTATCTTTAATGAAAATACTTGAGAGTTATTCTCTGCTAAATGAGCCAGTGCATAAAACTTCCATCTAATGAATTTGGGTGTATTTTGGTATATCTCCAGAACCTACAACTGTAAAGAGAAATGTCAGTATTTGATACTTTGAGTGAGGGTTTTATAAACTATTGTCATTTCAGAATTTGAATAAAAAATTCTAGGTATAAAACATATTTTCCTATTGCACTGACTTCTAGTTCTACAAATCTTGTGCTGTTAATGTTATATTTAGATCATATAAATTTGTAGTCCAACAGTGAAATTCAACGTAGTTCTTGCAATAGAGTGCTCAACACAACATCTCTCTGTGGCAAAAATATATTGGTTTCAAAAAAATAATACTGAATGCTGTACAAACATTATGTCTCTTCCTACTTTTTGAATTGATATGAAGAGCTTCAGATATTCATAAGCATGTTATAAAACTTGTAAAAACATTCAGCTAAATAGGCCCAAACTCCAAGAATTTTTTAACTTCAGGGTTTTTCACAACAGTGATTGTGCAGACTGTGGTTTTTGTGACACTATGGAGTCCTATGAAAGACTAGAGAGCGTCCCAAGCCATACTGCTGGCTTCCCACCGCGGTGGCCCGGGTTCGAGCCTGGGTCTGAAGTGGGATTTGTGGTGGACAAAGTGGCACTGGGGCAGGTTTCCTCCGAGTACACTGATATATTGGGTTTTTGGACTTTATCCATCGTCCTGGTTTTTAAGATAACTAATAAAAACACGACGTTTCGGAAACTGGATCTGTTTCCGTCCTCAGGTGAAGGAAAACACCTATTCT
>NW_019741976.1:9022-9736 GCF_002891405.2 Cryptotermes secundus | reverse complement strand
TGTTTTTATAATAATCACCCTAACTCAAGAAAAATATGGATAAACCACAAAAGCATAATATATCAGTGTGTTATACACCATCGTCAGAATCCTACAGTAACTACTTCCTCCTAGTACTTCAGTTTCCCTTGCCAGTCTTCATTCCACCAAATTCTACATCATCATGTTTTCCCAGGGCAGGTACAATACGCCAATCAGTGGCCGACATGCTGAGTGGACCCAACTGGACTCAACCCCCCACTATGAAAATAAAAAAAAAAAAAAAAATTAAAAAGAAAGTGTCCCAAGCCATAAAGACCCAATCTGTCTAAATATTTTATTAGCAGAAAGTCTAAATTCATATGGGCCCAGAAAATTATGCAGCTGGGATCATTCATGCACAGGGAAAATCTCTAGAAATATACCTGTAATATCTCCACCTCCATCATCTGTTGGTGGATTCCATGCAAGTGATACACTGTCTTGTGTGGTGTTGGTGTATGAAAGTGGTCCTTTGGGTATTCCAGGCTTGTCCACCACCACAACTTCAATATCTGCTGAGTCCTTACCATAATCATTCTTTGCTGTAATGGTGTACTTTCCTGAATCTTGTCTGGTCGAAGAATCAATACGCAAACTAGTGTTGTCACTTGTGGTTTGTGCCTGCACACATTCACAAGAAATATAACACACACACATGAAATATAACACACACACACACACACATATATATAT
>NW_019741976.1:0-8208 GCF_002891405.2 Cryptotermes secundus | reverse complement strand
AGCAGCAGTGTTGATATGTTATGGCTTTTATGCCTCTAGGCTCCAGCTATGATCACTGACAAACCTGTCCTTTGCATGCCTGACTTGGATAAATGTAGGAGTATACATTTTGATGGAAGCACTTATGGGGTGGGATTTCCATGTTCCAATGATAGGAATGCAGGGACAGTAATGGTGATGGTTGGCAGAGCAAATTGTAGCTTATTATTGGATTTAGACCATTGTGAGGATCAGATGTTTGCCATATGCAGAAGGTTTTGACTTTAATAGTGTAGAAGGAAGGAGAAGGCACATGGAAATTATGCAGTGTTATTTCAGATAAGAAGAAAATATATATTTGCCAAAATTAAAATCAACTTGTTGTGCAGAAGCAGTTTCCTGTAATGAGGGTTGTCTCTATGTGGTAAGTAAAAGTCAACCAACATTTTGGAGGAACATGTGGCCTCCAGGATCAAAGAATAAGACATGCAAGAAACTAGCATGAAGTGGATAGCATCCAGAGAAGGTAGAGGAATATTCCTAGTAAAAGGTGAGTGCACAACTATATACAGTCTTGTTGTTAGGACTTCTTATTTCTAAGGGAAAATTTTGAAAGGAATTTTAAAAATTTGTAAGTGTTCCTTTAAAACGAAATATTAAAAATTTTAATGACTGTGAAGGTTGAGGAATGCATGAAGAACAAAAAAGGGAAAAAAAATCAAAATGGATCACACAAGGGACAAAGGTATCTAGACAGAGGCTGCAACTATTACGTTTGTTAAAAGGAAGATGTCCCTGACAGTTCACACTTTGAAGTAAATATCAGAGAATTTATAAAAAAGTAATTTCTGTTGCCCGTCAAAGAGAAAATGACCGAATTATTAAAAGATCAGTCAAAAATTAAAAAATTCTATGGCAAATAATGAAAAAGGAGCCAGGAAATAATTGTACAGAAATAGAAAATATTTCTTTAGAAATAGACGCTACAAACCCACAGGATGTATCCCAACAATTTAATGAATTTTTGTAAATAGTGTACACAAACTGATACATTTAAATAAAAATTGTAAAATTGACCATGCAACTACAAATGATGTGATATAAAATCCAAATGTGNTTTACAGCAATTCAAACTTTTATTCAAGAAATTCAGAAAACTCTAGATAATAAACAACTGGCATTTGGTATATTTTTGGACCTATCACAGGCTTTTGATGTTCTTAATCATAACTTGCTGCTCGCAAAGTTGGAACCACATGGACTGAGAGGAATATCTCGTGCATGGATGAGATTGTATCTTATGGATAGATCACAGTTTGTTGAAATTCACTATATGGATCAAAAGACTTCTAAAATTAAGACAGTTACCTCTTCCCTTAAAGCAATTAAATATGGTGTACCTCAAGGTTCTGTTTTGGGACCCCTTTTATTCCTATTATTTATAAATGACCTGCCCCGAGTTATACATAATGCAGAGGTAGTACTGTTTGCTGATGATACAAATATATTGATTACGGGAAAAAATATCTTACCATTAAATGAAAAAAATCAAAATGTAAAGAATCAATTAGAAAATTGGTTTTATGAAAATCGTTTAATAATAAACACGGATAAGTCAAAGGTATTATTTTTTTTTCAGGGAAGTGGATCTATTCCAAGTACCAGACCCCTTTTTTATATAAATAATAAGGAGGTGGTGTGTTCAGTGGATGTAAAATTTTGGGGTATTTGCATTACTGAAGATTTAAGTTGGGCAACCCACACTCAATATGTGTCAAAAACTTAGCAAGACTATCTATTTGATAAAATCCCTAAGGGACTCAGTGAGCCAAACTGTTTTAAGAAGTGCGTATCTTGCAAAATCTGAGTCCGTGTTGAAATACGGTATCATTTGGGGGGGGGGGTTGCAAAAGGACTCTGAAGCTCTATTTAAACTGCAGAAAAAATGTGTAAAGGTGGTAAAAGGTGTTAAAAATAGAGTTTCCTGTAGAAATTTGTTTCATGAATTAAAGATTTTAACTGTTACTTCCTTATATATTTTTGAGATTCTATGTTTTATAATAAAAAATAAGATTCATACCACCCAGTATTCTGATGTTCATGGCTATAACACTATTCATAAACACAATTTGTATGTACAATTTTGTAATACTGAGTGTAGCAAGAGAGGGGTGATTAGTATGGGAACCAAAATATTTAATGACCTTCCAATTGAATTAAAGAATGTAATAAATTTTAATGTTTTTAAGAAGAAACTTAAGAATTATTTGTTTTGTAATGTCTTCTATTCTCTTGAGGAATTTTTTAATAATTGTTGACATGGACTGCTTGTTGATAAATCTGTCTGTATGTTTAAAATATTTATTCTTATGTGTCTTTTGGAGTATTTATTATTCTTAAATTAAGTTAAAAAGTACTTTGAAATGTATTACTAAATTATAGTATAGTAGTAATTATAGTAGTATTTTATGATCTCAGTAGTATTATTTAACATATCTGTATATTGACTTGGTACCTTGTACTGTTTTTATTTATGTGTTTTGTCTGACTTCTCCACATCCTCTGAATGTATTTCTAGTATTGGATTTATGGAAATGAAGACTACTACTACTAAATAGTGATAAATCACTCTGTGTATGTAATGTTATTTTTTAGTTATGTTATTTTTGATGTGAAGTTGTTATTATTTGACATGTCCAACTGTAACTGTCTACAGCTATGGATGAAATAAATAATAATAATAATAATTATAATGATTATCTCAATTAAACTGCATTCAATTTATTCCATTAAATTCCTAACAAATGTTATAGCCAAGAAAATTCTAATACTGCTGATTTTTATGTACTACTTCACTTCTCAAAAAATTACTGAAGATAATATTTCATATTTTTCTTTCCCTTATGCTATGCCATCTCCCTGACTCAATTACAGCCCTGGTGGTAAGATACTCAAACAACTGCATAAGATGATAACAGATAAATAGGCTTAATATTTAAAATGCCGACAAACAATATGACGATAAATCTTTCATACTATGTCTTTCTGCATGAAGGGGACTTACTTCAGACGAGACTTACCAAAATCCTGTTGGTTTCTGGGAGTTTAACAGAGTTTTTAGTCCAGTCAACAACAGGAATAGGAGCTCCTGATAAAGGAATTTGGATATTAATTGGCTCTCCAGCACGCACTTTGATCTTCTTACCAATAAGACCGTCCAAATACAGTTTTGGTTTTTCTGGAAGATAAACTTTACTTAGTACAAGAAGATATTAAAACCACAAAAAAGAGACTGATTTACAGAATAAGTACACTTAATTCAGAAAACATGATGAAATATACCTCTCATAGGCTTAGCTGTGATAGCTGCTGATGTGTCACTAGGTTTGCCATGGCCAGCAGCATTGATGGCTGTAACACGGTATTCATACTGGCGACCCTCTAGCACGTGGTCATCATAATACTCAAGATGCTGAAACATTGTCCATCATGTTTCACTACTGACATAATTAATATCTGCAACTCATATAAATTAAAATAAATGTTCAAAAAGAGATATTCTACAGTCAGAAACTTTCATACAACATTAATATAAAGTACTATTTGAAGGAAGACCTATACACTATGAGTGCTGGAAACTAAGTGTTGTTAACTGGCCTTCATATTAAAAGTAGTATGCAATTCTCTCAATGTCTTGATGAAGTTTCAAGCATACAGAATATGTAATATATAATATAATTAAATAATCTATAATGTTGCTGGAACAGAAAAAATAGATTCAAAATTGCTGGGCTGTGTCAAAAAATATTACGAGCAAATATCATTTTAAATGGGGGTTACATGTTTCTTCTGTACAGTTCTCCAAATCTGAATATCTGCTTTGTTGAAACTATTAAATGCATTGCAACTCTGATAACACATTGTGAATGTGCCATACACTATTAATTCATAATTTTCATACAAGTCATACTTACTTTTGTATTTCAATTCATTTGAGAAAAGTTCAAGAAAATTTCTGCTATTTATCTTAATACCTTCACTGGGTCCTTGTTGAGCTTGACCCAGCGACCTGTCATGCGTTCTCTCCTCTCCACATCATAGCCAATAATTGGAGAACCACCATTGCTAATGGGAGGTTTCCACTTGATTTTTATATGGTCTTTATCAGTATCAACAGCTTCAGGGCGACCAGGACGTCCAGGAACATCTGTAATGCGATTTTTTTCATAAATCACTGTATATTTACAGATGTCAGTTCATTTATCAGTATAATATCCTGTTTGCAGAGTTACTGTTGAATTATAAACAATTTCTTAAGTCACTAAATTTTCTCTGGCTTCATTTTCAGTTGTCACAAATTATCTGACTGAATATTGCAGTGTTGGTGCTAGCACTCCTGACTTGTACTGGGGTACTTTTTCGAATCCTGTTCAGGATATTAGCCATCTCGACAGAGATTTCTTGTGGTCTTATTCAGTATCCCCAGGAAAATGCTGAGACAGTATAGTAAAATGGCAAGACACTTCCTTGAATACCCTTCCCAACTAATCTTTCAGAACTCCATTTGAAAATTTATACCCAACGTAATTGAAAGGCTTGACTAAATAAGCAAAGAAGCAACCTACTTGATTAAGAAGACTTTTTTAATTTTCAACACAGATTTCTTTGTTTAACTGAGTCAAACAAGTAAGTTTTATAGAATGCTGTTAATTGGTAAACATTTCATATGATTTTATACCACAACCCACCAAACTGACTCTTTGCAACAACTGGTTTCTGTGTGTTGAGAGGATCAGAGCGACCTTGGAGATTCTCAGCAGATACTCGGAACTCATATTTGGTGCCTTCCAGAAGGCGCGGGACAGTTGCATGATTATATTTTGGATTTACAAAACTGACAGCTGGTACCCAACCACCACCATGTGTCAGGTCTCTCTTCTCAATTACATAACCACTGAAACAAAAGAGAACCATCAATAAATACATAAACAAATGTAAGTTGACAGTCAAACTAAATACCTTCTAAAATACAATGCCCCTACTTGTTTCAACAGGGTCACATTTTATTTAGAGTTTTCATAAACTGAGCTGGCATTCTGCAACAAACCTACTTTCCACCAGGAAGAGAATAATAGAAACTGATCTCATCTGAAACATGTCAAAATTACATAAACAACTTACGTAATCTCACTACCACCATTGTCACTTGGTGGTTTCCATGACAAGGTTACACTTGATCCTGTGATTTCCTCATACTCAAGTGGAGCTTCTGGAGGTGAAGGTCGATCTAAAACAGAAGTCATTATTTTAGCTATTTCTTTACTATTCAATATATTATTCTTTAATTGTACATAAGAGTCAGCCTAAGACAGTGAAATATAATATTATACTGCCTATACTTATCTATCCCACAGTGCAAAATTTCACAAGTATGAATATACAGCAGAGCTTAGCTTTCTGATTCATAATTACTGACTCAACAATTTGCACACCACCTACCAGCTAAAATGATTTGATGTATCTGTATTTAATCCACTACAGATGAAGAGACCAGCTAGTTGTTAGTCAGTCAGAATGGGACTTCTTTTCATGCCACCTACCTACTTGATTGATTTAAGATATTCACTTTAAAGTTACTATTGCTGAAGAGACTGGCTTGTTGTTAATAAATCAGTACGGTATTTCTGTCAACATACACCATCAACTATAACAGACCAATCTTCAAGCAGAAAGTATAAACATGAAAGCTGCTGTTTTAAGGTTATGTGAGGATTTTATAATGGGATTTTATGTGCAACTGCATTTGTTACCAAAGAGACATGGCATTTCCAGCAAGTTGTTTTCTGGACGGTCTTGACACATAGAAGGTTTATGTGCAAATTAGTATTTCCTGAAATCTGAATGATAAATAGTACAAGACCAATCATTTGGAAATATAGATTGTCACTGAACCCCCACATGGTTCTTAACTTCTTTAGTTTTTACTTTAGATTTTCCTTATTCTTGTGTTCTTTATTTTAATGGCCAACAAACTATAGTGGACTTATGAGACCATTAGACTCATAATTCAGATGAATGTTGCATGTCTTACAGATATTTCACCAATTGCCTGAGCAATTATTCACTCAAAAATATCCATTATTACAAAATATCTAATCTCTACTGAAACATTTAATAAAATACTACTGAGATTCAGTATGATATTTATAGTTTATTCCATAATATTAACAAAATTATTTTATTTGTAAAGTTTATATTTTTACAGTGATTCTTAAAAATTTTGGAGGATTTTCTTCTGGGCTCTGATGCCATAGAATATTTGAAAATATTTCCAGTATTTCAGAGGAACACAGAGTACAAATTTTCAGGCAATAACTAATGACAACGGATGAAATCCTATTTATATAGGAAATGGCATGCAGGTGTCAGACTGCATGGAGAACATGAACAACAAGCATCTTGGTCAAATGACTGGGAAGTATTGACATCAGCATTTTGGTCAAAAGTTTTGGCTGCATTGACATTTCCACCTTGGCTAAAAGATTATGATGCACTAATAACAGCTTGGATTACAACATCAGTGAAGCACCTGTGATTGTGCTATATCAGAACACATGGAAACAAACATACAGAGGCTGATTCCTCAGTAAAAATTTGAGCCAACCATTCATGAATGATGATAAGAAAGAAGCCACACACAGAGAGAAAAGATATCAGCTGTCCTCATTAGGGAACTGATAGTGCCCTCTGTTCCTCTTTTACTGACACCTGATTCTCTGGAGCTTGAAGGACCATTCCTATATTCTACAGCATTCAATGTCATTTCATATTGTAATGTGTATAGTTAGGCAATGGCGTGATAAACACCTTCTCGTTTAAGTACTTGGCAACAATATATGATCATTGCTAGGTAATGACTAAGTAAACATGTTAACANGCTTGACTAAATAAGCAAAGAAGCAACCTACTTGAATAAGAAGACTTTTTTAATTTTCAACACAGATTTCTTTGTTTAACTGAGTCAAACAAGTAAGTTTTATAGAATGTTGTTAATTGGTAAACATTTCATGTGATTTTATATCACAACCTACCAAACTGACTCTTTGCAACAACTGGTTTCTGTGTGTTGAGAGGATCAGAGCGACCTTGGAGATTCTCAGCAGATACTCGGAACTCATATTTGGTGCCTTCCAGAAGGCGCGGGACAGTTGCATGATTATATTTTGGATTTACAAAACTGACAGCTGGTACCCAACCACCACCATGTGTCAGGTCTCTCTTCTCAATTACATAACCACTGAAACAAAAGAGAACCATCAATAAATACATAAACAAATGTAAGTTGACAGTCAAACTAAATACCTTCTAAAATACAATGCCCCTACTTGTTTCAACAGGGTCACATTTTATTTAGAATTTTCATAAACTGAGCTGGCATTCTGCAACAAACCTACTTTCCACCAGGAAGAGAATAATAGAAACTGATCTCATCTGAAACATGTCAAAATTACATAAACAACTTACGTAATCTCACTACCACCATTGTCACTTGGTGGTTTCCATGACAAGGTTACACTTGATCCTGTGATTTCCTCATACTCAAGTGGAGCTTCTGGAGGTGAAGGTCGATCTAAAACAGAAGTCATTATTTTAGCTATTTCTTTACTATTCAATATATTATTCTTTAATTGTACATAAGAGTCAGCCTAAGACAGTGAAATATAATATTATACTGCCTATACTTATCTATCCCACAGTGCAAAATTTCACAAGTATGAATATACAGCAGAGCTTAGCTTTCTGATTCATAATTACTGACTCAACAATTTGCACACCACCTACCAGCTAAAATGATTTGATGTATCTGTATTTAATCCACTACAGATGAAGAGACCAGCTAGTTGTTAGTCAGTCAGAATGGGACTTCTTTTCATGCCACCTACCTACTTGATTGATTTAAGATATTCACTTTAAAGTTACTATTGCTGAAGAGACTGGCTTGTTGTTAATAAATCAGTACGGTATTTCTGTCAACATACACCATCAACTATAACAGACCAATCTTCAAGCAGAAAGTATAAACATGAAAGCTGCTGTTTTAAGGTTATGTGAGGATTTTATAATGGGATTTTATGTGCAACTGCATTTGTTACCAAAGAGACATGGCATTTCCAGCAAGTTGTTTTCTGGACGGTCTTGACACATAGAAGGTTTATGTGCAAATTAGTA
>NW_019741975.1:111734-111915 GCF_002891405.2 Cryptotermes secundus | reverse complement strand
CGGTCTGACAACATGGTTGAGAGCTAGTTGAGAAAGTTGTTTTGGTGGATCACCGATTGAGTGTGGAAAACATTGCTTCCAAAGTTGGCATTTCCATGGGATCTGTGCACACAATCCTGCGTGAAGACCTGCGAATGCAGAGAGTGTCCTCCAGGTGGGTGCCACAAATGCTGGCGGACGA
>NW_019741975.1:94646-109686 GCF_002891405.2 Cryptotermes secundus | reverse complement strand
ATAGACCAAAAACAACTGGAGAATGTGAAATGTTTTAAATATTTGGGTAGCTTGTTAACAGATGATGGAAGGTGTACTTGTGAAATTAAATCTAGGATTGCCATGGCAAAAGCTGCATTTAGCAAGATGAATAATCTTTTTACCAGCAAATTGGAAATAAATTTGAGGAAGAAACTAGTGAAATGCTACATTTGGAGCATAGCTCTGTATGGGGCTGAAACATGGACACTTAGGGCAGTAGATCAGAAACATCTGGAAAGTTTCGAAATGTGGTGTTGGAGAAAATCAACTGGATCGATTATGTGAGAAATGAAGAAGTGTTAATTACAGTCGGTGAGCAGAGGAATATCCTACACGAAATAAGAAAACGGAAGGCTAATTGGATTGGTCATGTTTTACGCAGAAACTGCCTTCTAAAAGAAGTTATTGAAGGAAAGATAGAGGGGAGGATAGAAGTGACAAGAAGACGAGGAAGAAGACGTAAGAAGATGCTGGATGACCTTGGGGACAGAAGAGGATACTGTCATTTGAAGGAGAAAGCTCTAGATCGCATTAAGTGGAGGAAGTGTTTTGGAAGAGACTGTGGAACTGTCGTCTTGACAGACTACTGATGATGATGAAAATGATGATGATGATGATTCCACATCCTAGAGTCACTGTGACCAACTTTGGATTTGTGGAATGTAATGTAATGTAATGTAATGTAATGAATATTATAATCATGTACTTAATTAATAGACATATTTCAAGCACTTCAGAACAATAATGAACTATATCATGACAGACATAAGTCATTTTGAGATTCCATACCTGTTAAGTATTAACCACAGACCATGNATGTAATAATACTTTTCAAAATTACAATGTTATTAACCATTTAAAATACTTTTCATAAAAATATAATAAGTCAGATTATATAAAAAACTAAAAGTTACTGTGTAAAACAAGATAAAACTGATGTTATACAACGTCGAATCAGTTGTTGATATTTTACTTTGCATACGTTTCCATGGACAAATTGGAAATTCAATAGGCCCTTAGTTTTTGCTCATTTGACTCGTCTCTCCTGCCTAGTTGTGCGGACCTGTGAGCTCCTCAATTTTAGCACTAAATAACGGTTTATTTTCTTCAATATTAAAAATTAAGTGTTTATCTTATCAAATAAGTGGCTGATAGTTAACCTCATACTTTATTTTTCTATAGTGAACGTTTTCTTCCTTTGTTCTACATACTCTTGTACCACGCTTAGTTCATAGGCCATTTTCAGCCATATTGTAAACATTTTGCAGAACTTTTTATATATCCAACGATTCAAAAACGACATCTTTTACTTACAGCTGCTGTAAGATTGAACAGTACTAATTTTAGAGTAGTGTTATTGTTATTTTGTGTCTTTATTTAATCTGATTTGTATTTATGTAAGTGTGCTGGTAGGCCTAACCAAAAAAGTGGCGTTTGAAAATATAGTTAATAGTATAGTCAAGTGCATTACATTTTATAGCTTTTGTTAGAATAATACTTGGTTCAGCGAAGTGTATTGTAATTTTATAACTTAAAGTGGTTTATTTTGTATTTTATTTACGTGCCGGTAGGCCTAACCTACAAAAAGAGTGTGTGAACCTGTCTAATCGTAATATAGTGAAGTTTAGAGTGGACTGTAAGCTATTTGTACCAGCACCTATATATCTTGTAGGATTTAGATACATAAAAATATTTGTCATTGTCCTTAATTTTTCAGTTAATACCAGGTGTGAGTGATAATGGGCACAAAAGGTAGTGACTTATCAGGGAAATGTGGGGCCTGCAGGAGAAAGGTTAGCCAGGGGATAGGGTGTGAGGATTGTGGCCAGTGGTTTCATCGGGAGTGTGCTGGTATAAACAGTGAACTGGCCTTATTGCCTTGGTACTGCAACTCCTGTGTACAAGCCACGGTAATAAAGAAGCAAGACAAGACAATCTTGAGTTTGAGTAGGGATCTTGAATTTGCAAAAACTGAGATTAGCCTCTTAAAAGAGGAAATAAATTTAGTAGATAATTATCCTGAAGAATTTACGACTGTATCGAACTCCCGAAGGAAACATAAGATTGTTTCCTCCTCATTAGATAGTAAGTTTACTTTAACTAATCGATTTGAACCTTTAGCTATGCTAGAGCCTCAAACTGATGGTAACTCTGTAGACCAGCCAGCCAGTGCTGAATCTAGTTATAAGCCTATATTTAAGGCAAAGCCTAAACATCAGATTCTTGTACTTGGTAGCCGTCATGGTAGGGGTATCGGACAGAGGCTTCAAAATGCTATTGGAGATGGATATGCTGTGTCCAGCATATTCAAGCCCAATGCTGACCTGAGGAGTGTCACTGGAGACACAGAAAATTTGTGTAAGATCTTAATAAAGATCAGGTAGTTATAGTTGGGGGGCCAGGAAACAGTTTAGATAGGAACCTCAATTACCAAATTGAGAATGACATAAGTGACATGGCTCAAAAAACCAGTCACACCAATGTGAAGTTCGTTGGTCTTCTCTGGCGATATGACAAGCCATGGATTAACAGGTGGGTAAGGGATGTTAATCTTCAACTTGAGCGTTCACTTATGGGGACTGGCAGGACTCACATTGATGGGATTGATGTCTCTTCAATAATGAGGAATGAGCATACTGTCCATGGTCTGCATCTTAATCCTCGAGACAAGGACAAGCTCATGCGACTCACTGCAGAGAGCTTTAAGGTCAGACACATTCCAGTTGTCATGGGTGTTCAGAATCCTTTTTTAGGTTAAACATTGCAAGTAAGGTTTACCAAGTAAAACAAATTGCAAAAGAAAATAATCCTTCAGCCAGTAATAAATACCAAGAAATAGAAATCAAAAAAGGAAATAACAGCTCAATAAAATCAATACAAAACAAAGTACTAAGAGTATTCCATCAGTATATAAGAGAACTGAGAAATAAATCAAATGAATTAATAAGCTTCATGCATTCAAGTCTCCTGCACATACTGTGCCTTACTGTATATCATATGAAGCAGCTGGAATTGGAACATTTTCACATAGAAAATTATACTTTAGGAGCTAGATATTGTAGACAAACGCTAGAGAAAGGAGGAGTGAGTATTTTTGTACATAAAAACGTGAAATTTACTAAAATAAATTTAGAATATTATTGCAAAGATCAGGTTCTAGAAGCCTGTGCTTTAACTTTAGACTATTTTTTCTGATATTTGTATACTCACTTTATATAGAGCCCCATCTGTGAATTTTGATCAATTCTTAGATAGATTAGAAACCATCCTCAATGTACTGCATAGTCCAAAAGTTGAATTTCTAATTTGTGGTGATATAAATGTAAACTATCTCATCGATAGTAGTAGGAAACTAAACTTAGCTTCTTTGTTACTATCTTACAATCTCTCCAGTACTGTTAACTTTCCCACAATAATTCAAAATAACTCTAGGTCAGCGATAGATAATATATTCATTGATAACTCAAAAATAACAGACTGTACTGTAGGATCCTTTATAAATGGCTTGTCTGATCATGAGGCCCAACTCATAGAAATAAATAATATTGTGACATGTTGCACAATGGAGTACAAACCCTCCCTACCCAGCAGTGAGGTGGCAGATGAGTCAGCGCTCCGTCCCCCCCCCCGGTCCGCGGTGACGTTAACGCGCAACGCCACAATTGCTACGTACCCGTAAACAACTTCCAACAGCGTTGCTACGTAACAGGCAAACACTGCAACTATATAAGAGAGCTGCACTGCCTGCGAGTTGAGTCTAAAGCGTATCAGTCGCCGAAGTGAGTTCTCCAGACAGCAGTTAAAGAGTTAAAGTGTATCAGCGGCCAAAGACAGTTATCAAGGCAGCAGTTACGAGTTACGAGTGGGCCAGGAAAGAGTGTGCAGTCTAATATTTGTAATACTGCAGATAGCAGTAATTGTAGATCTGTAAATTATGTGATTGTAAGAGCGAATGTGAAATAAAATTCGCTATAGTCAGTACGGCGTGAAGTTATTTGTAGTGTTATATACACCCAAAACGTGACAATAGTAACCTTCAGCCCAGTAATCAACAATATAAAACAGTAAGGAAAATCAACAAGCATACGATGGCAGATTTTGTCACAAAATTAAGTAATGAATCTTGGGACACTGTATTTGACAGCAGTGATATTGATTCTAAATTTAATTGCTTTCTGAACAGATACTTGAGGATCTTTTATTCAAGCTTTCCCTTAAAAACAGTAAAAAAATGAAATTAAAACAAAAGCACCTGGATAACTGTTGGAATAAAAACTTCATGTAAACACAAAAGACATCTATATTTGACCAGTAGGGACAGTAATGATCCAAGACTAAAAAGTCACTACAAAATGTATTGTAAAATCTTGTCGAAAGTCATTAAAGAAGCCAGACAGAATAATTACAACCAAATTCTAAAATCAAACAAAATTAAAACCACCTGGGATATTGTGAAAGTTGAATCAGGAAAGAAAACTGTTAATGAAGATGCACAAAGTTTGAATATTGAAGGAAAGTCTACTAATAATCCACAAGCTATTGCGAGTGCATTTAATGAATACTTCCTCTCATTAGTTGAGAAAACATATCTTTAATAATAATAATAATAATAATAATCCAATATACTATCTGTCACATTCCTTTAATAGTTCATTTCCAAATATAAATCTCAAATTCTCAACAAGGAAGGAAATTCAAAACATTATTAAATCCCTTAAGCCCAAATATTCACATGGATATGATGAAATTTCTACCAATTTATTTAAAGCAAGCTCTGTTTACATCAGTTCACTAAAGCAGATGGTGCCGAGTGTGGTCCAGGGTGCTGTAGCTAAGGGTGGTAATGATATGTGTCCACGGTGTAAAAGCACAAAAGTTATAAGTAATTATGGGGATAATTATTATAACTCAAGGATTAACGTGGACAGAAAGGAATTATTTAAAATTTATGAAGATATCAAGGAACTAAGTGGCCAGATAAAGGTGGTCGTAGGTAGTCCGGTGGAAGAGGTTATGAAACATAAAATTGATGTGATTTTAGAAAAAATGGACAGCATGGTTGAGGATTATACAAGAAGTGAAGAGGATAATTCGGGTATGATGGAAGCGATGAAAGGGAAGAAAGAAAAATCCATAAAGGACACCCAGCAGCGTGATGTGTATACGATTCCAGTCATCGGTAATAGATATGAATTATTGATGAATCAAGAGGAAGTGTATGAAGATGAACCTCATGATCCACAACATCAGTGTTTGCATGATGAAATGGTTATCAAGAAGAAGATGTGTAGGAATAATGGTAGGAGAGTTTTAATTTTTGGCGATAGTTACACAAAAGGTATGTCAAACGAACTGCAACATAGGCTGGGAAAAAGCTTTGAAGTGTTAGGCATAGTCAAACCGGCGGAAAATATGAATGAGATAATTAAAACAGCAAAGGTAACTGTAAGCTCTTTTACAAAAAATGATGTGTGTATTATATGGGGAGGGACTCAAGATATAGCTAAAAATGAAGGGGAAAATGGCCTGCGGCAATTGAAAGATTTTGTAAGTAGACATAATCACACTAGACTGGTACTAATAAACTAATAAATGTACCTCATAGAGATGACCTCCAGGAAACTTCCTGTGTAAACAGTGCAGTAAAAAAGTTTAATAGGAAACTGATGAAATATAAGAAAGCTTTTTCAAATTTACAGGTGCTTGAAGTGGGAAACGGTAGGGAATTGTATACAAAACATGGCTTGCATTTGAATGTAAAAGGTAAAGAGGTCATGGCAGATAAAATGGTGGAAGTGATAAGAGATATCTTAAATGTGATTAAAGTAGTTCCAATTGAGATGAAATGGAAAGAAGAAGAGTGCAGTGGAGCTATTAACTTAGGTAAAACAGCGAAGGTGATGAATGTATCGAATGTGGAAGCCATCAAAAATAATGGGCAAGCAAATAAGGACCAAGGAAGGGTTAATGTGATGGGGGACAAGCAGATAGAGCTTCAGACAAAACGACTCCGCAAAGCACCAATAAAAAGAAGCGCAGATTTTTTATGGACAGAACTAAACAAACCATAACTAACCAAAAAGGTGAAAGTGGAGTTTGGTCGAACCTAAAGGAACAAAGCATTGTAATTTTACATCATAATGTGCAAAGTTTATTAAATAAGCAAATAGAATTATCAGTTCATTTAAGTACTAGTCTAAAAAATGTAGACGTCCTGTGTTTTACTGAACATTGGTTAACAGAAGACCAATTAGATATGATAGTGATAAATAAATTCAAATTGGTTAGCAAATTCTGTAGGAAGGACAGAAAAAACGGAGGATCCTGTATATTTGTAAACAAAGAGTTGAAGACTAGAGAAATCACTTTTCTTAATGATCTGTGTTATGAAAATCATTTTGAGATATCTGTAGTTGAAATTGTAGAATACAAGTGGTTATTGGTTTGTATATATAGATCTCCTCATAGTGATGTGTGTATGTTTTTGGACAAACTTGAAACACTTGTTGATAGAGTTTATTAAAAAAAAAAACTTATAATTTGTGGAGATTGGAATATAAATTTACTCCAGGAGAATGAACAAGTTAGAATGCTTGGAAATATTTTGGCATCCTATGATCTAATAAATACAGTTACTATTCCAACAAGAGTTACAAGTAGTTCAGAATCCTTAATAGATTTAATGGTTATTAATAGACAGTTTAATAAGAATGATACAAAGGTTGTAGACTTGGGTTTTTCAGACCATTTGGCTCAGATTCTAAAGTTGTATGTAGACTTACGTAAGGTTGATTTAAAAAAGGTCTTGCAAAGAAAATACTCTAAAGAGAATGTAGATAAGTTCACAGATATCTTAAATAATGAATCATGGGAGGAAATTTGTATGGAGAAGAATGTGAATGAACTTTATAAATTATTTTTTATATCATTTTAATAGAGTATTTTCAGTGAAACTAATAATGAAGAAAAACAACAAGAATAATGCATGGATATCCAGAGGAATAAAGGTTTCCTGTCAAAAAATGCGGTTTTTAAATAAATTGAAACAAAGGATGTCACTTTCAAGGAATGCGCTGGGGTATATTAATAGATATCATAAAATTTATAAATGAGTTATTTCAGAAGCCAAAAAAAGACAAAATGACAGACAGATAGTAAATGGTGCTAACCCAAATAAAGTGATGTGGCAAATTATTAATAAAAAAATGGGAAAATCAGGGAAAACTAATCAGGATATTTGGTTACAAATTAATTCAAAGATGATATATCACCCGCAGAAGGTGGCAGATACTTTGAATTCGTATTTTATTGACAAGGTAGAAGAACTAGTGGAAAAGAACAGGAGTAAGGGTAGTGGAAGATCAGTACAAAAAGTCGTAGTAGACAATTCAGAGTCTATGTATTTTTTTCCAACTTCTGAAAAAGAAATAGTCTCAATAACATCTAAATTAAAAGGAAAATCCTCTTCAGGAGTAGATGAAGTCCCAGATTTTTCAGTAAAAGCATGCATTACATATATAAAAAAACCTCTTAGGTTTATATTTAATGAATCTATAAATCAAGGGGTATTTCCTGATTTTCTGAAAATAGCTAAAATTAGACCAGTCTTTAAGAAGGGTAATAGACAAGAAATTAGTTACTATAGACCTATATCGGTTATATCAATATTCTCTAAAATCTTAGAAAAAATAGCGTATAATAGACTGGTATCTTTTATTAGTAAATTTAAGATTTTAACAGTAAATCAGTATGGGTTTCAAAAAAATAAGCTGACTATATCGGCGTGTCAGACATTGTTAATATACAGGAAGCTCTGGATAGGAGGTTAACTGCAGTTGGTATATTTTTCGATCTTTCAAAAGCGTATGATGTTATAGATCATGATATTCTGCTAGAAAAACTTGATCATTATGGAATAAGAGGAAAAATTAATGATTGGTTAAAATCCTATCTGAAAATGCGTTCTCAGTATGTTGAAATAACATCTAATGATAATAAGTACTCGAGAAATCGGTTTAGTTCGATAAGGAGGAATACAGAATTTGGAATTCCACAAGGGTCTACATTGGGCCCGCTTTTGTTTCTTTTATACATAAATGATTTACCCCAACATATAACAAATGGGGAGGTTGTTCTCTTTGCAGACGATACCAATATATTGGTTACTGATAAAGATAAAAGCATCCTTCAAGATAAAATAAGAGAATTATGATCCAACTGGAATCTTGGTTTTCAAAAAACAATATGATTATAAATAATGATAAGACTAAAGCTATGTTATTCCAGTTAAAGAAACCGCATGACATCTCAGGGCCAGATATTATTTTTAATAATATAAAAATTAAGTATACATCTCAGTTTAGATTTTTAGGTATTAATATAACTCAAAATCTCAAATGGAGTGTACATATTCAGTCCTTGTGTTCAAAATTGAATAAGGTATGTTATATTATTAAATCTTTGAAAGATGAGGTAAGTCTACATATACTCAGGAATATATACTTTGCCAAATTTCAATCGTTGGTAAGTTATGGGTTGATTTTTTGGGGAGGAGAAAATGAAAGTATTAAAGTCTTTAAAATACAAAAAAGGATGCTTCGTTTCATGAAAGGTGTAAATAACAGAGTGTCATGCAGACCTTTATTTAAAGAATTGAAGATTTTAACTATTACGTCCTTGTACATCATAGAGGTGTTGTGTTATTTTAAGAGATATAATATATACACTATGAGAAATACTGATTTATACGAGTATAATACTAGGAGGAAAGATGATCTTCATGTACAACAATGTAACACATTTGTTTTTAAGAAAAGTGTTATTAATGTGGGCATTAAATTATAAAATATACTTCCTTTGGAAGTTTGAAAGTCAAAGGGATGTAATGAATTTAAACATAAATTAAAATTATTTTTATTTGATCGTCCTTTCTATACATTGAATAAGTTTCTTCAACAGGGACATGAGGAAGCATAGCAAGGTTTTTTTAATTAACAAAAAAAAAAAAAGAGAAGAAAAGGGCATTGTAGTAGTTATTGTTATATTTTTAAAATTCTTAGTGATGTTGAAAGGCAAGTACAGTTTTATTTTTAGTCTAATACATTCTCGGATTATAGAGCTTTTAACAATGATGTATTTAGTGAGTTGACTTGTTCAAGTGTTGCAGTTGTAACAGTATGAATGCAAATAAATATGAATATGAATTGAATCATTTGTGTAATAAATCTTTATCGCCAGGGATTTTTCGGCAATGCTTAAAATACACTGTAGTGAAACCACTTTTTAAAAAGGTGAGAGAAAATGCATTTCTAACTACAGACCAATATCTATACTGACTTCATTCTCAAAAGTCTTTGAAAAAGTTACATATAACAGATTACCTGAACACTTAAATTCTAACAACATATTAGTCAAAGAACAGTTCGGATTTAGGAAAGACAAAAACACAGAAAAAGCAACCTATGAACTAACCAATGATATTTTAAATGTTCTCAATAACAGATTAATAGTGGAAGGGATTTTCTGTGATTTAGCAAAAGCTTTTGATTGTGTAAATCATGATATCTTACTATCGAAATTAAATTTCTATGGAATAACTGGCAAAGCTAATGAATGGCTCAAATCATACCTCAAAAATAGGTACCAAAGAGTGGAGATAAAAAGTAAAAAATTCCAGTTCTAATGCATTTTCAAACTGGGGAATCATAAAACATGGTGTTCCACAGGAATCAATTTTGGGCCCCTTGCTTTTTCTTCTCTACATAAATGATCTATCAAAAACCATCAATAATAAATCTAAACCAATTCTATTTGCAGATGACACTAGTATAATATTTAAGAACTCTAAAATTGAAGACTTTAAAAATGATATAAATTTTGTATTTGAAGCTTTAAATAGATGGTTCGAGGCCAATAAACGCTCACTAAATTTTGATAAAACCCATTACATACCATTCTTAACTAAAAACAGCCACCAAATTGATCTGGTCATCAGTTATGCCAAGAAATTAATCTGTAAAGCACCTGATACAAAATTCCTTAGAATACATGTAGACAGGACACTGTCTTGGAAAATACATATAGAACAAACTACACCTAAATTAAGTGCAGCTTGCTATGAAATGAGATTGATTAAGCCCTTTATGCCACAGGAAACCCTGAAGATGGTTTACCATGCCTACTTTCATTCTATTATGAACTATGGATTAATATTCTGGGGGAACTCTTCCATTTTCCATTGGCGCTACAGCCCTCATTTGGGCCTAGGCCTACCTCCATGAAACTCTCCGTTTCACTTCGGTTTACTAGATCTTAGACATACGGTAGGACTCCTTGGGCAGGTGATCAGCTCTTCACAAGGCCCATACCTGTACACAAACAAAGAAAAATGCACACAAACATCCATGTCCTGAGTGGGATTCGAACCCACGATCCCGGCTTCTGAGCGAGCGAAGACAGTGCATGCCTTAGACCGCTTGGCTACCGTGACGGGCGGGGGAACTCTTCACATAGTGTAAAAAATTTTAAGATACAAAAGAATATAATTAGAATCATTACAGGACATAGAAGTAGAGATTCATGTAGAGATTTATTTAAGAAATTAAAAATTCTACCTGTCCAATCACAATACATACTATCGCTTCTCTTATTTGTTGTGTACAACAAAAATAAATTTGAATTACATTCCAATATCCATAACATGAATACTAGACAAAAATATAACTTCCATCTACCTTCATCAAACTTATCACTATATCAAAAAGGAGTCTACTTTTCTGGCATAAAAGTGTACAATAGTCTCCCACAAAGTATCAAAAACTTGAGTAATGATACTAAACATTTTAAATCAGAGCTGAACAAATATCTGCATGCTCATTCCCTCTACTCTGTAGACGAATACCTCAATGTAAATAGAGAATGTAAAATTAAGCTATATTAGTTTAAGATAAAATTACTTGTACCAGTAGGTATTATTTTGACTTCTTCTATATCCAGAGGTATTAACCTACTTAGGGTCTATGGAATGCAAATAAATTCAATTCAATTCAAAACACCTTACCTTTCCTCTTCCCCATTTTACTGCATTAAATTATATGAAACACAAAAACTTGAAATTATGAACAAATCACAGATTAATTATATGATCAGCAGTCATCAAATTAAAAACAGGGAATTATAAAAAATCACAAACTACTTAAATAATAAATTCATCATCATTTTTGTTGTCTTCATCACCATCATCATTTATCTTTATATGGAAACCATGTATGAGACTCATTAACCCATTTCACTGCTTGCATAAAGAAATCCTGGTGCTTAAATATTTACTGAAAATAATATAATAGAACAACAAAGCAAAATGACACAACTATCAGCATATTATTTGATATCGGCTGTTTGCAGTGCAGCGTATATCCAAAATGTAATTTTCTTATCACTGGCACTCCAATGTACCTCAGATAACTTCAGCTCTAGAGAAAAAGTTCTGAGGAGTATAATTAGTATGTCTGGTACACTTACCACACATTGCTAAAAACAGAAGTCCAGTGGACCATGCTTGGGTAAATGGGATGACTAAAATTTGGTCCTTCTCTACTAACACACTTATTCAGAAACTGGACATTCAATAACTGCTACACAAAGAAATCATCTGCAAAGTGCACAAACCTGCTACAAAACATACTGCCCCTCAAACTTGGAAAAGCACCACTTTCTAGCATGACCAAATACACACTATCATTTAGTACTTCCTTAGGTGAACCTCTTTTGTGTTCTAGGCATATGATAAATTGACTAGAACACCAAATTTGACAGTTACACCCATTTAACTTCTTAGAACTGTGGAGTGCTACTCCAGATTTCCATCTCCATACACATCAACACAGAATACTCAAAGCGAGTCATCTATCAGCTTCAATTTGTGCTTTACCAGTTGCCGCTTATAACATAATTACAGGGTCTATTTTTGTTATTGCTACTGGGGTGGGACTAAGTCCCTTGTACTGCGGCCACTTCTGGCCTATTGTACCAGCCCCAGATGATAGGTGAGGGTGATTGTGGAGCAACTGCTGGAATGAAGATTGGCAGGGGAAACCGAAGTACTCGGAAAAAAACCTGCCCCGGCGCCACTTTGTCCACCACAAATCCCACTTGACCAGACCCGGGATCAAACCTGGCCTGCCGCGGTGGGAAGCCAGCGACTAACCACTTGAGCTATGGCGCAGCCCTTACAGGATCTAAGTACACACCCATTAAAATGTGGCAATATAACTGCAACATTTTAGCAAATCTGTACTTACAGCCTATGTATGTTTTGATGAGTCCTATCTTCTGGGACATAATGCTGTGCAGTCTGCGGAAAGTCAGGAGCAACATGTTCCCTTCATCTTCAGGGTCAAAGAACAGGCCAAGCAATAAACTAGCATGAAGCACATAGGGAGCACAGCCTATGAGCATCTGCTTGCTACCAGATGTGAAGGATAATAAAATAAAACACTTTTGGTAGTGTGACAAACTATGATGTAGCTAATCAATTGAGACTGATTACAAACAAGCCAACTACACAATACACTCAAATCAGTGAACTACATAAGAGGCAGTGAAGGCTCTGATAACAGAAACTCTGTTAAATAGTTAAATTTTTGTTGCAAAATTCAGTGTGTGGAAAATTGTATGTCTTTAGTACAGAGTTTATTTGTTTTTTATGGTTATTTTCATTTAAATAGCAAAGATATTTCATAACAGCAAAAATGTTCATAATTTTGCTTTACCTTATTCAGAGGCATGGATTAAGCACAACAGAGATTTATCAAAGTTGAGTTGTCTTCTTTTGGATAAGGTGCCTACAAGCGAAAATTCTGACAATGTAATTGATTTGCTTTTCTCAGAGTGTGAAGTATTAACTGTCGATCTTGACAAACTACTGATGAATATACTTATTTATGCAGCTATCTATCGCAAAAAGAAAGTTTAACAGTTTCAATCCCCCCTTCTAAGGATCTTAAGTGTGTGCGCATTTGAAAGAAAATAATACGCCACATGGTAACCTGAAGAAGGTTGCTAACTTTTATTGCACTTGCCTCGTAGCAATTTATCCATTGAAAGCGTGTGTTCCAATATGAATTATACGTATGTGGGCACAATAAGTCATTTTAGCAGTGAAAACGAACGACTTATGTTTAGCGTTTGCTGAAAACTCTTGCATCAAATCCTGGAATACTGAAGAAGATAAATACGCCATCTTACGGGCCACCTCTTCAAAATAATGAAGGTACTGTTGATATCAAGTGGAGGAACTGTTTTGGAAGAGACTGTGGACCTGTCGTCTTGACAGATTACAGATGAATGAATGAAATATATATGTTTTTATCTAATCCAATTCTCTTCCGTTACTATTGTTCTACCTCACCTTTTCTTTCCGAACTCTTAATGGTAATAATCTTCTATAAACAGCTCAACTTAGTACATGAACCGATTCACACTATGTAATAAAGGAAGTTAACCGTTATTATTCAAATTCTCCTTCCCTTGTATCACATGACATAAACGACCGTTTCGAAACGCACAGAAAACATATTAGATGCCCATGTGTGCCATCTATGATTGGTATTGGTTATGCGTATAAATATGTAGTTGGACTCTGTTTGTGGGAAACATTGGGAGGGGCACAAACTACTAATATGCAGTATCGCCATCTAAACACCGGATTTCAAAATTGCTTCATGCAAGAAAAAAATATGAAATGAGATGGTATAATCATGTACGTCGTTACGGTCGTTACCCAGCACGGAGAGGATAGAGGCAACGAGCAGAATCAACATTTCCGGAAGCCATTGCTGCAAACAGTGAGGTGAGAATATAACAGATATTTAAGACTGCAGTTATTTCTAGACGGTATATTGGTGCTTACCATCAGGCCCTACTCAGCCAGTGAGGTCGGCCTCTACTGGCTCAGGGGTATCTCAATATCTCAATGTTTCCCCAACTACCAGAGGCGTTAGAGACTGCTGTTGGGTGGGAAATGTCCTTAATTTAGCTCAGTGGCCTCCTTTGGAGACATGAGGTTCTTTTACGTGCCGTAAAGTTACGACACGGTACCCACGGCTTAAAGTCCCTCCCGGAGTACTTGTTCCCTGAATTTTTCCGCCCTTAAAAATTCCATGACCTCCGCTGCGTACCTTGAGTCATGAGGTGGGAACGTTACCCCTAGACTACGGAGGCCGCTTAGTGAAAGTGTTAGAGTTATTTGTAGTTACGACTGTCAGATGTCCAGTCCAGCATACTTTGGAGTTGATAATCACTGCCAGCGTATTAATACAGAACTCCTAACAGTAACATCAATATATTTATTGAAACTATGGACATAATAATTAATGAGTTACTAAATAAAGGTAAGAAAATTATTATTGTAGGTGACTTCAATATAGATTTCTTAAGAAATAGGGTAAACATACAACTATAGACAATGATCAATTCATACGGCTTGCAAGCAATAGTGGATGTTCCAACGAGAATCGGTTCTAGAAGTCAAACGGCCATAGATCAAATAATATTAAAGAAGGGCTTACGGGAATACAAATTTGAGGTGAGCGAAACAGGATTTTCTGACCATAGCGCGCAGATATTACAAGTACAGATGAAGCAAAAGAATAAGAATAAAAAAGGGCAAGCCAGAGCAGAGGGAGAATATAGAATGGTCAGAAATTATAGCAAAAAAACGTTCAATATCTAAATTATCTACTAGACAAAGAGACTTGGGAGGTTGTTTTTAAACAAAAATCAGCTAACAATGCATATAATGAATTTTTAGATACTTTTCAGTATTATGAACTAGCAATACCAAAAAAATGGGTAAAAAGTAAACAACATGAAAACAAATGGATTACCTCAGGTATAAGGGTATCAGGAAAGAGACTTCAATTTCTTAATAGGGTAATGAAAGAAGGGAATATTTCAGAAGAATTTAAAAAATACTACGGTCAGTACAAGAAAATTTATAACAAAGTGATCGATGAAGCAA